>NC_050517.1:13535187-13545257 GCF_002922805.2 Oryzias melastigma
GCAGAAGCACAACGACAAAATAGCAAAGCACGACGACAAAAGCCAAAACACAACTTCAACAGCCATATCATGATGACAAATGCCAAAACACGATGACAAAGGCCACAACATGACAAAAGCTGAAGCATGACGACAAAAGCCACAACACAACAAAAGCAGAAGCACAATGACAAAATTGCGAAGCACGACTACAAAAGCCAAAGCACAACGACAAAAGCCACTACACGACAAAAGCTGAAGCAAGATGACAAAAGCCAAAACACGACGACAAATCCACAACACAACCAAAGGCGAAGCACGACTACAAAAGCCAAAGCACAACGACAAAAGCCACTACACGACAAAAGCTGAAGCAAGATGACAAAAGCCAAAACACGACGACAAATCCACAACACAACCAAAGGCGAAGCACGACTACAAAAGCCAAAGCACAACGACAAAAGCCACTACACGACAAAAGCTGAAGCAAGATGACAAAAGCCAAAACACGACGACAAATCCACAACACAACCAAAGGCGAAGCACGACTACAAAAGCCAAAGCACAACGACAAAAGCCACTACACGACAAAAGCTGAAGCAAGATGACAAAAGCCAAAACACGACGACAAATCCACAACACAACCAAAGGCGAAGCACGACTACAAAAGCCAAAGCACAACGACAAAAGCCACTACACGACAAAAGCTGAAGCAAGATGACAAAAGCCAAAACACGACGACAAATCCACAACACAACCAAAGCAGAAGCACGACGACAAAATAGCGAACCATGGTGACAAAAGCTGAAGCACGACAACAAAAGCCGAAGCACGAATACAAAAGCCACAATACAACAACAAAAGCCACAACACGACAAAAGCCACAACACGACAAAAGCCACAACATGACGACAAAAACCATAACACAACAAAAGTGATTCACAACGGAAATTAACAACAGAATTTCATTCAGTTTCATGGCGCTGCTTGAAACTTTAAGCATTAACCCAAGAGAGGATAAATAAAAAATGTTTTAAAAAAAAAAACAGTCAGAATATTTTGAAAGCACTGCTACGTGTGAAACCTTCCTTCTGTGTCTGTCGCTCACTGCATGGATCAAAGCTACTAAAAGAAGTCGTAGCTGTGAGATGCTTTTTTAAAATTAAGGTCAAGTGTTTTAAAATTCTGAAACCAGTGGAAAGTCTGTGTATGAAATAATTGGAGCTAACGCGTGAGACCACCCCTCTGCCCACTCGGTCTGAGATGTGACAATTGAATTTCTGAACCGCTCCAGTGAGATGAATGGAAAGGTAGTTGTTATTTTTTCCCTCTCTTTATTTTCATCTTATTATCTTTTCCTTTCAGCTCTTGGGAAGCTTATTAAAATGCCTCTCTACCAGTTTAAAAAAAAAAAAGAAAAAGATTTTGTTTCTGTGCTGGTCGTTCTGTTGCTAATGGCCGTCTCTGCAGGATGACAACTTCTTTCTAGTTTATCAGAAGACTTGATCATTTGCTGAGGATGGACACCTCTCCCTTTCATCTTCCATCCCGTCTGCAGTCTCAAGTCCTCACGGGCACCTTTAATCAGGCGCTGAATAACAGCCTAATTCGGCGTCAGCAGCGTTCCTTGAGGCCAAGAAGAAAGAGATAAAGATTTGTTTTATGTATAGAGTTAATGATGCAGGTTAAACTGGGGACTCTTTCACGCGCCGCAGTTCAAGAACACCATGAAGGAGCTGTAAACTGAGAAGGGAAAAGCTCAATTACTCAGACTGGGACCGCTTTCAATCACTATTTCATTCCAAAGTCATTCCTTTTACTTCTTTTTTTTAAGTTGTTTGATTTCATTTGAAAAGGATCCAGTGGCTTTCACAAAAACCAGGATTTTCTCATTGAAAACAGTAAGGAGGGTACGGTGGCCCTGAAGTTCAAATCACATCAACAGATCACTCAACGCTAAAGATTACAACGCCTATTAAAAAACAAAATAATTTATAAAAATACTATATTATTTTTTAGAAATAAAAAAAAACAAAACAAATGTATTTGTAAAAAAAGGGCGACATTTTGCAAAATAAAAGTATGTTCCAGAAATCAAAATGTCTACCTTTTGACACGTCTTCATCCCAGCAAATCAGCTTTCACTGATCAGCACATTTGGTTTGGCAGAGAGTTTTACTCCAGATGCCCTTCCTGACTCAACCCTGTTTTTTATCCGGGCTGGGGACCGGCACAGAAACGCAGACCAGGCACCTTGTGGCTACATTGTTGCGTGATTAGCCGAAAACAGAAATTGCCAAACATGATTAGTTGAAAATGGAAATTGCCAAACATTGTTAGCCGGAAACGGAAATTGTTAAACATCATTAGCCAGACACGTAAATTGCCAAACATGACTAACAGGAAACTAAAAGAGCCAAACATTAGCAGAAACCGGAAATTGACAATCATGATTAGCCAAAAACAGACATTTCCAAACATGATTAGCCAAAAACGGAAATTCCCAAATATTATTAGCTGAAAACAGAAATTTCCAAACACCATTAGCTGGAAACGGAAATTGCCAGCATCATTAGCTGGAAATGCAAATTACCAAACATCATTAGCTGGAAACGGAAATTGCCAAACATCATTAGCTGGAAATGGAGATTGCCAAACATGAGACATGAAATATCCGTTGCGGGGTGTTGGGGAAGGGTTATTTTCCGATGCTGGACTTCCTTCCAGCTAATGCTTTTTAGCCGCCATATAGTGTTCCACCAGGTCCTCTTTGCATAGTTAAGCAGTAGCGTGAAGGGACTTACCTTAAAGACCCACACTGGATTCAGCTCATCGCGCAATTTCTATAAATCTAAGTGAAATGTTAAAAAACTGAGACAAAATAAGAAACTAAAGGTAGGTACAATAAGATGTCAATGGAAATCACTGATGACATTTATTCACCTGTTCTACAGGGATTCATTCGGCACACCAGGATCTTCCGACAGATAATTGCTGAATTTGAATTCTTCCTCCACCCCTCCAACTGAAGGGACATTTGAAGAAGGAAAAAGGGTGTCCGAAATTGTTTTTTTAAGGGTAGAGCAAAGGGACTTTGAGCTCTGTATCCCTCCGCCGGTAGGGCAAGCAGCGTCGCGCTTTACCACAGAGGAGAAGGGCATTTACCCACGAGGGTGTGCTCTCAAGCTCTTTAGCATGAACTTTTTCGAGTTATAAAACCATTGTTATGTATTTCTGAGTGCTAGCAGCTCCGCGTTAATGTAGCTGACCAGCGGCTGCTGATGACATCAGCAAGTGAGAGTGAAATTTGACAACACAATTTTTCCATAACTCTCCGTTTGGAAGGATAAACGTTGGGGTAGGGAGATGCCAAAAGGGGAAGAATTCGGATTTGGACAATATTTATTTAAACTTTTGGGCACGCCCACTGCAGAAGTTCAGTGATTTCTCAATCACTCTTTTTACACTTTGGACAAAACATCCTTCTATATTACCTTATTTTGTTTCACCTTTTTTTCTTTTCTTTTTTTCTTATTTTAAATTGTGGCTGTGATCTTTAATCTGTTTGTACGTTAATGTGATTTGGACTTCAGGGGCCACCGTAGAAGGACCACCATGATGAGCATGTTTGGATAGTTAAAGAAACAGTGTTATCAACTTCCTGTTGAATCATTCCTGGTTTGAACTCCTGCTTCTGTATGTGGCAGATACTTTTGGGCAAGGCAAAGTGTCCCCAGATGACCATCGATATACTCCTTAATCTAAATCTCTGCAAAGAAAAAAAAAAAGATGTTTTCTGTTTACAATATTTAGTTAGGATTTTATTTTTTAAAGGACAAAAAGGGTAGAAAGAGATTGATAAACATAGCAAAGTAGATTAAATGAAGGACTATAGAAAGAAACAGGGGTGATGACATCATCATGAAGACTCACCGCTGTGAGAGGCCCCGAGGTCATAGTTTTTTGACTGGACCAAGAAACATCTAACCTACATCTTTTTCCTTCAGAATGGATATCAAAGGTTCATAATTAAATAGTTAGAAACTTTATTTTGGTAAAGATGATCAGGAACAATTCCATAATAATGCCAGTCTATCCTCAGCCGCTCAGGACCCAGAAACTATTGAAGCCGTTGCATAATCTGGAACACTGAACGCCACAGCGTGTGCCTAGAGGCTGGCCAGAATAGAACATGAGTGTCATCATGGGTCTAATCCCCTCTGGGTTCCTCCCACCCAGCACTCATGCACAGGTAGTGAATATTTAAAACCATATTAATTTCTCCATCCCTTGACAGCTCCCATAATGCACCACTGCACCTCTCCCCCCTTTGCTCCACTCTTTACCCACAAGGCCTGGGGGCTTGTCACTGTTTAAGCTCAAGCGGCTTGTTTAAGCGGCGTGATTACGCATTCATTATTTATTTAGCGACGGTTTACACAGCACTCACTCTATCACACGTAATTAGTGTGTCTTAATTAGGCTCCGCTAATGGCCGGAGCTGTCGTTGAGCCGAACACAACCTGCTGCTTTTACCTAAATGACTCTTCTCTAAGGGATAGGCGGGTGCTGCTGCTGGTGCGGTGCAGTAAACCACACTGGACAGCAAGGTTGCATCGTTGTAAAGAGAATCAATGGTAAAGTACACACTGCAGACAGATGGAAAAATCTTCAGGTTGGGTTCATGTTAGTTTAACATACAGTTATATGTTACAATCTCATCTGTAGCAATACAACTGACTATGAATATAATATATATTTTATTAAATCTTTTTTGATTGTTCTTGCTCTCTGTTTTGTAGCACGGACACACTCTTCCTGTGATATAAAACCCATCATTTAAAGTTCCTTTAGAGCTTCCTCAGTGTTTAGATTTAGGCAGTTAAACAGCTCATGGCTGTTTATGCTCTCAATAAAAGCGGTAAGCCTAAACAATAAAGCTGTGGTCTGGAAAGCCAAAATACGACACTGAGAGTCCCACTCCGATTATCTTTTGATCTATTTTAAAAGTGTTCCCAGTGGTCTGTTAGTTATGATTATGCTGTTTTTAGTAGAGCTGGCTTGATAAATTTGGTTAATCGATCTGAATCAACCCTAATAGATCAGTAATCGATCCATAAAAGTCAGGATCGATCTAACTCATAAAGCTAAAGTCTGCTAGCTTGATGCTAACGTTTAATGGAATCTCCCATAGGACGGCTAATGCTAACACTCCGTCGACCTAAACATACATTGCTGACTAAATGAACATCTTTTAATACTCACAGGCAGAAATTTTCCAAACTCTTTTAAGTAAATATTTTTTAAAACAACCGTTTGTAATCGAAAGCACAGTTTTTCCTTCTTCTGGAATAAGGTGTAATGCTATAGCTCAATCGCCATCTAGTGGCCAAACTGAAACGCCCTCCAGGAGAGGCAGAACAATTGTTGGAGCTTCTCCGTTTGAGAATCCATGTAATAACAATCTCATTATAATTTCACTAATTTGATTTGACAGCATGTGAACTGTATAATATGAACATCTTCAAAACACACTGTTCGTACATTATTAATTATTTCTAAACAAATGTGTCTAAATGTGTAAACCATGTAAACTCAAAATTTAATTGAATCAAATTGAATTGAGCCGATCGAAAGAATCTAAAAGATTGGAATCGAATCAATCCAGGCTCGGATGGTTACCGAGCAATAGTTTTTAGCCAAAATCTAAAACCTGTGTCGTTTCCTGGCCCTCCTACCCACTGCTGAGAGCTCTCCGTTTACAGCTTACAGGCCTCTACCTTACCAGTGCAACAGAAAGACGTTCATGGATCTGTTTGTCTACAAGTGGATGCATCAGAGAGAGTGGAGCAGGGAGCTTCTGCCCGTCCAGAGTACTTTTTACATCATTCTTATGAGCTTTTTCCAACCCCATTTTTCTGCTTCTAATTTACTAAATAAAGAAATACTGAGAAACACAATTTTGAGATAAAATTTCCTTATACGTGTCCTAAATCTTTAGAAAAATGTTACAAAAAAAGGTTAAAAATCAGTTTTCATCAGAAAAATATCACAAACTTCAACTATTTGCATTCAACTTCCAGTCACATTCAGAGATAAAAACCTGTTTTAGTATTAAGTTTTTCTTAGAATTTTTTTTTCCACTCTTTGTACTATATAACTATTGAAATCCTAAACGTTATTCTTTGTGTTTTCCTGAAGGCACTTTCAAAGTGAATGGTATCCTTGAGTGATTCTTGGCGCGTCTTTGGATTTTTCTTTGGAGCATTCATCTATTTTAATGACTACTTCCCAAAGCTGCAGTTTCTTTCATTTTTAACTTTTTTGCTTTTTTTTCATTTTTAACTCTATTATCTTCAGATTTTTAGATTTCAACAGCTGCAAAGTCAGAAGAATTCAACAAAGTATAAAAAAAGTCAATAATCAAAGTGAAAAACAAGGACTTCAAACAGAAAAGCTTTTTGTTTCTTATCTGTCAGTCAAAAAGTATTATCCATCTGCCTACATGCAACCTTTTTAAATAATATTCATTAAAAAATAAATCTTTGCGTGTGGCATCAAAAAGAAACCAGTTGCGCCAAATATTAACATAACACGTTTCAGATTGAATGTAAAGCTGCAGTTTTGCTGTAGAGGGAATTCATCTTAATGCTTTTAGATATGTTTGTTTCTGAGCTCAGTATATATTTCAAAATGATTGAGTTCCTTAATGATACATTAAATCATAATTATGTGAATAAACAGAGAGGTTCATGGCTGGTGAGGCACTGACGTCATCAGTCAGATTTACAAACATATGAACCCAGAAAGGTTTATTCATCCTTTGATTGACATCAGTTAAAAGTGTTTCGTTTAAAATATCAAATATTTTTTCTGTTCACAAACTGTAGCATAGGAAAAAAAATCACCAACATTGTTATTATTCACTTACTTTTACTCATAAATGAAGTCTGTGCGCAGTTCCTTCTGATGAAAGACATGAATAACTTGTTTGTAGAAGTCTTCATTTTCTTTCTTCAGTTTTCAGAGTCTCTCTGTCTCAGTGAGGATCACTGCCAGTGACACTTCTCCACAAATTTCTAAGTTTAGACACGTAAGAGATACGTTTAGACTCGTAATTAGAAAATAATACTTAACAATCTTAACGAATATCTGGACGGCAGCAATTGACTTGCTACTGCTATTTCTATTACTCTTTACCTGCGGTGTCACATTCTAATATTTCAAAAATAATATTTTTTTATTTTTTTATTTTTTATGACTGAACATCACTGGTGTTCACACTGGTCAAGCAAGGAGGGGCTTCTTCTGCTTTTTCTATTTTTGCAGTTTACTAGTGCATGTCTGCCACCTACATTTGACTGAGGCTTGGTGTGAAATGTTATTTTAGTGCAAATCTCTCAAGTCTTGCTTTAGTCTTTTTCTATTACAATATATATAAGATTTAGTGTCACATAATTCAGGCACAAATCACAATGGCTAATTTCTCCTCCATGATTAATTTTCAAACTATTAGCACAAACTTAAGTGAAAATGGACGTCATCCATACATTATTACCAAATCTGAGTGCCTGATTGGTCAAAGTTCAACTGTAATGATAATATAAAATATATAAATATTAGTTATTTATTATTATTATGTTTCTTGCTTACTATTATTTTGTCTTTTGTATTTCTTTTTTGTAATCGTCACACAGTGTTTCTTATTGTTATAATTTTTCTTTTTTTTTGATGGACCATCTACAACTTTACTTTTCGATTTAGATTTTTTTTTTTTTTAATGCATGTGCACTGGCTTTTCTTTTTGCGTAGCTACGCGTAAACAGCAGCGTTTCGAACTTGAAAGCCCAAAACGTGCGTTTACATAGACTTTACATTGGAAGTAGCCACTACTGTGAACGCAGCTTCAGATGCTTGTTGTGTTGTTCCCTTTGTTGTGTTGGACATCCATGTAAAGCAGCATAAAGACAAGTGTTTATCTTCCGACTCCAACCATGTATTTTGAACTTTGTAACCATTGCTGAGCGAGTGCGGTGGGTGGAAACTGTGTGGGACGCGTGTCTAAGTGGGCTCCACAGCACGTGAGTCAGCATCAGCCCGACTACCGAATGAGATGTGACTTGGAAGCAGGGGTTAAGATCATGCGATGGCTCCGAATAGCTCCTCTCAGAGGCTGTCGGGGTTATCAAGTAGACCTCTGGAGGAGCTGGAATCGGCTTGAATTAGGTTACTGTACCGACGACGAACGAGTGACAGCGCTAACAGATTTCTCGCTGAATGATGCAACACAGCGGAGCTTAATTCAACCCTCAGGGCTGTCGGTTTGTCTGTGGAAGATAGAACAAAAAGAGGGAGGAAAGAAAAGTAAAGAGCTGTGGCTCAGAAAAAGGGAACAAGGAATGGAGACGATAAAAGGAGGCCATGAAGAAAGAGGGGCAGCTCCTAAACCTGCCCTTTTCCTGTCAAAGACGGAGCAAACTGGAGAGGCGATGTGAGATCACGGGTGGTTTTGCCTCAGCTTTGAGGAAGGAAAAGGAGCATCTGAGAAAGGTGTCGGTGACAACATGAAGACGGAAACAGAAGTGTTAGCGGAGCGGCTTAACAAGCTGAGGAGGAAAAGGCCGCACACTTTTTTTTCTTCTTTACTTTGTCCTTGGAGAGGTGCCTTAATAGAGCCCTCATTTCCGGCCTGCCACTCAGGATAACGAGAAGCACAGTCCGTCTCATTCTTGACTCTTCTTCCTCTCCGCCTTCCTTTCTCTGACATTTTCCTCCTACTTTTTTGTCCTTTCTGCCGCCTCCCCCTCATCAGGCCCATCCTCATTTGACTCCCTCTGCAGAGGTATTTCTATCATTTTACGTGCCTCTCAGTCACCAAGGTAACCGCCGCGGCATGTAGGCCTGACCTCTCCAGAAGATGAAACATTGTTTATGTCTTTTTAACCCAGAGAGAGGAGCATCGTTTAATGAAGAAAGCGCCGGAGCTGTTCCCATCTATGATTCAACAAAAGCTCTTGTTAGCCGTCTCCTTGTCTGACTGTCATTGTTGAAGTTTTAATTGCAATGATCTGACTTCCTCAATGAAAAAAAAACGATGAAACGACTTTCTCTTGCTTGTTGTACGTCTGGCGCCTCACATGATCAGTGTTCAGTCCAGCAACGGTTGACTTTCGAAATAAGAAGCGCCACGTCGAGATTCGACTCGACAAGTTTGTTCAGATAAAAGAGAATGTGTTGTTGAGGGCGTGACCCTCTGTTGTTGCCACCAGACAGTCAGAATGACTGAATGAAACCGGATGAGAAGATCCAATTTGCATATTTTTAGTTTTATTTCATCGTCAGCGAGGGTTATAAATAGTACTTTGAACTACTTTGTGCAGCTATAAATGAGTAGATCATTCAGGCAATTTTTTTTCCACTTATTCCTCTGGAATTTTCTCCCTTTTTATGCCTTTGTTCTTTTTATTAATCCAAAAATCAGGAGGAGTTCAGATATTTCTCCTCACCAGAAGTGTGGCCTCCTGCAGCAGAAAGCTTGTCAATTATTGACAAAAATTAAGACATCATCAAACAAAGTTGCAAAAATAACTAAAGTAAGATTTTTTTAAATGAAAAAAAGTAATAATTGTAAAACTGTTGAGAATATGTATTTTTTCATCTTTTCATTTACATTCAGGTGTTTAGCACACATGTAAAATGTTTTAGCTCCGCCCCTGCTCTCTATCCACTCAATTTTCAATATACTATTTGCTGGAGATTTGCAATTTTTGTAAAATGTGATCTAAGCCAGTCTCAAGGAGGCAAAACGAGGTACTCACACTAAGGTTAATAAAGTGTCAAAGCTTCAGAAAAGACGCACAAGACTGAACAGGGATTGGGGGAAAAGGAGGTCATTTGCAAAAACCTGACTCTGACAAATGTGGGGACATTTTTAACAGATAAAGGACTAATTTATTTTGTGGGTACAAATAGGCATTTTGTGTTTCTTAAGCACAAATTTGCATTATGTGGAAAGCAATTTGTATCGTCTCGGCACAAATTAGCATTTTGTGCACAGGAATTTGTGTTTTATGCTCAAAAAAGTTTTTTTT
>NC_050517.1:13546789-13550820 GCF_002922805.2 Oryzias melastigma
AGCTCCAGCAAAGACACACAAGACTGAACAGGGATTGGGGGAAAAGGAGATCTTTCGCAAAAACCTGACTCTGACAAATGTGGAGAAATTTATAACAGATAAAGGACTAATTTATTTTGTGGGTACAAATATTAGCATTTCTTGAGTACAAATTTGCGTTATGTGGAAAGCAATTTGTATCGTCTTGACACAAATTAGCATTTTGTGCACAGGAATTTGTGCTTTGTGCTCAAAAAAGTGTATTTTGTGTGCGCCAGTTATTCTTATGTGCACAAATCAGTATTCTGTTGGCACAAACAATCATTTTTTGCACAAATTGCTATTTTGCGGGCTCTAAAAAGCATTTTGCAAGCACAAGTTAGTATTTTTGGGCACAAATTAGTATTTTAGCAGGTTCAATTCTTACTGCTATTTTTTTTTACACAAAATGCATATTTGTGCCAAAAAATATCATTTTACATGCACAAGTTGGTATTCTGTGCACACAAATTAGTTGTTTGTGCAAAAATTAACATTTTTGTGCACAAAATACCAACTTGTGCATGTAAAATGATATTTTTTTGGTACAAAATACAAATGTGTTACAACAAAACAGTATTTTTTCCACAAAAAAATTGCAATATGTGTAAAAAAAAGGTAATTTATACACACAAATGCTAATTTGTGGGCATATAATGCTAAATTGTGTTCAAAAAACAACTCCTGCACACAGAATACAATTTTTTTTGCCATGAAATAGCAATTTGTTTGCGCAAAAGAGCAATCATTGCCCACAAAATAGCAATTTGAGCAAACAAAAAGCTGTTTTGGCGCACAAAAAATCCTCATTTGGTGCACAAAACACCAAATTCTTCATGCTGTATGTCTGCATGTCTGTTGCGACAAAATACTAATTTACTAATTTACAGCGATTTTTGCACACAAAATAGCTGTTTCTGTACGCAAAATAGCATTTTTTGTACATAAAATAGTTATTTGTGCATGCAAAATAGTAATTTTTGCAAACAAAATGCTTATTTAATGCACACAAAATGCTAATCTGCCTGCAAAAAATACCAAATTTTGCACACAAAATTATAATCTGTTGCGACAAACATTTTTACCACCTAATAACAGTTTGTGCAAACAAAATGCTAATTTGGTGCACACAAAATTTTAAGTTGTGCGAATAAAATTCTTGTGTGTGCTTAAAAGCAGCAATTTGTGCACACAAAATAGCATTTTTTGCACACAAAATAGCTATTTGTGCACGCAAAATAGTCATTTTTGCAAACAAAATGCTTATATTTGCCCACATGTTGGTGATTTATTACCACAAAGTACTAAATTTGTTCGTGCAAAATACACATTTATTCCAAATTTCTGCAGTCATCATAAATGGGCAGATAAGTCAAGTTCTTTTTCACTTCAGAATTTTCCCTCTTTCTGTGCATCTGTTTTTTTATTTTAAAACTGGAATTCAGAGGTGATCGGACATTTCTCCTCATCGACTCGTTTTCAATATACTATTTGCTGGAGATTTGTGATTTTTATAGAGTGTGATCTTAGCCGGTCTCAAGGGGACAAAACGAGGTACTCACACTAAGATGATTAATAAAGTGTTAAAGCTCCAGCAAAGACACACCAGACTGAACAGGGATTGTGAAAAAAAAAAAAAGGAGGGGGAGGTCATTTGCAAAAATCTGACTCTGACAAATGTGGGGAATTTTTAGACGGATAAAGCCCTAATCTGCAGGACATTTGATCAGCAGTTAATCTGCTGCTGAAATTCTATTAAAAGGCGGAGGGGCTCATTAGCCAATAGATCTTAATCCCATTACTGCCTGGGTGGAGGGGGAGCAGGGGAGGGGGGGCTGTCGCTCTGTGGGGGATTCTGTTGCCGTACAGTTGTGGAGAAGGTCACACACGGCACACTGCCATTTTCATAATGAGAGTGGAGCATCATGCATCATGTGCAGTCATAAAAAAGCCATCACTGGCTCGGCAGACACATTTAATCACGGTGCATGTCTGGTCCTAACATATTTAGCCGTGCCGCATAATAACAGGCTTTATTTCCTCTCTTGTGCGGGCCCGGCCCTTAGTTTAATTAAATGTTAGCTGCAATATCAGAGTCATCTGTCTCCCTTTGTGCATTATGCTTATTGTTGACGCTTGCGTTCCACTTGGTCTTCTTCCTCGCCGTTTTCAGGGTTGTAATAGAAAGGTTTTAGCGGCGGCAGATTGTAAGCGGAAAGAAAAGGGTGACAGTGACGACGAAGAAAACAAAGAAACAGATGAAGAATGAATGACAGCGAGACAAAGACGGAGAGGGGCGTTTAGAGCGTGTAATCTCCGTCTTGCGTTGAGTCGGAAGGGGTGGTGAAGTCAAGGATTCTTCTAAGTGGAGTTCTGTGAAAATAAACATCGTCTCCATCAACTGACAGCCGCCCACGGAGGCCTGTGAGAAGCTGCGTCAGAGCGCTGTGCTGAGCGTCTGTGCACATCACCATGGAAAGTTATTTTTTTCTTTTCCAAGTAAAAGTGAAAAAAATGTATGTATTTACCTGAAGGTCGGCTACACTTTACAATTTCTCTGCCTCATCGGAATCTAAAGCAATTGCTGGAAAAATCAACTTTTTGTGTGTGTGTTTTTCTTTTTTTTAATTCTCAGATATTTGTTATAGATAAAAATCTGATTGAAACTGTTTGGTCTCTACTCCCTTTGGACTAGAGTCTTCGAACACACTGTGTTTGATTAATTGTGAATCAGCCTGTATTGAAAATGCCCAAAGAAGCAAGACTGTTTGGTTCAATATCTCATTTCTTGTAAAAAGATATTTTGAAAGCCGGACATATTGAGCGTGCACTGATGTCTTACTGTCTCCCCTCTCTTGTGTTTCAGATATTGATGAGTGCGCAGACGGCTTCGTGGAGTGTGATAGTAAATCCACTTGTGTCAACTTGCCCGGCTGGTACCACTGCGAGTGTCGCGACGGCTACCATGACAACGGCTTGTTTTCCGCCAATGGGGAATCGTGTGTCGGTACGTATCTGAGTTTATTAAACAGAAATAGTTAAAAAGGAAAAAGCTGAATGTAGACTGAAAAATAAGGGTGACTTTGAAAATGCTCAAGTAAGAAGCAAGATGAAAAAAAAGAATCTGCTATTGCTTAGATACAAACCTTGATGAATACTTTTTAGAAATAAAAAAGCATCATCCATTGTTTTCTGTTTAAAATGCCTTTAAACAGAAAATCATACCACATGAAATATAGAAATAACACTCGGTTAAAACCTTACAAGTTAAACTTACAGCGAGACAAAAAGTATTCAGTCAGCCACCAATTGTGTAAGTTCCCCCACTTAAAAAGATGAGAACCCAGAAAATCACATTCTCTGATTCTAAAGAATTTATTTGTAAATTATGGAGGAAAGTAAGTACTTGGTCACCTACAAACAAGCAAGATTATTGTCTTTCTTCTTCTGTCCTCCACTCGTTACCTGTATTAATGACACCTGTTTGAACTCGTTATCCATATAAAAGACACCTGTCCACAACCTCAAACAGTCACACTCCAAACTCCACTATGACCAAGACCAAAGAGCTGTCTAAGGACACCAGAAACAAAATAGTTGACCTGCACGACGCTGGGAAGACTGAATCTGCAATATGTAAGCAGCTTGGTGTGAAGAAATCAATTATTAGGAAATAGGAGACATGCTAGACCTCTGATGATCTCCCTCAATCTGGGGCTCCCTGTAAGATCTCAGCCCATGGGATCAAAATGATCACAAGAACGGTGAGCAAAAATCCCAGAACCACACGGGACCGGAATGACCTGCAGAGAGCTGGGACCAAAGTAACTAAGACTACCGTCAACAACACACTACACCATTAGAGATTCAAACCCTGCAGAGCCAGACGTGTCCTCTTCCTAAAGTCAGAACATGTCCAGGCCCACCTAAAGTTTGCTAGAGAACATCTGGATGATCCAGAAGAGGATTGGGAGAAGGTCCTATGGTCAGATGAAAACCAAAATAGAACTTTT
>NC_050517.1:13551450-13572422 GCF_002922805.2 Oryzias melastigma
ACTCCACTATGACCAAGACCAAAGAGCTGTCTAAGGACACCAGAAACAAAATAGTTGACCTGCACGACGCTGGGAAGACTGAATCTGCTATAGGTAAGCAGCTTAGTGTGAAGAAATCAATTATTAGGAAATAGGAGACATGCTAGACCTCTGATGTTCTCCCTCAATCTGGGGCTCCCTGTAAGATCTCAGCCCATGGGATCAAAATGACCACAACAAGACCAGAATGACCTGCAGAGAGCTGGGACCAAACTAACAAAGACTACCATCAGTAACGCACTACACCATCAGGGATTCAAACCCTGCAGAGCCAGACGTGTCCTCCTCCTAAAGCCAGAACATGTGCAGGCCCATCTAAAGTTTGCTAGAGAACATCTGGATGATCCAGAAGAGGATTGGGGGATGTTCTATGGTCAAATTAAACCAAAATAAAACTTTTTGGTAAGAACTCTACTGTTTGGAGGAGAAAGAATGCTGAGTTACATCCAAAGAACACCAAACCTACTGTAAAGCATGGGGGTGGAAACATCATGTTTGGGGCTGTTTTTCAGCAAAGGGACCTGGACGACTGATCCATTTAAAGAAAGGAATAAATGGGGCCATGCATTGTCAGATTATGAGTGAAGACCTCCTACCATCAGCAAGGACATTGAAGATGAATCATGGCTGGGTCTTTCACCATGACAACCATCCCAAAGACACTGCCGGGTAATGAAGGAGTGGCTTCATAAGAAGCATTTCAAGGTCCTGGAATGGTCTACCCAATCTCCAGATCTCAACCCATTGAAAATCTTTGGAGGGAGTTGAAAGTTCACGTTTTCCAGCAACAGCCCCAAAACATCACTGCTCTAGAGGAGATCTGCATGGAGGAATGGACCAAAATACCAGCACCAGTTTGTAAAAACCTTGTGAAGAAGAAAATTGGCATTTCTGGGCACTAATAAGCATTTGGTGCAAATAAATTACTCTTTTGCAAAGTTTTTTTGCTCAATTTGTGTGTTCACAAAAAAGTAGTGATTTGTTCACACAAAGTTTATTTGAAACAAAAATATTTATTTTTGCCCACAAAATGCTAATTTCTACTCAAAATACTAGTTTGTGCTGACGAAATACTCATTTCTGCTAACAAAATGCTAATTACTACTCACAAAATATTAGTTTAGGCTCACAGAATATTAATTTAAGCTCATAAAACACTAGTTTGGGCCCAAAAAAAAAAAAAAGAATTTCTGCTCACAGAATAATAATTTCTTCTCACAAAATACTAGTTTGCTTAAAAAAACACTATTTATTTTACTCATTTCTGCTCATAAAAATCTATTTTATGTGCACAAACACTATTTTGTTCACACAAAATGCTAATTTGTAAAAAATGCTAACAAAATGCCAATTTGTAGCCACAACTAACTAAATTTCAGCTACAAATTATTAATTGGAGGCTTGTTTTGTTTTGTTTTGTTTTTTCAATCAAATCCATCTTCAAAGCTTTTCATTATATATATATATATGTGTGTGTATTTTCTCCCTAAAAGTGTCTCCTTTGCAGCCTGTTCTTTTTCCGCGCTCTTCTGTGTGATTCAGCCTGTCAGAAAGCATGTCAGGGCTGTCAAAACGGAAACCCTCAATCTAAGGCAACATTGAAGCAATGCTTGTAACAATAGCTGCTGCTCTTTTACGCTCACTGACCTCATCTTTGCTTTTAGTTTCAGTGAAAATGTAAGAAAAAAAAAAGACAAAAAAATCTTGCCGGCAGCTTTCAGATTATAATTTGACCAGAAGTGGGTTTCTGGGTTACCTTGTCGTTGCAGCAGTGTTTGGGAAGTACTGTAGTGTGTTCTTACATTTTATGGTTGCAGTCAGTGTTCCCATACTGGTTTTTTCATCTCCGTGAAAATCTCATGAATTTGTAATTAAGCTATAAAAAGGGAATGTAAAACTCAGGTATGCTGCTGCTGTTGTTGTGCTCCCTGCAGATATAAATGAATGCAAGACAGGGAGGAACACCTGTGCCAACGACACGGTGTGCTTCAACTTGGAGGGAGGATATGACTGTCGGTGCCCCCACGGGCATAACTGCACCGGCGACTGTATCCATGACAACAAGGTCAAGCACAGTGGGCAGATCTGGGTGCTGGACAACGATAGGTGCTCGGTGTGCTCCTGCCAGGTAAGTAGAGTGAAGTGAGGAAGAAAATAAAATAAAAAACCTTGAAAGGTAAAAGAAAAGACGGAGCAACAACTCTATTCTGTTTGAAATGTTTACATCCAGCTGTTTATTTTTTGTCTCCGTCTTCCAAGTGTGCAAACAAAGAGCAGGAAAACAAGTTTAAACTGGCTCTGTTTGACTGAAGCTGTCCCCCCACGGGGCCAATCAGCAACAAATGTCAGCTTCCTCTGTTGAACAAGCGCACTCCTCTTCTCCAGACAGTGTGTGACATTTAACAAAAATAATGAAGCAAACCAGCAGAATGAATGATACTTCACTTTTTCTTTAATTAATTGAGATACGAGCCAAACCGTGGCACCTTCAGGCTAATTGTGAAATGAACCACAAGTTTTTAGAAACTTTATGTCGTTTGGAAAAAGTGATCCTCCTTGACCTTTCAGGGGAAAATAAAGTTAAAAATCCTAGATTTGTACTAAATCACTTTTTATTCAGCGCTTCACTGGAAAGTTAAATTGTTAATTGTAGTTTGCACTCAGTCATGGTTAATAATTAAGTAGTTAGTGTGTGTGCGTGTTCATAAAGCTGCACAAATCAATATTTTATGATACCAGTGGGGAAAATAAGTTTAGCAAAATGTGCTCAGTGGCAAACCCACAAAACTGAACAGTTACGTTTGCTTCCCGACTGGGTGTTGTGACAGAGGACAGAAAAGAATTTAAAAACATTGGTATTTTTTAATTGGGAGAGATCATTTCCACACTTGTTTAACCAGACTGCCTGATTATTCAGTAAAAATGCGCAATTCTTCAAATATTGGTAGCCTGGAATTTGATTAGTTTTATATCAAGATGGAATTTTCTTTATAATGTAATCAAAACAGGTCAAAAATACATTTTTTGTCTTATTAAGTACATTTTTAGACTTAAATTGTATCCTCGACCAAAAGAGGATGTATTAAAACTGCAAGACTTGACTTGGAACAGAATATGTAGTGCAATTAATTAATCGTGACCTGTAATTAATTATTCTAGTTAATCGCAATTATTTTCAATTTATTAATAGTTTCAAAAAGCCTAAGTTTAAGATATTTTCACTTAAATTCATGATGTTGTGGTGCACTAAAATATCAAATTACAACCAAAAAAAGTGGCTAATTAAATTTTCCCAATATAAGAGACTTCAACCTTTAATTTTACACTAGGGGGATTTTTTTCAGCCTTAACCCTTTAACACCTGAACCTGACACTAAAACTCAAAATCTTTCATATACTGAAGCTTTTTAACGGTTAACACAATCAACGTCATTCCAGTAGATTCTGAGGGAGAAAAGAGGCTCAACGAGGCCGAACAGGATAAACATTTATTGAACTACATTTTTAAAACTGTAACGTTTTAGCATAATTATGAACTAGATACATAGCATTACGTGCGATAATGCTAGTGTGAATGGTGTGAGCTGAATTTAGCCACTGAAGATGCTAAAATTGATAGCTGAAAACACTAACGCTAATAGTTGAAAATGCTGAAGCTGATAGCCACTTAAAATTAGCTATATGCTGAATTAAAAAACTGGGGGAAAAAAAACTTAGGTTAGCCAAAACAGCTAGCGTGTAAATATTAGCTAAACTCCAAAACAGCCTAAAAAACTTTTTTAAAAAGCCTAAATTAGCCAAAACAGCTAGCATGCAGCTGAAATATTAGCTAAACTCCAAAATAGCCTAAAAAAATCTTAGTAAATGCCAAAACAGTCCAAAAAGCTAGCAGAATGCCAATTTTTAAAACTTTAAAACATAACTTTTTAACATAACTATGAATAATAAAAAAGCAGGAATATTATTCCAGAATAAATCAACTGAAATAACTTTCAATATTTTACTCTCAAATATATTTAGTCAAAATTATACAAGTTAGAAATGAGCACAAGATAACATCGGGCCATTAATAACATTAAAATAAATGGACTTGACTTTGACACACGTCGTGTATGTACTGTAAGTCGCTTCTGAATATAAGTCGCACCCCTGGCTAAACTAGGAAAAAAAATGCAACTTATACTCTGGAAAAACGGTATAAACGAAGCGAGTAGAGTGAACTATAGACACAAATGTTTAAGCTAGAATTTAAGACTGAAAAAACAAAAGTTAAGGCAGTTATCCCTAATTTTTAAGTTGTTTTGTTTTAAAGTGTGGCTGCTTATGCTAGGCTACCCCAAAAAACAATGTGTCTACTTAGCTGTGCTGCAAAAGCTTAATTGCATCATTTTACATTAATAGAATCAGACAAAATCCAAATTAGATAATCAAACTTTTTTTGTATACTTGTGTTATTTTTGTCTTAAATCAGGGATTTGATAAGAAAAGAAAAGAAAAATCAAAACTCACTGAACAATTTTCTGAATCTTAGAACTTGTTGATTGTAGCACCAAAAGTTTCAGTCAAGCATTTGTGATAAGAGATGTGGGAATTTGTCCTACTCATCCTTGCAAAAATTGTTGTTGTTCAGCCACATCAGAGAGTTTTTGAAATTAAATTGGATTTTAAGGTCATGCCACGACAAACCACTCAGACTCAGGTCAGGACTTTGACTCGTCATTTTGATCCTCTTCAGCTTATGCAAGCAGGATTTTTCCAATGATCAACTAATAGTAGGACAGCAGGTTTTGTTTTGTCCAAACTAAAATGACCAAGTATGTGCCAACAGATCATCTGGAAACGTAATTTTGCCACTCCAAACCCATTTTACTTCATGGCTATCAGGTCACATGACAATTAATACTTTGAATTCCAGCATTTTTTGTCAACCCAATGCTGAAAGGCTGAGTAGTGGAAAGTGATTAAACTGGATTAGTGTCGGTGGCAAATGATCAAGCAGCAAATTATTCATTTGATTACAAGGACCAAGACAGAAGTGGCTCCCTAATTAAATGATTCATATTAATTGATTTGAGAGATTGAGGAGCTGCCTGTCAAAAGTAATTGTGTTGAGGTGTTTGGGGAGTGAAGGAGTAAACATGTTATTGTTTTGGAGATGGTTGGACACAGTTGGAAATTAAGTGGAAAACTGACACAAACTTAGGGGGAGAGCCAAGGTCAAAAGGGAAGTCAAAAACTAAGGAGGGAAGGAAGCCCAGAAATAGAGATGGTTACTTCATTTAATTTATCTTAAAGACCCACTACAATGAAAGTTGTGTTTTTAACACAATTTTGTGACAATTTTTAGGGTGATGGAGGACATACAATATTTTCTACACAATAGGGCTCACCAAATTAAAAGATGTACTGCCAATGAATAGTCTATCTTTGAACTTACGTCTTATTTATCTCGTACTAAACAATAAAGCACATTAAGTGAGATGAATTTATCAGACTTTATTAACTGTGTTCACAGTAACTCTGAGGCCATGTCCAAATTCCTTCACTACTCACTATATAGTGTGTTTGCTATTTTTTTGTGCTTTCCGAATAATTCCAAAATCCAGACACTAGAAATTTCCCAGAAGTCTTTGTGAAAAACTAGCGTGCATCAAAGCTCACTACATTAGTAAATATAGACAACAATGGATTGCGGTCGAACAATTTTTGAGAAAAAATGTGTTTAAATGTAATTTTTAAAATAAACCATCCACATTTTCATCATCAGAACACTGTGGAGTCACAAAAAGACGTTGTAAAATGTTCCTATTGATTGCATTTTTTAGTTTGTGATATCGGTGACGTCATTCCTGGTGTTCAAAAAAAAAAGAAAGTAAAGTAGTGAGTGTGGTGTCCGAAATGCTTTTAAGATCCATGGCACTAGATAATCCTGCACTATATAGTTTTTTTAGTAGTTAGAAATTGTGGTGGGAATTCTGACATAGTCTGAGACTTGTTTGCTACATGTTAGCCAAGTTAGAAACGTTAGCTGCATTAGCGTAGTCACAATGCATGTAACTCAAAGCCTTGTTTGCAGCGCGTAAAAAAAACCAGAGTGATACTGCGGAAAACAAATGTTACTGTGACTGCACTAACACAAAAACACAAAAATACAGTCTGACATGCTGCACATTAGCCACATTAGAAGTGTTAGCTGTGTTAGCATAAATCCAAGACCTGTTACTAACAACCTCGGTATCAACGTGTAAGAAATACAATGTACAAATACAACAACAACAACAGAAAAAAAAAACCTTCCAAACTTTTTTGTAACACTTAAAAAAAAAGAAAAGCAATTTGACAGCGCTAGACATTAGCGACGTTAGCATATTCACAGTAACACCAACCAAACGTTTTGGCAGAGTACGTTTCAAAATCGCCCCATCATCAATAAGTACAACCAGAATTGATTCATATAGTGGGCACTCAAGCGCACTGTTTTGAAACAAAAAACGCCTGAAAGTGTGCCTTAAAAGTGCATACAATAAGCTCCAAATTGCATTTCTGGGTATTTTTTTTTACTCAAATCGTAAAATATGAGGAGAAGATAATGCCCTTTAAAAACAACTTATTTGTGATGTAGAAAATGCGCTGGCCGGGCCACAAGCTCCCTGCTCCGCTCCTTTCTGATCACTTATGGACAAATAGATCAATGTGCGTCTTTGTTTTCCTCGCCTGAGCTGAAATTTGATTCCGAACTGTAAGGCTGGATAGATCCAATATTGCTCGCCATTTTTGTTGCACCACTAAAGCTAGTTTGGGGTTGTGAGGGGCTGTAAGCTAGCTGGAGAGAATGTAAACAGGAAGCTCTCACGGGGGTTCGACAATGACAGTCCCACCCACAGCTCAGATGTAAATTACTAATGAACTACTGCCACTATACGGAAACTATATCCTAGATGTTTTTTAATATCGGCTGAAAACGGCATCGTAATTAAAAAAGAAAAAAATTGAAAACAATTTTACAATAAGAAGATGATTGGAGTGGTGACCAACTTTTGTCAATATCTATCAAAAAACTATTTTCCAATCTATTCGTGGTTTTATATATATAACGTTGTAGAAAACTTTTATTATTGTGATACAAACTAAATGCATTTTTTTCTGTTGTGCCTCAGACATTAAAAAACAGCTCCAGCACATATCAATGAAGGGAAAAATATTTAAAAAATCAATGATGGAAGTTCAGACATTTGAAAAGCTTCTTTGGATGCACAGCCAACTGGCTCTTCCTCAAACACCCCGATGATGATGATGATGGAGGAATACCCACTGTGCATCAGCATTCCTGAAATGTATTTCAGTCTTGTGTCTGAACATTCAAGCTGAAAAGCCATAAAAGAGAGCCCCAGAGGACTCTGAATTCAAAGCCTCCATTGCATTATTTATTATGAACGTACTGTGTGTGTGACAGCTCACTGTGGATGTGTGCAATCTTGCATTCAGTGTTCGACTGTCCGTTGCTCTCAGGCTGGCCAAGTGATGTGCCGCAGGATGGTGTGCGACTGCGATAACCCCAACGCCGATCTTTTCTGCTGTCCCGAGTGCGACCCCCGCCTGAGCAGCCAGTGCCTGCACCAGAACGGTTTGCTCACTTACGGCAGCGGCGACACATGGGTGGAGAACTGCCAGCAGTGCCAGTGCCTGGTGAGTGGAGGTTTAGCAGTGCGCCTTGATGACTGGAATTCTCATCAGCCTTCCAGGCTGGCAGTTAAAATATTCTGAACATTAATTGTTGCCCACAGATAACATGCAACAGAAACCCAAGTGTGCATCAATCAATCAACATCCTTTAGACGGCACTTTTCATTCAAACATTTATTTATGCCCCCCAAGTGCAGAGAAACTCAAACACTAAACAGTGCACATAAAAGTGTTCAAAATAACAGAAATAAGGAGAATTATTCATTTATTTTCTTGACCATTTAGTCCCTTTTGAGGTCACAGGGGGGGCGGAGCCTACGAGGAGAACAGACAAACTCCACATAGCGTGGGATTTGAACCAGGGACTACATGCTGTGAGGCAAGAGCGCTAACCACTGCACCACCGCTCAGCCCCAAAGAGATTTAATTCTAATAAAATGAGACACCGTTATCTCTGATTGATAAAATCACCAGCAAGCAAGAAAACACTAAAGATAGTGGATGTGACATAAAAAATCAGAAAAGAAACTGGAAAAGTTGCATTACCTTCAATAATGCTGGGGTGAATGCTTTTTGCTGAATGTGGTCACTGAAGATACTAAGGCTTTTTGCTGAAGAAATTATTTTAATAATTACAAAATAATATCATGAATGTGCTAAACGATTTGATACCAAACGTGAATAATTTGCAGAAAGTGCTCAAAGAATTTGAAGAATTTCATAAAAAATTGCAATATTTCTGAAATATTAACTTAACTCCAAATTAGACAAAAGAAAAAAACGCAGTAGATGTCAAATTAGCTAAAAAGCTAGCACACTACTAAAATACTAGCTTAACTCAGAATTAGCCAAATAAAGAAAAAAAAAACCTCAGTAGGTGCCAAATTAGCCAAAAATATTGGCATGATGCTAAATATTAGCTAAACTCAAGAATAGCCCAAAAAACCTCAGTAGATGATAAATTAGTCAAAGATGTTAGCATGTTGCTAAAATATTAGCTAAACTCAAAAGCTGTAAAAACCTCAGTAGCATTAATGTCCTTAACATGCTTAACGTTTTGATACCAAATTTGCATAATTTGCAGAAACTGTACAAATATTTGAAGAATTATGTAAAAGAAAAAACCCGCAAAATTTGTGTTAAATTTCAATAATTGCGTAAAATGAATGAATGTCCTGAACATATTGAATGTTTTTAATTGCACAAATTGCTTAAATTTGAAAAAATTCCCACTAATTTTTAATGAGGCAAAAAAATTGCATAAATTGCGAACAATCTTAAAAACCGTAAAATGTACGAATACCAAAAGTACAAGCAGGGATGTCCTTAACGAGGTGAACGTTTTGATACAAATACTGCAGAAATTGCTGACTGTGTGACTGAGTTTTTACGAATCAATAAATGTATGGAAGTATAAATGCGGAATAATAATAAAGACATTTTATTGCTAAAAGTTTAGGTTTATTTTCAACCCTTCCCATCAACTTCAGGAGCAACAATTACAATTTCACTTTTATTGTGATTTAGCTGCAAAAATTTTTGACCATCCGTAGATACAAATCAGAAGAGATTTTATGGTTCGTGTCATCGGAAGAGACGGCCACGCATAGACGAGCATCACCAGTACAGCTGTGGAAGCAAATGCGCTGTCTTCTGATAACATCCTCTACTGATAACATGTACAAATTAAGAACCCACTCCAATGAAAATATGTGTTTGGTGTTTTTAACGTGTTCTTGTAGCATTTTTGTCATGATGGGAGGACATATGTAAAATAATTGAAAATGAAAAGTTGCATGAGCGCTAAAGTCAGCAGGCCACAAGCTCCATTCTGATAATCACTTGCAGACAAATCGATCCATGTACGTCTGAGCTGGAATCTTGCTCAAACTGTACAGCTGGATAGCTCCAACATTGTTTGCAATTTTTGTTGCACCAATAATGTTACTTTGGGATTGTGAGAGGCTGTAAGCTAGTGGGAGAGAGTGCAATCACAAAGATATTGGGAAATGAGAGCAGGCTCACTTCATGCCAACAGTACCGCCCACAACTCTGATGGGCCTTATTGCTCTGCAGAAACTATGTCCTAGAAAATAACACTAAAAACAGTATAATCATAATTAAAAGACAACTGGAAACAATTATATAATAGATCAAAGATGATCGGAGTGGGACTTAAAAATGAGTGGGGCCTAGAATAGAACCTTGTGGTACACCACACCTAAATCTGTGACTTTTGGAGGCAAAATCATTTTCATGAATAGAAATGTTTTTTTTACAAATAGAATATGATTTAACTATATATATATATATGTCATGTAGTGAAAGTCCCACTCCAAAAATTTTTTTTTTTCTTTTGTAAAATGGTTCCTAGTGATCTTTTAGTTATAATGTGATTTTCTGACTGTGCAATAGCTGTGTATATCTCTATACACATACTGTACACTTAACTGTGCAATAACTGTCAATATGCTATATATTACTCATTATTCTTTTGTATATTGTATTTTACTGCTTAGCTCTTTTTATAATGTATAGGGTATCCCACCGTTTTAGCTCTTTATAATGCATATTTTATTTTATCCTTTCTCTGTACCTGTTAGGTTTCTTAATCTTAATCTTTTTAGCCAAAAAAGTGTTGTTTTCTAAGACATAGTTTCTGCACAGCGATAGGAGCTCATCAGAATTTTGCCTCTGAGTTGTTGGTGGTACTGTTGGCATGGAGTAAACCTGCCCTCATTTCCTATCATCCCTGTGATAACGATCAAGAAGCCTTTGTCATTTTTTAGGACATATTTTATGGCCAGTGGCAGCAGCTCATTAGATATGCAATTCTGGTTTGTTTGCTCTGAACAACACCGCCCCACTCCCTGTCGCTCACTCACGTGCAAGCTTATTGCCTCAAGCTAACATAATAACAATGACCAATAATGGGTCAATCGTACAGTTTTGAGTCAGAGGCACACCTTTGAACAGGTCAGGGTGCACTCAAGGTACCGGAGTAGAGAAGAGAGACATTGGCATATCCATTTCAGTAAGTACATAATTATTTGCAGCTTTTTCTAGCACCTAGTTTTCTGATCCAACGCAATTTGGATTAAGAAATACTCAAAAGTATAGTTTTACTCATACATTATTTTGTATAGGTACTCTATTATGAAAAACATGCTACAAGAACATGCTGAAAAAACAGATAGAGACGAGTGGAGTGGGTTGGAGTGGGTTCTTTAAAGGAACTTAGTGATCAACTGTACCAAAAGCCTCACTGAGGTCAAATAAAGCTAAGACCAAAAGTTTTTTACGGCATAGAACTTTATGTCAATCCCAAAAAGTTTGACCCTGTACTATTATATGACTTTAAATCTGACTGAAAATTTTCAAAAACTCTGTTATTAATAATAATAAATAGTATATTAAATAAATAGTTCAAATTCATTTAGATATAAACAAGTTCCCCAAAAAAATGTACCTGGGTTGATAAAAATCGAAATTAATTTTCTTTAAAGTGAGTTTCCCTCCATCTTAAAGGATGCTGGGAAATCTTAGGGGAGCATTGGAAGTGCTGTGAAATGAGAGATGTGGTTTGTACAGAAAGTCAAGGATAGGTTCTCTGTAGCAAGAGAGCGGGAGTGATTAAAAGAAGAAAACGAAAAAAAAAAAAAAAAACGAAGATTGGTTTCTCGTTTTGGGTTTGTAAGAATTCAAAGAAGTGTGTTAGAGCTACACATTTTATCCAAGCGTGCATTCAAGGTTGAAAGACTGCACGCGTTTGCAGCATGAAAGTGTGTCAAGGAGCATTACTTGTGTTCTTAAAGGGAGTCTGCTTGTGTTGATTGATGAGTGTTTGCTGCATGTGCCCCTTCTGGTTCTTTCAAGTGTCCTCCACTGAATATGAAGCCCCATTTCTCACAGCAAACAAAATAACACGGTGCTCGCCAAATACATGTTTCTCAGTAAGACATGTGTACTTTGTGCTCACATCCATATCTGGCCTGACCTTTCGTGAGATTTACACTGTGCCTTTGTTGGAGTAGCAGGGAAAGATTTTTACAAGTGTTTTTCAATAAACCTGACACCTTCGATAAATCTTTTCTTGCAACAGCTTTCCTGCAAAAATGCAAAGGAAATGCTAAACATGGCTCCCCTCTCTTACCTGTTTAATTCCCTTTATTCAGTCCTTGACTGAATTTTGTTCTTTTCATCCACTCTATTGCTTTTAGAGATGAGCCATCTCTGTAGCTAACATATTATAACTCTGGCTCCAGACTGACAGATTTTTGCTCTGAGTAATACAGCGCTGCCATCCATCTTCCCTCCTCCCCCTCCATTGTAATTCCGTCCTGGCGCTCCGAGCTGAGGGCTGTTTTCTGGATTTCTCACAGCGCTCCATTATAGCTGAGACTGAAAATCACTGCTCAGCTGAGAGGCGGTGGGAACGCGCAGCCGGCTGAAAATGGGCTCGCTCCGTTTCCCCCCGCGCGCCGCGGCCGTGCTCACTGCAGGCACTTACACGTGTTGACACAAACAAATTTGAGAAGGCAAACACGCCTGTCACAACACCGGTGCACACATACAGCACAAACACGGCCGTGTACACATGTTTGAGAATACCTGCATATCCATCACCACGGCAACACACGCCCCGCAGATGTCCAGGCTAACACACAGGGAGACTTAAAAGGCTCTCAATTAAATATGTGCAGATCTACGTGCAAAGAGAAGGACCCCTCCAGCTCACTCCAGCCTGTGAAGAGCGGGCTGCTCCTGCCGTACCCCGCCACTGCTCCAGTAGCGTGACAGGGACGTGAAATGAACCTTGAATGCTGCCACACTTAGCACTGCAATGGCTGTCCAAACTCAGCGGGGGCTTTTAAAATACACCAGCCACCAAGCAAAATCCTTTTCTGCCAAACACGCTAACGATCCCGGCCTTTTTCTTTTTAATCTTGTTCATTTTCTTGAATGTCGAGGTAAGGTTTATTTCTATTACTGAGCTTTTAAAAACCAATTACGGTCAGAGATTGTTGGAGACTAATTTCCAAACAAAGATAAATGTCACCAGTTTTAATTCGTCCAGAGGCCCCTTTTGCAGCGTAACCCAAAGTAAAATTGTGCATCATCGCTCGCTGCGAGAGCAAAGAGATTAAACTGCAGTGAGACGCCAGAACTGCAGACTAAAAAGGCAGATTAAAAATAATAGCCCTCCTAAATGTCACAGGGAAATCAAAGACAGACTTCAGTTGTAGCCTGATAGAGTTGTCATGCTGCACTTGTTGTACAGTAAATCATTTTCTTTTTGTGATCATAGGTCACATTACCGTATTTTCCACAATATAGGGAACAGCGGATTATAAGGCACTCTGTCAATGATCTCGTTTTAAATTTATGTCATATTTTAGGCACACAGAACTATAAGGTGTATTAAGTGAGACAAAAGAGTCAGAGATAAGTCTGATAGTCAGTCAGACTATACCAGGTGTTCACAGTAACTCTAGATCTCATTTGTAACATGCTACGTTAGCCACGTTAGTGTATTTAGAAAGCCTGTAACTCCCAACCTGGTTTGCAACCCATACAAAAAAAAGACCGATGCTGCCAAAACAAACGTTACTGTCTATTACTAAATCCATAACTTGACAGTAACACATAAGAAAAACAACAAACATTGCTACACGTTAGCCACATTAGCATATTTAAAATGACTCTAAAGCTTGTTAGGAACACCTAAAAAACTCCCAAACTTTTTTGTAACATGTTTAAAAAACAGTGGCACCACACATTAGCTTCATTAGCATTTTTCAGTAACTCCAAAGCTTTTTAGTAATATTAACCATGTTAGAATATTTACAATAACTCCAAAGCTTGTCAGTAACACGTAAAAAAAAAAAGTCTGACACAGCTACACGTTAGCCACGGTAAACACATGGGTGTATTTACAATAACTCTAAAACTTGTTAGAAACACATAAAAAAATACTCAGTTCAACACAGCTACAACTTCGCTATGTTAATCATGTTAATGAATTTACAATAACCCTAATACTTGTTACTGACATGTAAGAAACACAGTCTGACAGTGCTACATGTTAGCCACATTAGCATATTTACAATAACTCCAAAGCCTCTTAGGAACACTTTGAAAATACGCAGTCTGACACAGCTACACATTAACCACATTAGTCATGTTAAAGTATTTACAAAAACTCCAAAACTTTTAAGTAACATGTAAAAAAACGTTCTGAAACCGCTACATGTTAGCCACATTAGCATTTTTACAATAACTCCAAGCTTTTTTTGTAACGAAAAAAAAAAACACACGCACAGTCTGACTTTTCTACACATGAACCACATTAGCATTTTTACAATAGCACCGAAACATTAAAAACACACACAAAAAAACACAGTCCGACACGTTAGCCATGTTAGCATATTTGGTATAATCCCAAAGCTTGTTAGAAATACATTAAAAAAAAAACACCACTACATGTTAGCTATGTTAGCATATTTTCAATACCGTCCAACTTTGTTTGCAACTCATAAAAAAAAAAAGACAAACATTTTGACAGAACGCCATGTACCTCAAAGTCATTTCGACATCAATAAGAACAACCAGAATTATTCTGTATATTTGGTGCTCCAGATGACCCTATTTTTTTGAGAAAAATTTGTTTTTTTCTGCATAATTTGGCAAGGGATGTGACTTACTGAGGAGCAACGTATGTGTTGTTTTGAAACATAAATAGGCTTATACAGTCATTTATATTCCACAAAGCAATGCACTTTTCACCTGAAAGCGTAACTTATATTCTGGAGTCAGTTGTTTTTTTCTTCTTTATTCTGCATTTTTTTTGTTCCTTCAACTTATATTCCAGAAAATATAGCATGAAATGCATTCTCATTAAAAAAAATTAATAAATAAAGCTTTAAGGTGCACCTTAAAGTGTGGAAAATACTGTACATGAACAGACAAAGATGGAGTAAGAAACCTATACCTGAGGCGACATGCAATCCACACTTGTGGCCAGTATTAAAAAAAAAACAAGGAGATTCTGAATTTAAGCAGTGGGCATCAGCTCTGCAGAACTTTATGTTTTATTATCAAACCTAATTCATTCCAACTTGTCTCATATGCTGGAGCTGAACAGTTAGATTGAATGTCCCCCATGGGGCTCATCTAGCTTTGAACCTCAAATGTGTGGCTATTGTGTCACCTGCTAAATTCACAAACTTTTATGTCTTAACCAATAACTAACATGTCATCACCGTCGGGGCGGCGGAAATGAGTCGGGCCAAAGGGGGATGCAGCAGAAACGGCAGAGATGCTCAAAATATATGAGGCGTTTTTCTTGGGTCGGTAGAGAATGACAGCAGTAAAAATCCAATAAAGCTTTTCGTGCTGAACGTTTGCTGGGAGATTAATATGGAAACAACAATGAGACAATTAGAAGCCTGCAGCATTTACTTCTCTAGCTTGTGGAAAGCGCTGACTTTGTAGGAAGATTGCTCTGCTCATCTATATTTTCTAGGTGGTTTAACAACTTCTTTCTTCCCTCATCAAACACAGACGCTCTCTTTGGCATGCAAATACACACCGTCAGGAGAAAGATCTGCGCTGGAATGAATAACTTATTTGAGCGTGAAAAATGCATTTGCGCTGAAATATTTCCATCTTTTCTCCCTCGCTCAAAGTGAAACCCTCTCCTCCTTTTCCTCGCAGCAGGGGCAGGTGGACTGCTGGCCTTTGCCGTGCCCGCCCGTGGACTGCGAGTTCACCGTGGTGCCCGAGGGCGAGTGCTGTCCCCGCTGTGTCACTGACCCCTGCCAGGCCGACACCATCCGCAATGACATTACCAAGACGTGCACAGACGAGCACAACATTTCACGCTTCAGCGGCTCCTCCTGGATTAAACATGGGACAGAGTGCACCCTCTGCCAGTGCAAGGTAAGTCACCACCGGCAGAGACAAAACTGCAAATTACAGCTCACCTCTCAGAGTCAAAGAAATTCTTTTTTTCAATAAAGAGCCCCTTTTGAGGAAAAATAAAAGAGGTTTCGTTGTGCTCTGACATTTGCACTCTAAATACAATTTATGCATCTTTGCAAACTGACTAGTTCTGCAAACACAAAAAGGTGAAAAAGAAATTCACAAATTTTAGAAAGCAGAGTAAATGTGCCCAAGATGGAAAAACAGTTCTAAGAAAATGACTGACTTTCAGGCTATTTAGCAAATCAAGATAACAGCAGTGATTATTCTGAAATAGGGAACCAGAAGATGAGAGTGGTTACAGAATGTTATCGTTTTTTAATCTATGCTTTTTATCAGACATGTTTATGATTTTTTTTATTACTCACTAATAAGATTTAGCCCTTATATTGTGTTTTGGTCATATTGACCTATGGGACAGTTTAACCCGAACACACAAGAATTTGACTATTTTTAAAACCAAACCTTTTTTTTAATCCAGCATGTTTTTAACTTTTTTTATTACATAGTAAAAAGATTTAGCCCTATTGTCTTCGGGTCAAATTGACCTATGGGACGGTTTGACCCGAACACACAAGAATTTGACTATTTTTGTCCAGCATAATTTTTTAAATTATTATTATTCAGCAATAAGATTTAACCCTTATATTGTCAAATTGCCCCAATGGGTCAGTTTGACCCAAACACACGAAAATTCTACAATTTCTACATCTAAACCTTTTTATCAGAAATGTTTTTGATCTTTTTACTATGATTCAGTAATAAGGTTTAACCCTTATATTGTGTTTGGGTCAAATTAACCCATTGTGTCAGTTTGACCCAAACCCAAGAATTCTACTATTTTTAAATCAATACTTTTTTTTATCAGAATTGTTTTTTATTTTTTTTTTATTTTTTATTATTCAGTAATAAGATTTAACCCTTACAGTGTGTTCGGGTAAATTTGAACCAGTGGGTCAATTTGACCCGAAAACACGAGAATTTCACCATTTTTAAATATACTTTTTAAAAAAAATCAGAATTATTGTTCATTTTTTATCATTCAGTAATAAAAATTGAACCTTTATCATGTGTTTGGGTCAAATTGAACCACTGGGTCAGTTTGACCCGAACACGCGAGAATTTTCCCATTTTTAAATCTATACTTTTTTTATCAGACATGATTGTGATTCTTTTTTTAATTGCTATTATTATGTAATAAGATTTAACCCTTATATTGTGTTCGGGACAAATGGACACAATGGGTCAATTTGACCCATCACACGAGAATTTTACTATTTTTAAATCTATTCTCTTTTATCATGCATGTTTTTGATTTCTTTTTATTATTATTGTTATTATTCAGTAATAAGATTTAACCCTTATATTGTGTTTGGGTCAAATTGCCCCAATGGGTCAGTTTGACCTGAACACACAAGAATTTTTAAATCAACTTTTTTATAAGACATGTTTTTTCTTTTTTATTTTATTTTTTTATTACTCAATAAGATTTAACTCTTGTATTGTGTTTGGGTTAAAATGACCCAAACACAATTTAAGGGTAATATAAGGGCATTTAACACAATATAAGGCCATTTAACACATTATAAAGCCATTTAACCCTTATATTGTGTGGGTCAATTTGACCCGAACACAATATAAGGGTTAAATGCAGAAAAAATGCACTGAACAGGAACTTGATTCGCTTGTCTTTATAATCTGGCCAATATCCAATAATGTTAAAACAAACTAAAGATGGAACAAGGGGTGGTGTCTCGACTCTCTTTTTTTTGGTTGGGTCGTTGAGATCTCTCTTGGTTGCCTGGCAACTTCACAGTGATGACAGAGTTCCTGTTTCCCGTCTCAGTGCTTAGTATTAATGCTCCTTGTTCCCAGAATGGTTCTTTAAATAAAAATGAGCAGAAGTTTTGGACAGAGATAAAACTGCAGTGGGGGGAACATCTGCCAGCCTCTCATCTGGCACTGCTTGGCTCATCTGCAGCATGAAGTTGTGTTATTTATTTCTTTTGTGGAGCAACAAACAAGCAGACGACTTTTGCAGGCTACCTCAGATCTTAAAGAAATATAGGAACTCCTTCTTTTTAATCCGTTTTTTTTTTGCAAATTGGGACATCTGCTGTGCCGAGAAAATATGCAGACAATGTCCTCTTTGTCGCAAGTTCACAATTAATTCTTTTCCTCATTGTTGGAAACTAATCCAGTAAGACTGACTGCCATTTCTGGGTTTCCAAGATAAAATATTCTTCTATTTCTTCGCTGTCAAAAATGTGGTCATCTTAAAGAAAACATAGCAGGATTTCTCAGTTGAGGCCTTTTTTAAGTAACTGCAGTTCCAAAAATGGTGCCTTTCCAGTGGCAATTTGGCCCAACTGATGATCCATGACTCGGTGACCATTCACATTTGAATTCTCAGTCGAAAATTGCGTCCTTGGATCAGCTGGTGGTGAAATGACACCCAGAGGAGCTTTAAATGCCAAACCCCAGCCTGGATGCTGCTTTGCTGCAGTAAATTTCCTCTGCAGGGTCTCAGAGCACCCGCCCGAGGTTAAAAGTGCCACAATAACCCACCGGTGTTTCTTTCCTTTCTCTTTGCTCTCATTTTCAGAATGGACACATCTGTTGCTCAGTGGACCCCATGTGCCTTTAGTCTTGGCAGATCTGAAGGCGCCTGTACAGCATTCTCCATGTATAAAAAGGAAAAAAAAGAGGAAAACCCACACTTTCACGTCTTTCACTGTTCTCTTCACAGGCCTGGGTCAAACGGGGTTTGCACTGTCATGGCTGGCTTTGGCCGGCTGGAACAGAGGTTACTATTCAGGTCTCAATTGAACACATATTCGAGCCAAAACATTCAGGTCCCGCCTCTGGTTAGCTGCAGTTTCTAGCTCTGCTTGTTTAATTCATAGAGGAAGCAAAGCCAACCAGGGACTTAGTCTTTGTAAAAGTGAAAAAAATGACTTGCAAACAGTATTTGACCTTGGCCTTCTCCTCAAACCCTTTGTACCAAATACAAACATGTATCATACAAAGCAGATGATGGACTACATTTCCCCGAAAGTCACTCTCTTGTTCTGTTTCACTGCTTCCAGTGACTCTTTGAGACTCACAGTTTCCCACTCTGAACCATCACCACATCGATCTGTAAGATATTACTATAACTGGCATGACTGTGCTTGATGTCCAAACGTTTCAGCTGATTTTTGAATCCTCGGTTATGATGATGACGATACCTTAGAGTAAAGGCAGTTAGCATAAGGTTCTTTTGCCACATTTACCGGCTGTCTATATTATGTGGTGCTTTGTAGCATTTTGTTCCATTTCTTTTTTTTTTTTGTAACTTTTCTTTCCGGGCTTGTTATGGTGTTATAGTGAAATAAAGTATTTCCATTTACATTAACTTGTGTGTTTGGCTCTTCATTTTTACATCATCAATGTTTTTGATATAGCATCATATGAGTTACGTTAACATGATAAAAACTATTTTTTCCCTTAATAAATCATTTATTTTTCCAAATCTACGGCTTACTACCAAGGTTGTCTCAATGAAAAATATAAAAAAGCAAGAAACATCAAACCCTTTATAACAATTTTTACCATTCAGTTTCCTCCGAACATTGCAGATCAGTATAATCCAATGGTCATCTGATCATTCATATAAAGCCACATGATATGAACTGTATTTTAATAACATCCTGTATTTGTAACCAACAGATTACAGATCCAGATTAAAAATAAAAGCACTGGAACATCTGTTAAAATGGGGCAAAAAGAGATTGGTTGGTGATTGCAACTAAGATGGAAGCATGAAAGATAACTTCTTAGTCGTCTGTATATCAAGATGATTAGACATGGTTCCTGTCAGGGTCTAGCTACCACTGAGGGTAATGTTGAGAATGTTACATTAAAGTTGTATGGTGTTTTAGTAGTAGATAATTTAAGGAGAACTGATATACTAAATTTCCTTTTATTTTTATCACATAAATAACAGCAGTCTGTAAAAATACATGTTTGCTTGTTTAATTTTTGCACATTCGTGATGGTGATAATTCAGCCATAAATTAGTTTTTAGAGTTTTTTTAACCCGTCTGTCATGTATAACCTCTGATCGGACCTCACAACTTCCGCTCTCACAAGTGCTTTTTCTTTTGATAAATCTGAACCTCTCCTAGTGCTCACACACAAAAAAAAACCATCTCATTTGAGGACCCCTTAGCTGTCCAAAACTGCCTGATTCTTAATATCCCTGCATTTTACATACCTAAGTTACATGTGGTCATCTGTGGTCCCCCACATAATACTAACCCCCTCTAGTGGAATGATCTTAAGATGGGTTTACGTTAACTCACGTGAAAAAGAAGACAGAATTTTACATATTTGTGTATTTTAAGTTTTTTTTTTTTTTAAACATGCCACAGGAGCCAAAAATTCAGCATATGAACTGTAAGGAAAGAACATAATTAAGGAAAAACTTATTTCACATATATCCTGTTGACTGGAGTTACTTTTTCCATCTGCAAATTTAGTTAATAATTTATAACAGCGCACAGAGATTCCTCTCCTCTTCGTTTTGACACACCTCAGGAAATAATACAGTAATACATGAAACACAAAAGAGCACTTAGAAATCCTAATATAATCATTATTCATTTACTGTTTCTAAGAAATGAATTTAGCTTAGAGATGGCTTCATTTCCCTGTGGAACAGTCTCATCACTAACTGATTACCTCCACTCCCCCCTCACAGATACCCACAGTAACAAACACAATTATATCAAAGTCTTTCCCTTATTAGAGTGCATTTTTGTCGTCCTCTTCAACCTTAAAACTTTTTGCTATTGGGTCTTAAACTTCTCCCTGAGTTAAATGTTAGGGCAGTGGACAGTGGCAATGGATACACAACAGCGGCAAGTGGTTTAGCAAGGACACCATCTGGCCCGCCTTGGTTCAGTGGCTTGTAGCTGGTGGTGGCAAGAGGCCAGCAGGTACCTGAGTGGCGGTGGCGCAGCAGGGCCCATCGGTCCTCCAGCTGGCTCCTAAATGTCCAATTTTCCATGGCAGTGCAGAACCCCCTGCAACAGATGTCCCAACCTACAGGGAGTCCATTTCAGTGTGTGTCCTAAATTCACTGTTAATGACCACAAACATCATTGTGACAGAAGCTGGAAAACTGCAAAGTCAGTTCTGCACTTCAGAGTGATGCTCATCACGAGATATAGTCAAAGCTGGCATTTATTTCCATTATAGTTTCGAGAATCTATCTTACAAAA
>NC_050517.1:13572501-13578916 GCF_002922805.2 Oryzias melastigma
GATTCCTCAAAAGTGTTCATATCTTGGCACTTTGCAAACTCATCTGTGCTGAATGCATCGGAAAATTGCTTGGAAATCTGCCGTTCGCGGCGTTTATCTCTTATTGCTTCAGGGTAAACGGCAGTTTCTGCTCATTTGTCACAGCTTGTTCAGGACTCACTGAACACAGACGTGTAGAGCCTCAGCCAAAACATGAAGGAACACCAAGTTGAGTCATCTGTGTGAGAACAGACAGGCACAAATGCTCAACAGTCCAACAGCGCGTGAGGCAATCAGCTGCACATATAGTGTCTGCAGCTGAGAGAGGAACAGCTATAATTATGAACATTGGGCAAACATTTAATCCCCAAATGAAAAACAAAAAACAACTTTGAAATGTACGATTAAACCACAAATGGAAACTAGATATAAAGCATTACCTGCGATAATGCGAGAATAAATGTGGCCACTGAAGATGTGACAGCCAATAGCTGAAAACATTGAAGCTTAAAGCTTACCAAAAGATAAGCTAAGTGTCAAATTAACTAAAAAAACTGGAAAAATGTATAATTTTGCCAAACAGCTAGCATAATGCTAAAAATATTAGCCTAAAAATCTGGAAAAAAAATGTTTAATTGTGCCAAAACAGCTAGCATAATGTTAAAATATTAGCCTACAAAACTGGAAAAATGTCTAAATTAGCCAAAAAACAGTTAGCATATTGCTAAAATAACAGCTAAATTCTAATTTACCCTAAAAAATCCAGTAGTTGGTGACCATTTTAAAGTTAGAATGGTGTTTCTAGCGGAAAATATGAGCAGAAGTTCACAAGTTTCCGAGTTTTTGAAGGATTTCAGCAATTTCATTAATTTCCTATGGGCATATTTTTTAAATAAATTTTAAAAAACTATAAAGTTTATGAATACCAAGAGTACAAGCAGTAATCTCCTGAACAAGCTGAACGATTTGAACACAAAGATTGCTGATATCAGTGAAAGTAGATTGAGTTTTTCGTGTTATTGTATTGTAAAGCATTTACCCAACTAGTAGCTGTATTTTTTGGAGTATAGGTCCCGTTTTTCTGGCATAGTTTGACCAGGTGTACAACTTAAACTTGTGATGATTTAAATGTAATTTAAAAAATATATACATTTATTATTTTCCCGCGGATAACTTGCTGCGGTTGTGTCCCACTAACAACCACTAGCGGGCACTGTAGATACATGTTTGCATATTTGCTACTGACAGCAACACAGAAGAAGAAGAAGAAGAAGAAGTGCCCAAAACAAACATGGAGGAGAATCTGATGGTTCTCCTCCTGAACTAAATATTTTTCTTATTTGCATTAAGACATTATTACTATTTTTTGTTTTTTTCTTTTGGTCCTGCGACTTATACTCTGGTGAGACTTATACACGGAAAAATAAGGTATTGTTGTGGTTTTAATCTTTTTCATAAGTGGGTCAAGAAACATACACAGCTCCAAATACGTGATGTTTTTTAAGAAAACTTTTGTGATGAGCCTTGAAGGACCCACTCCAATGAGAATTGGGTTTTTTAACATGTTTTATGGCATTTTCTACTAATGGAGGACATCTATTAAGAAAATTAAGCTTAAAACTGTATTTCTAAGTATTTAACACGAGTATTATTTTCTAATCATTAATCGGGAGCAGATGAAAAAATCCCGTTTGAAAAATAACTTATTTGTGATGTAGAAAATACAATTGAGCTCTTAGCAACGGAGGGGGGGAGGGGGTGGGATTGCTCTGTGCCAACAGTCCCGCCCACAACTTAGAGGAGAATTTCTAATGAACTACTACCACTCTGCAGAAAATATTCCCTAAAAATTGCTACAAGTTTTTTGATTTTGGCCAAAAAATGACAAAATAATCACTTGGAACAATTTGAAAATGGCTAATAAAAATGATCAAAGTTGGACTTAAACAAAGCAATAGAGTAGAAAACTTGTGAATTTTTGGAAATTCAAGCCAAAATGATCCTCCAAGTCAGAAGATTGAAAATCTGGATTTGTGAAAAGGAGGCAAAAACATACTGGTGTCCAAAAACTCCAATTAACCAATCCTACTGCAAATGAAAGGGAACACCTCCTTAAGTAAAATCGTCTTTTAATAAATCACATATTTCTATGTCAAACCATCTGCCGACTTGATACCAAAAGGAAAACAACTGCAGGAATTTCGCTAAATTCATGAAGAATCTCTTTCTCTCAGAAGCTGCAAAAGTGAATGCATGCCTTTCTCTTGTGTGAAAGATGCCAGATTTATCCGTTTGCATAAAAAGAGCAGGAAACACTTCAAACCGCTCAAGACCGTAAATGTATAGAAATAGCCGACAGCTCAGACCTCTGACAAACACAACCCTGACAGTCGATGTGAGGTCACAAAGGTCTGGAGCCGTCTTTCTGATGGATGCTTGGATATTAAAACCGATGCTTCAGATGTAGAGTGAATCCCATAAAAGCAGCTGCTATAAACAGTGCGGTTGTAAAAGAGACAGCTATGTAAGATCCCCGTGGTATTTGGCCCAAAGTATGTCACAAACATGTCGTTAGTACCTCTAGGAACTGTGTCAGTTTATGATAAATGGCCAACCTAACTCCTCTCAGTGCCTTTGTTCTGCAGCTGTAAGGAATACTCTTCAACATTCACAGTCTTTTTATTGCGCTTCTTATTTCAGCACATTAACATTACATTTAAATAAAATGAAAGCTGTGAGCGGCGCTGAGCAGCCCCCCAGATCTGAGTCTGCCTGTAATCTCACAAAACCATGCCTCCTGTGTTCCATCTGGGGTGGAAGTCAGTGTTAATGCCGCTGTTTGGTATACGAGGCAGAAAAAACATTTAAAAGTCAGGTTTTGATTAAATATTCCGACCTTCATGGGATGGCCATGAAATTCCCAACAAATTTGAGGCTGGAAAATTTGTGACGGGAGACAAGTTTTTAATTTTTCTTTTTATTCTCTTGATTTTAACTGATGCCTAAAGCTATGCTCACCACCCTCAGAAATGCCTGTTCAAACGACTACTTCCAAAGAAAAAACAGATTTTCTCATTGAAAACTCTGATGTTCGCATGTAGCTAGGTAAGTTTCTATGACCGTTTTTGGGCTCTATGTGCAAACAATATTGAACAAGCATTGAAAGTTAAACAAGGTCAAACTTTGACCAATTAAGGACCTGGATGTGGAAGTGACATCCCTTTATCATTCACTGAAGTACGAAGTGTTTGAAAATTGATTACAGCTGATAAATTGATAATGGCGGTCGGAGCCCAGACGGAATTATATGACACCAAGTCTTTTATATAGGGCTGGGTATCGCCAATATTTTCTAGAATCGATTTGATTCACCATAGCCTTCATTAATTCTATTTTTTATTTATTTCAATCACCTCAATTCGATTTACATAAATTTTGAGTTTACATGGTTTACACATTTAGACACACAAGTTTAGAAATACGATAATAATCTATGTTATGTCTTACAGATTTTCGTATTCATCTGATACAGTTCATATATTGTAAAATATATTTGCAAATTAGTAATGAGATTGTTAATATCATACAGTGTTTCATAGATTCTCAAACGGAGAAGCTCCAACAATTGTTCTTTCTCTCCTGGAGGGAGTTTTATTTTGGCCACTAGGTGGTGATCATGCTATAGCATTACACATTATTCCAGAAGAAGAAGAAAGTATGAGCAAAAAAATCTTTGTTTTAGACCATAAATAGCTATTTTAAAAACTATTTCTTTAAACTAGTTTGGAAAATTCATGTATTCATGTATAAAGATCTTCATTTAGTCAGCAATCTATGTTTAGGTCGACCGAGTGTTAGCATTAGCCGTCCTATGGAAAATCCCCTTATACGTTATCAAGAAACTGTCAAATAGCATTACACGTTAGATCGATCTCTACTTTTATGAAGTGATCATTGAATCTATTAAGCCTTGATTAATTCAGATTTATTAATCAATGTCATCATCTTTTATATATCCAACTAAAGCTGTGAACAAAAAAGTTTGGAACAAGATTTGTACACACTGAGCCTCTTCCAAATGTAGTTACATGGGAACAAGAAGAAAAAGAGGAAGCTCCTCCTTGTGTATCCAGTGTGAACCCCATTGGATAAATGCGCTTTTAAGAACTCACGTTACACACATGATGTAAAAGTATCAGTTAAGCCTCACTTCCACTGAGCGGTTTGTTTTCACAGCACATGTCTGCTGTAGACTGCTGGCGGCTAAGGAGAATACCATTGTACGCTAGCTTAGCGCTACATTGGTGCTTTCTAATGTCATCATGCCTTTCTGTAACTTGTGATTGTTGTGCATGTGGTAAATGTATCAGGAAGTATTTTTAAGGATAACGTAAGTTACACACACTTGCCACATAAAGGTGATGCTGTCATACGGTGTCCTTACATCACGCTCCACTGTAGTTGTTGATAATGTGTGTGTAATGGCTCCTAACTGTATGTACAGGTGTGCAGGTAAGTGATCATAAGACATCTCTTACACAATATGAAGGTTTTGGAGGGCTTGGAAAAACTGAAAAATCCATACGACACACCTGCATGTCATCGACTTCAGCCTTACCGGTTTTGACTTTGAGCAGAATACCCATAAAAAAATGTGTAAGAAAATGTTTGCTCCATGGGCTCTCCGAGTCGTCTACGATTGTCAGAAATTCATGCGGACCACCAGTTTTGCCTAGTTTTCTCTTGAAAATAGCCCATATCCACCCGTAAGGGCACTATGGCTGTACCCTTGAGTGGTTATGGTGTGACAGTGACTTTTACCTCTACACGGAACAAATTTGCAAAAGTATGAGATAGCAAAATTCCCCTTTTCCCCATGATGTCATACGAGTGTAAGATGTATTTTTGCTGTTCATTTAGACATTAACCAAGATGTACTGGCTTGTCTTTATAAAGGACCTATTTATTCACATCCCACTGAGGTGCAGTTGGAGTCCAGACATTTGCTCAAGGGCATCACAGTGGGGTTAAAGAGGATGGGGGCAAACACTGCAGGGCATCTGTCCCACGCTAAGCTAACCCCGCTGGTTCATGGATTGAGCCAACGATCCTGCTGTCAGAAGTTCATAACCCCTCGCCATTGGGGGATGGTTGAAGTCCTTTCATGTACTCTCATTTTTGGGGAACCAATTTGGCAATATCTTAGAATTAGATCAACAAAGTCAACACCAGATAGTTGAAAGTATTTATGTTGTTATAACTCTTTTTATGAGTCAGTTTTAATTGACGCAAACACAAAATGAAAATGATAACGATGAAATGTGTCCACACAGTCGCAGACAGTGAAGCACAGATCATTATCCCAAACTCCTGCTTGGGGATTCAGTCACACGCTACCAGGAGATTTATCTGAGCCTGGAGTTTCTCTGCTAAGGTATCACACTGGTGTAAAAAGAGAGGGTGGTAAATTCTGTTTTCCCTCATGACCACGAGAGACACAAACCATCATGGGCTCCACGAGGGGTTTGTAAGGCACTGGTACACGCTGGCTGGGACTGACTACGCTGATATATTTCGCAGGGTCTCTGAGAGTCACAGAGCTGTCAGCACAGAGTGATGGGCCGTGCCAGGACATGATGCACTGATCTAATTGGAGGACGGTTCAGAGACAGTCGAGGAGATTCCAGCTGATCTGTGGCTGTGGCTCCTTCCCTCAGGGGATTTTTTTGTGGTTTATATTTAGCTGCAGGTGAAACAATAGGTACCCCTCCATCTCACGTCTTAGATTTTTTTTTAAAAAACAGCCTCCAGAAAGACAGAACTAAACATTTTCTTAAAGTGTGCAGTAAAAAAGGCAAATATTATCCTTGAGGGATGCTTCAAACGCTCGCTTTGGGGAAAGCTGTAGAAAGTGTTAAAACCACATGAGTGCTCAGCGGTAAGATCCTTTCTTTTAAACTTTGGTTTTGATGTGTTCTCTCAATTACTGCATGCCTCTGCCAAACAGAATCAATAACTCAATTCTCAGTCCAGTGGCAGACTTGGAAGAGGCCTTGGTAAAACAGCTGCTATTCTCAGCCCGATAGATTTATTTTCCTTGACGAAAAACAACTAACAGTCAGACCTCAGGTGTTCATAAACCTCTTTGTTTTTTCCGAAAACAAGCTTATTCTCAGAAATACTGGTAACACAATTTAGTTGGGGCACGGGTCATTTACAGCAGGTGGAGAGGAAACATTTGGTGTTGCGGATGCATTCAGAGTTGACACTTAATGTTACACATATTGAAAAAATGATATATACCCTGTGTGAGTATTATAATTATAATAATTACTAGCCTAATGAAAACAAATGCTTACAAAAGTCCCTATAATCACTTCATTTCACAGTCAATAACTTGTGTATTATGGTACGTATTCACAACAGTCATTTGTAC
>NC_050517.1:13578992-13582032 GCF_002922805.2 Oryzias melastigma
ACTGGTTGGTAAGGAACTATGAGATCTCTAATATAGGATGGGGCCACACTTTCACAGCTCTATTCTGATATATGAAAAACTTGGTGTCATAGAATTCCAGCCGGACACAAATCACAATGAATGATTTCTCCTTCATAATAAATATTCAAACGGTTGGCACTCCCATGTTTTAAAAAGGACGCTAACATATGTAGCTAACAAATCTGAGTCCTTGATTGGTCAACTGGCTTAGATTTTAACACCCATTCATTGGCACCATGTTTTGTACGTAGAGCCAGCAAATGGAATTAAAAACGTACGTATTGATGTGTGAACGTCGACTTTTTATTGGAAGCGCTTGCTTAAAGCTTGTGTGAACGTAGCTTTAGAACACACCATCCACCCAAAAGTTAGTTGCTCAAAGTTGCAAGACTTTTTGTATGTTGTATGTCTGATAAGTGAGTGTGAGCCAAAATGTGTCTCTCTTCTTGTTACAGAATAACAACTGTAGTAATTATAAAATACTTTTTCCAGGTATAGTATCCCCGCCCTCCCTTATTCGTGGGGGTTAGGGACCGGAGACAGCCGCACCCCTCTATAGGAGCGGAGAACACCTCAGCACCTCTTTCGGATCCAAAAGTTTCATACCGGCGAGTTGTTGTCCGAATTTTTGTGACAAACCACAAAAAAAAAGTGCAAATATGTGAAACCGCAAATAATGAAACACAAATAAGCGGGGGAACACTGGTATTTGCGTCAGTACATGCCATCCTCAACAATGCATTTTGATACAAACACTCCCAATGAAAAGTCTATGTAAACACATGTGAATGCTTGTTAGGGCTTCCACATTCAAAACTTTTTATTTTACGCTACACAAAGCTTACGTCAGTTTTTGGGCTCTACCACCAAAACATGCTGCCATTGAACGTGCGCTGAAAGTTAAACCAGTTGATCTTTGACCAATCAGGGACTTGGTAGTGACGTATGGAAGGCATCCCTTTTAATTGATCATGAAGGAGAAATTAATAACTGTGGTTTAAGCCCGGCCAGAATTCTATCGTATCAAGTATCAGAATAGAGCTGTGAAAGAAAAAGACAGGAGCAAGTATCACGAGTTTTGTGTTGCTACATTTTGCTCCAAGCTTCTTCCAACGGTAGGTGTTCGTGCTAGTATTGGGTGTTGATAGCCCAGTGTGAACACATGCTAGAAACGTGTTCAGGAACCCACATTCAGCATGTTCTTGAATGTGTAGCATATACTCCACGTGAACATATCATAAGGCTTCAGATTTACTTTGGTTTCTGTTTTTTCCTTTTTTCAAAATAGAAAGTCTGTACTTTCATCCTTATGGAGTACACAAACTAAAGCTGAAGGTTTGTCCTCCTGTTGCTCTTGTTGTGGCCATGTTACATTCTGTCACACTTAAACCATTTTGGTCTTCATTTAAATGTCAAAACTCCGCAGTACATTTATCACTTCAGATTTGATGTTCTACTTCAACAGGTATTACAAATAAAGTAACTTAGAAGTCATGAGGAAAAGAAAAGTCAAATTGAAATTCTAAGACTGCTCTATTGTAAAGGATTGATTTTAAATTAATATTAACAAGCAATCTGTTGTGTTTTACACCCTGAAAACACTTTATGAAGTGGTTCATATACATAAAATAATAAAATTATAATTTAGTACATAATTCCTCAGACTATCTGATAATCTAAAATCCCCCTCAGGCTGAGACCATGATATAATTGTTTCCTTCTACATGCATTAGTATTTATTAGTATTCCGAATTTGTATAAAAAAGAACACAACAGACTCAAAGCTTTTCTGGTGTTTCTTTTAACCATGGCTTTGAACCTAAATCCCTTCATTTTAAGATATTTTACCTTTTTGTAAGCAGTCTCTGAATATCTGTAATACAAGAACATGACCTTGTTTTTAAGTTGCATATTATAACATTTTACAAAGATCAGAAGTTACAAAAATAAATGATTTATATAATGGGAAAACAATTGTATGTACTTATCTTTCTGCATACTTTGTAGTGTGAAGATGAGAGTCAACTGTTGCACCACATTTCTATTTACTAGATCTAAAAGGGGAAGTATAAGTGAACAATGAAATAAGTACAAAGCAATATATTGTAGTATATCAATTTCCAAGGAACTTATTCTCCTACGTACTCTCTATATTGACATGGGTATTTATGAAAATGTAATTTTTAAAAGTGACTTTTTCCCCAAATCTAGTCAATCATTCAAATCAATCATGTGGACATCTTTACAACCCTAAGTTTATATAACAACTATAACAGGGTAAAACATAACTGTGTCATTAGCTGACAGTGTTAGGTTCTATAGATTATTATAGTAAAATACTATTAAGTTTATAGTTGATTTTTTTAATTAAAAAAAAAGGACAGAAGAAAGGACACAATTAACATCCATAGTTTAGTTCTGTTATAGGCGTGCTGTTTCTTGGCAGGTTTTTGAGGGAACAGCATTTACTAAATGTTTCAAAGGCATTATGTGAAGATTTTTGGAGCCAACAAGTATGTTTGTAACATTTGAGTTTGTGTGTGGTGCCCCATTAGACCAACATCCACACTGTAATGATTATAAACTTCCAGAAATTCGTTGTCTTCTGTAATCATCCTACAATTTCCTTAACCCTCTTTTTCCCTTTTCCCTCTTTCTTCTGTTCCCTCATCTCTAGAATCCCACTCTCTACTAAAAATATTCAAAAATAATACAGTTTGGCCTAAATTTAAAAAGGGGTTTATACAAATATACTCCTTGTGTGTCAGACGATTCATAACCCCCTGTTTACAGTAAAATATGCCCAACACAATATGTCTGTTTGCTCAGCGGTTGGACAGGAAAAGTTAAAGAAAATAAATAAATAAAATAAAATCTATGTAACTTGATGCATTTTTTTTTACCTGTAGTTCATAATCATTCCACTAGGGGCAGTAAAGGGCGTTTCCTGCTCATTTCAAAATGGCTGCCTTCATAAAATCTCAAGCAACACTTTTGACGGGAAAAAGTTTGCTAATTT
>NC_050517.1:13583148-13589081 GCF_002922805.2 Oryzias melastigma
GCGACCCGGTCCCGGATGAAGCGGAGGAAGATGGATGGATGGATGATGGATCATGCTTAAATGAGTGCATCAAATTTGAGACGTCTTTTTTTTCTTTCTTGAACACCCAAGTCAATATTTTTTCATTTTAAATTAAGATTGTTGTGAGCAAAAACTTAAAACTACGGCTTTCATCAATTCCAAAAAATAATAATAATAATAGTTTTCTGTCAACTCTTTGATGTAGTGGGCTTTATAGGGTAAAGTAAACAAGACGTGTTGCTTTCTTTCTGTTCTGTTGTCTTTATCCAATAAAGTTTCTTTCCACCACTTGGAGGGGTCCCAACCCCGTCCCTATGATCAGCCTTCTCTGCAGTGAGCTCAGCTTTTCTTATCTTTGATTCAATTTATGACTTGTTTACAAGTAGATCTGCTCATAAACAAATCCCTCCAGGGGAACAAACCGTGCAATAAATTGAAACGGTTTCCCACTGGCATCAATCAAACAGGCCTCGGGCAGAACTTATTATAAGCTGGGCGTCTTGTATGCAGGCTACATATTCAAGTGTCCTTGTGAGGAGATAGTGTCATCATTTCTCGTGTCGTGCTCATTAATTGGGTCAGCAGCTGCAAGAAGCTTGACCTGTGCTGTTGCTTAGCAACTGCTGCCTGAGTTTATAGGAAAAATGTAAACAGAACTTTTCTTTTGTCTCGCTGGGAATTACTTAACAAGATCTGGAGCGTTGTTTGGGAGGATTTGGGAATATTATTTTAGAGGGGAAAAAAAATCATACAGCATACATGAAATAGTTTATCATACAAAGATCAACAGATGACATTCACAAAGTTACAGAAACAGAGGATCAATTAAACAAATTGGTGAGAAACATTGTAAATGAACAAAGTACAAACCTCTTCATAACCAAAGCAGGTTCCCCTTTTCGACTAAAACACTTACATCTGATCTCTCTTCAGTGTATTTAAAAGATAATTGCAAAAACCAAGAGCAGCAAAGCAATTATGCTAAATAAATGGAAGTCTTCACAGAGCGTCCCCCTGTTGAAAACAAGTTTTGCAGCACTTCACAAACATCCACACACACTCGCGGGCGCACACGCAGAACAAACACTGTTATCTTTAGTGAACGCATCCCCATGCACTGACAGAGTGACTCAGTTCTGGGCGTCCCAGTCTGACTGAGCCATGTAAAGGTACATTTTTCATAGCAATAAATAAAACCACAGACCTTTTAAATAGTGAAATTAGTCTCAAACTAATAAATATTCTTATAATTGTTACCTTAACTTTGGTGTGTTTACTTTTTTGTATAAATATATTTGCCATTTAATTGGTCGAACATTTACGTGTATTAGCAGGCTACAGAGGTGGTGCATCATTCCCATATTTTATATTAGGACAGTAACAAGCAGTATCATTGCTGAATAGTACACTGTGTGTAATCTACCTATACATACAACAAACAGAAAACTTTGTACGTTTATTCTGTATACCTCAATATTATAAAATGCTTCGTAATTCATACTGGTTGGCAAAGACAGTTTTCTAGCTGTTGGGTGAACACACTGCGGAGTAAAGGTAATGCAAATAGTTCTTTCTAGAAAGCCTTTAATGTAAGTACTCATAAGTTCAAAATACTGTATAACTAGCATCTTTGGTTCCAGATTTATCTTATAAAGCTCTAATGCTACGTTCACACCAGGCTCGGAAATGCGCATTCTAGCTCGCGTTTCCAAGGAAAAGTCTATATAAATGGGTATATGTGTTTTAGGCTCCTGTGTTTTCTAGCTCTCCGTACTAAACGCGTCACAAATGAATGTGTGCTAAACTTTGACCAATCAGGGACTCAGCTTTAGTAGTGATGTTTGGGTAGCGTCCCTTTTCATTGACAGAAGCGTTTGAAAACTGATCATAGAGGAGAAATTAATATTAGACCATTTTCATGTTGACGTCAGACAAAAAAGTGACTTCTGGTTTACGGGATTAGACCAGAAAAGTGGAGAACTGAACGCTGATTAACACAGTTTTATGTAAACATTAAAAGGTAAACTTAAAAATTGTAACAAAAAATCTACAATATTAATTTTATAAATGTCCTACTTGATTGTATTTGTTTTCCTCTCCAAGATTGTTCAAAAATAAAAAAAAATATATCGTCTAATATTTAAAGTTCTATTGAAAATATCAACCTTTCACTTAAGCTAATGTTATTCTTACAGTTTCTGTTTTGGCTAATGCTATTTGCAACTATTTTAAGTGTGATCAAGCACAAAAACTGATGAAAATTCAGGTTGGTCACACGTGCTCGCACGCATTGTAATTGCATCAAAGGCAGAATTTTGTCGTTGTTTTATGGGATATTTCAGGGGATAATTGTAAAAAAACAGATATGGTTGGCAAGCGGCAAGTATTTTCAGCTTTCAAAATAAGAGCGGCCAGGAGAAAAAGTTCGGCACTAGCTGTACAATAGTCACTTTCATATTTTTTGGCAACAGTTTCCAATTAATTTGATAATTTTTTCCCTTTATTTTCCTGCAGATCGGACCCCGTTATGAGCAAAAGTAAAGGAGAGGAATGTTAGAAAATAACGCAGCAGTAATTTGTTTTTCTTTATTGTAAGACACGTTTAAATTGTCTTACTTTTGCTCTGTTTTGAGTGAGTTTGTGAGAACAGAAGCTACTTTTAAGCTACTTTTAAATGGTCAGAAAAAAATGTTCTGCAGCTCTACGTCTCATCTCTAAAGCTAATGCTAGCGTTAGCATAAATTAGAAGAATCAAATCATATTTACCTTTATAATCAAACATTCAATGAAGTTCTTGTAACTTTCATCTAACTTTGACCAGGTTGTAAGAGATAAATAATCCGAACTTGTTTAATATCATCCATAAGAAATTAAGGAAGCAGCTATAAGGGATTCTCCAGGCGGATTACTGAGATTTGTGTTTTATGAACAATCTATGAGAGGAAATAAAAATACAGTTGGGTAGGACATTTTTAACTAAATATTGTACAACTTTCTGTTACAGTTGGTAAGGTTACCTTTTATTGTAAGCGTAAAATTTACGTGCTGTGATGCCGCCATTTTGTCAGACGCCTATTGCGGTTTGTTCCCGGACGGAATTCTATGACACCAAGTCTTATATATCGGTATAGAGCTGTGCAGAAAACAAAAAAACCTGGAGCAAGGTTTGTGAGATTTGCACTGCTTTTAGATAACCCACGTTCAGGCCGTTCATGCCCGATGTGAACGTAGCATAAAAATTCAGCACACAAACACGAGGTCAATAACAATTCAAGAAAATTGCACTGTAAAAAAATATTTTAAGGACACATTATGCACAACAAAATAAATATACAGAAAAGCTTTTAAAGCAAGTTGACATGGTTTCCATAAGGTACTAACTTGTTTACCTGTCAAAACGACCAGGAGACGTGTTGAATTTGTGACCTTTCAATAAGACGCCAGCTTCCACTTCTGTTGCAACCAGAAACAGACCGTTTCCTCACTCTTGGTATGCAACAGAAGGAGCAGCAGGCGCATTAGCAATCATGCAGCGGTTTGTTGGCTTGCCATTTCATCTCTGCTGATTACATTTATTATCTCCAAAACTGATATCAAGTGAGGGCACACGAAAAGGTCATCAGCATACATCGATGTTGATAATCATGTAATTCCAACATGAGATGTGCATTTAGACTAGATTGAGAGAGAAATCACTGGAGGAGAAATTAAAGTGGCTGAATATGAAGATTGAATGAGGTAATAAGTGTATATTAGATATGTGAATATTATGCAGGAATCGGTATAGAAGACTTTATCAAGGAGAACACTGTTGACTATAGCAGTAAAGGCTATTTGAATATGGATATTTGCAGAGTTTAAATGGATGAAATCAAGGCACAACTGTAGCTGTCATATTTCTTTTTTTTTTTTTTAAACACTGCTCTGGTATAGGCACCCGTTAGTTTATGATGACAAAAATCGAGTTATGAAAATGCAAAGCAAGCACCAGGTCAATCGCAGGTTCGATGCTACAAAAGATTTTCGGGGTCATTGCACACGTCACATCAAAATAGCTGCTAATAAAGAGTCTTTTACAAAGGTTTTCCTACAAAAATAGAAAATTGGGAGTCTGCAACGCCTATCAGGCTTTCCTTCAATTTTCCTTATGACATTTCTCTCTTAATTATGCAAATTCAGTCGTGTCAGAGTCATGGAGAGAGTCTGTGGACATCAAAAAACACAGCTGGTCCATCCAGAGCTGAGCTGTCGATGGCGATGCTCGGGTGAGTCTCTTGGGTTTCCATGGAGATGGTTGAGTTCGTAGAAGGCGTGGCCCCAAAGTGAGGCGAGTCCACCGACAGCAGCATCGGCGTTCCCAGTCGTTTCAGGCTGTCGCTCATTGTGAAGTGCGTCTCCTCTGGCGTCACTCCCATCTCCTTGCTGTACTCGGAGGGCGATTTCTTCTTAATCCTCTCGTACGACTTGTCCTGGTTTTCCGGGAAGGTCTCGCTGCCTTGAAACCGGCCCAGCAACCAGACGAAAAAGCCAAAGAGGACGAACGCGGCAAGGCTGGGGATGAAAGCCAGGCATTTGATGTCCAGGCTGGCCCCGGTGTACCGGCTGTGCAGGAACATGTCTCGGTCCACGTAGGTCATGTTGGTGGCGGGGTCGATGTTGGTGGAGCGCCACTCGTAGGTGAGCGTGCTGTGGTTGAAGTTCCCCAGAGTCTCGGGCTCTTCCACAGTGTAGATCTTCTCACCGGGCCCAACGTATTGACCGTATTCATAGGGTTTGTAAAAGATCTGGTTCTTCCACATGTTAAGGTCCAAAATCAACACCAGGAAGATGATGCCGTAGTTGAACCATTTGCCTAAAATGAGAGAAGTTATGGGAGAAAGATGAAACATTAGGGTCTGTCTAATAACTGACCAGGGAATACCAAAAACTACAGTATATTGTTTCAATTTTTGAATACAACACAATACCAAGTTTTTAGTTCCTCAAATGACCACTGGAGAATTAATTTTAAAAGGGAGCAATTTCCATTTTTCTCCCATGTTTAAAGATAACATACATTTAAAATTAAAAGTTCTTAATATTACTTTTAATTCAAGATAACTGTAAAGCTGTGTTCACACCGAATACTACATGCGTGTCAAGGGCGTCCAGTTTCAATGTTAAGTCAATGTACAGATGCAATCAGTGGTCCTGCTGAATGTTTTTAATGTCTGGTGGGGCGCGTCAGTCTGACATTAGCATTTTGGGCACTGCAGCACAATTTGGACATCGTGGAGGAATGTTTTGGAGTACAAGAATTGGAACTTTGGAGATGAATAAGTGTGACATTAACCAATCAGGGACTCGGCTATGCTGGTGATGTGATCAACAGATAGAGTGCAAAATCAGCATGGAGGAGAACTTGATTTTATGAAATTTTTCTTATTTGGACTAATGCGGAACGGCAATCATTAAACTGAGTTAGTGAGACGGAAGTACCGCTGAAAGCAGCTCCTGCAGTAGATGGTGAAGCAAAATATAATAAGAGAATCTCTGAATAATCTCATGAACCCAGACATGGAGACATGATTACTGGTGCTTTTAGTAGAGCCTTATCTCTCAACATCATCCGGGTCTTCCATGTATTGTAAGTGACATGTACAGATATATAGTCAATGCTTACATGTAGTAATGAGGCTAAAAACTTCAGACAGTAGCCCCTCCCACACGAGTCTAGATCGTCAAGTTTATAAACACATTTTTTTAAAAAAGCTGTGCATTTGATGCATGTTAAAATAGAGGTGTCAAACATGAATTGGAGGTGCGTCAAAAAAGAAGTGATTAGACGGAGTCACGTGGGTACGCCGAGCAAGATGGCAGCACGATAGTGCAGTCTCCACCACCCGATAATACTTTATGAATGATTAATCTTG
>NC_050517.1:13589131-13589745 GCF_002922805.2 Oryzias melastigma
AAAAGTGTAAAAAACAAACAAACAAAATTGATGTGCGTTAAAAAAGGCAATAAACACGAATTTGACATGTGTAAAAAAAGAAGCGATCAATGCAAATACTGTCTAGTGTGAACCATTGACTGTATTTTTTTACAGTCAATGGTTTGAAATGTTTAAAAATCATGTAAATGACCCATTTTACTAGATTATTTATTTTTGTGTCATTTCTCTTTTGATTAATTGAAGATGCCTTCAGTATCTTAAAGAATTAAGTTAAAGGTGTAAAAGAACGTTTTAAAACACTGTTACAGCTTATGTATATTTTAGTTGTAAAGGCTTTTATTGTGAAAGCGCCTTCCTACTTCCGGTTTTCCCTGAAATCTCTACGCACACGTCAAGAATGAAGAATAATGGCTGACGCTTGTACGAAAACAGAAACGGATTGAAGATTGCTTAAAATCCATCATTTGTGTTTAGCATCTAGCTGGAAGGCGAACAGGTATGATTATTGTTTATGTTTATGGTTTATATTTTGTGATTATTTGCAGTTTATGTATAGAAGACAACTGTTTAAGGCTATCTAGTAAGCTAACGCGACTAGCTCATGTAAAGCATTACTGGGAATCAAAAAAGGG
>NC_050517.1:13590540-13595907 GCF_002922805.2 Oryzias melastigma
ATTGTTTATGTTTATGGTTTATATTTTGTGATTATTTGCAGTTTATGTATAGAAGACAACTGTTTAAGGCTATCTAGTAAGCTAACGCTACTAGCTCATGTAAAGCATTACTGGGAATCAAAAAAGGGAAATTGTAATACGTTTGTTTTATTTTCTTTAGCTCTTACGGTGTGACTATGCCTGTGGAGTCAATTAATGGTTGGAATACCCCACCATAGTCCATCAGTTAACATCATTGAGTCCATCGTCTGAATAAGTCCAGCTGGAATGCTACAAATCAAATCTCTGATTTTATTTGAGGATAAATTTCAGCCTAATTAGAATGTGTTTGGTTTGATTTTTCTTTTACTGGAAGGTGGCTGAACTTATGGATGGACTTAACCAAACTCCATCTTTCTCAGATCTGCTCAGTCACCTTTTTAATAAAAAATGTATTCAATTAACAGTCAAAATGGCCTAGCCACTTTAGAATTTGCTTTTGTCATTTAGAATCATCAAAGATTATTAGCTTGATAAATACATGTCTGAAACAGAAAGACGTACTGTTGTGACTTTCTGCTTTTTTGAAGCTTGGCATATCCCTCCAGCACTGAACTGCACAGCAAATGGCTCCTAACTCCACCATCTCTCCTGATGAGATTCTTCTATTACAATAAGAAAGCCATCTGCAAAGGTTGACTAATAGCAGGCAGATGGCTCCTCAGGTATACGTGACAGGGCTCCTCTGCTCTGCCCAAGATATGATGTTAATAAGCTTTTAGTTAAACCAATCACGTTGCGATGCAGCTCCTTCCATCAAACCTAATGGATATGCCATGCATTAGGGTTAACAACCTCTCGTGAAATCACCCAGCGTTTGAACAGCTCAACATTTAGCTCAGGAACATTGGTTTTCCCTTCTCCTGATGGCTATGAGCGACCCCGCATTTGCAAAAAAAAAAAAAAGCTGAAAGCGAGAGGATGGTTATAGGCTGAATCGAGCTCATTTGTGAAGAACGTTGATGTATTAAATGATTAGAGAAATGTTTTGCTTGACAATGAGAATCACAGGAGGGAACAGCGGCAGAGCCTGCGTGACATGTCAGCCGCACATACATTATAGATGGTCGCAGTGGTTTTAAACAACAATCCGTCCCGAAAGAGAAGACAGAGAGAAAACTAGAGCAGCTGGTTTGGTATTCTAGAAGAAAAAAAATAGGACAAAGGCTTTCCTGACTGTTTTGATGTCTTCCTGCTTCCTAATCAGTTTAGGACTGTGGGCGAGTAGAGCTTTGGAGGAAGATGAAGGTGCCCTTCATGAAACGACGAGTTTGTTTGGAACAACTGTACCTGTGATGTGAATGTGGTACTCCTCCTTAAAGATGCTCTTGCAGACGGGAAGCTTGACCTTTACGTGTGTTGTGGACATTCCAGGCAGATTGAGATCGAGATCTCCCATGAAGTGAGGAAACTCCCAGTCCTGAAAAGTCAAAAAATAAATAACACAAAACCGGGTCATTTCAATTCAGCTGTGATGTTTGAGCAGATTTTAGCGACACGCTGACAGTGACAAATGTCGGGCGTGCACTGCGCCTTATTGGTTGTTGCACACTTGGCGGAAGCCTTTCATATCAGCTGATGTGAAGTCTCTGTGGAGTCTCTTCACACAGCGACTGGAGGTCAGAAATGGTGTCAGCGAGAAAAGACTGTAGATCTTACTGTCTGTTTACAGGCTTGCGGAGTGCAGCCGCCTGCTCTGAGACTTCAGCACGTCAAAACACATCAACAGGCGGAATCAAACCAACGTTTGAAAGGTACCTTTGCCCTGTAGAGTCACTTAGCTCGTTTTTTTTTCTTTTTTTTTATGTGCTTGTCTGGTTGACTTCTCCTGGATTTCTAGAAGTCAGTCACTATTTAAACCAAGATCAAAATCTTAAGAGAGGTTGTGTGGCTGGATTTGAACAAAGTTTTAAGTAGAGCTTCAAATAAGAAATTGGAAAAAGAGGCCAAACAACAATTTGACAGAAACGGGCTGTTTATCAGCTGATTCAAATTTAGAATCATTGCACCAAAAAACTCCAGTCATGCAAAACAAAATTAACCCTAGAGCACTACTGTCGGATGATTTTCGTCTGAGCTAAAGTATTTACATGATTTTCAATATTTACCAGTATGTCATGGGTCCCAAAAAAGGACAAAATGGACAAAAGGCAAAGACTCCAGTATCTTTAATTATTTGTAGAAATTTTCTGTTCACAAATTCTTAACTTATCAGTAATTTTCAAGAATATTTTTAACATCTTCCCATATTTTTTATTTTTCATTTTGTTACAAAGTTGAAAATAAAAGAAAATTACTCTAATTTATCATGTATGAGAAATACTTCTTATTGGGTATATTTTATCAGGTAAAAATTACCCAGCAGAAGTGATGGAGTAACTTTTATAGCGAAAGTGTTCTAGAGTTAAAGAAACGCCATGCTTGTTGATTCCCTTAACAATTTGCTTTGACGCTTGATGTGTTTCTAAAAGGCTTTTGAGGAGGTTATGAAGAACTTACCCTTTCGCCCCCCCCCCCTACAACTTTGTGCTGCAAATATCACTGGTATCATTAGTCAATTTGCTCAAGTTAAATGTATATCTCTTCAAAATATTGTAACTTTATTATCATTAAAGAATAATCTGTTCATTCTGGAGGTAGTGTTGAGCAAATGAGACATCTTCAGGTCAACAGGGATGTGAAAACCTACATAGTATATAATCTATGTGCACCTCAGCCACCAATTTATAAATTTAACTAATCTAATTTAAATAAATGCTAATTAAGTAATCCATCCTTTTAAAAATTGCTATTTTATTTTTCTTTTACTTATTTATTTTTTGTTATTTTTCCCCTCTTTGTCCTCACCAGTCTTACATTGCTGGGTTTTGTTATCTTAGTTTGAGGTTGGACCTTGGTAGTCTTAGTTTGCAGGCTTTGTTTATTTGTTTTCTTTAGTTAGTTTTGGTTAGGCAGCCATTAGCAGGGAGCTGCTGACTCAGACGGAGACATGACTGGGTCAGCAGTCTTCATGACTTATTTTATGTTTGGCCAAGGAGCCACCATAGAGAGATAAAAGAACCACATGTGGCTCTGGAGCCCGAGGTTGCAGACCTTAGGTATTTTAACTCTGGCTGCACCGCCCAATCAAGTTGTGCTGCTGCTCGTCCGTAGACACCTGCTAGACTCCTATCACTCAAACTGCACCGCAGGACTTCTGATTGGGTCTATACCATTGATTTAACATTGAAACTGGCCTCTTCTGCCACACAAATTGTATTTGATGTGAATGCAGCATTAGCGGACAGCCCTTTGGATCCTCCGACTCAGTGCTGGTGAACATTTTTTGGGTCTGCCACTTGACTTTTTTGTTCCATAACTTTCAGGATCTAAAAAAAAAAAGAAAAACTACAATTTTACTGTGTCCAACTTCAGCAGTGAAGACACGTTTTGGCTTATGCAACAATCATACCACGTTTAAGGAAATTGAGCTTTTTGATGTCTTCAGCAGGATGAATACTTTGATGGAGAATGCCAATTTTGAAACAAATTCTAGCGTTGTCTAATAAGTTTAAAGCTGCGGTCTTAAACTATTAATCAGCTGGTGAGAAGTCGGTCATCTTTCGGCATTTTCCCTCGGGAAATGCTTTTACTGATTTGCACAGATGGTTTGGCAGAGCGTTTTTATTTTTTATGCCGAATGTCCTTCCTAACACAATCCTGTATTTTATCTGGGCAGTAAGGCGACCCGGGATTGGACTCCCTTGTGGCTACAAAGTTAGGATGTAGTGTAAAAGTCTTGCCTAAAGACCCACTCTGGAGCTCTTTGGATATAATAGGAATCAAATCCAGGTTTCCTGCGTCTCAGTCCTACACTCAACCAACTGAGCCATCCAGTCAATAATGATGAATAAAAAAATGCTATTTTTAATAAATTGGTAGATAAATGCTTTATTTAAAACCTTGTCAAGATCTGGCTGTGATAAATGCAAATTCCTGCATTAATTTAGATCAGGAATGCATGACAGAAACAAATAAGGTAGCTAAAACTTTCAATGCAACAAAAAAAAGCATCTTCCTTCATCCATCACATCTAAAAAAAGTTGCACTATTAGATCAACGTGTGCAGTAAAATGAACTAACACCTACCCTCCAGTTTGGCTTATTAACATAACTCTGCAAATGAATGCTACTGACCCAGTCTGCTCTGATTTGAAAGTTTCATACGCAGCATGTGCATCAGGGTGCAATTAGAATTAAATGAAAAACAGATGAAACTAATGAAATTCGCAGCGGCTGATCAAGAGAGCGCAATTTTAAAACAGCTTCTTTAAAGCGAGCCGCCTGACTTAATCATCTCGCAAATTAGCTTTTGTCATCATTGTTCAGGAGAGAGGAATGAAAGGCTCACACCGCTTCCTAATTACACTTTTTGCCTTGTTTCCACGTATTTGCAGCGAGTGTCCTGCTGCATGAAATTACCAGGAGTCCAAATCCGGCATGTGCGGTCCAGGGGTTACTCAACCAGACTTTATGAAATGCTTAACAGCTTGATGACAGGCTCTCAGACGTGAATACAGTCCTCTACTCAGTGCTGCTCTGTGAGCTGCTGCAGCATCATGAGCTTTGGCATTTAAAGACTCCACAAACACAACAAGAGCATTCTGGCGGGCTGTACCCCAGCGTCCTCCACATATGGAAATGTCTTTGGGCTTATACACAAAGAAATGTCAAACCAAGCAGAAACATTCAAATAAAAAAAGGTAATTCTTGCTTGAGGGCAAATCCAGTCTGGCTATTAATTGGGAGTATTAATTAGCCTGGGAAGGCCTCCGCTCGTCTTTTCTCGTGGAGATTAGAGTTTGGCACTGCTGATGAAGCTGTTGTGGGGTGAATGGTGATTTTCTGTTGACAGTTGGAACAAAAAAGGTGGGCTGCTGCTTCTGCCGTCAGGAATCTATGGTGACGCAAGCTAGCTCATAAATAACTGTAGTAAATGTGCTTGCTGTACATCGCGCAGAAAATGAGAAGAGCCGGTAGTAAACAAGCAGGAATGATGTACTGCGAAGTTAAAGGAGTCCTCGCTGGCAGGTGGGGACTCACACAGGTTGTCCATGAGGGGACTTTTTTTCCTCGGGAGGTCCGAAAACTGGGAGCTGGAAGTGCTGGCCTCAGCAAACCGTTCTGTCTTTAGCAAAAAGTAGTTTATTTAAGTGTACTACACGTATGTTACGTCCCCTGGGGGTAAACCCAGCTCGGGTCTAGAGGGAGGGGGACAGTAATGAAAACTGGACAACAAAAAAAATAAAAGGAACACAGTTTATTAAATAAAGGAAACCCCGTGTCCCG
>NC_050517.1:13595976-13597771 GCF_002922805.2 Oryzias melastigma
ATATTGGAAACAAACAAAAAAAAATTGGAGTCAGCAGCTCCCTGCTAAGGCTGCCTTACCTAAACTACCTAATAAGGAATCTATTATACAGATTCCTGATTAAGCAAAGCTCGCAGGTCCAACCTTAAACTAACCTAACAAAACCCAGCAATCTAAGATTGCTGAGGACAGAAAGGTTTAAAAGAGAAGAAAACAAACCAACTAAAACCCAGCCTGCTGCTCTGCTGCCTGCTGCTCTGCTGGGTGTGGCCTCCTCTGTCTTAAGTAGATAGCAGGTGGCAATTAAGGCACATTGGCCACACCTGCCAGGTGAGCCAAAGGTCTGGAAGGAAAAAGGTCCAGCAGCAGCAGGACGTAACAACGTACAAGTCTGAATTGCTTCAATGCCCTTTGGCTCCTTGCTATTGCTCCATTTATAGGAGAATTCAGGACTGTAGTAATGTCAGAAAGTATTTTTTTAAGGAGGAGCTGAAGAGACTTAGGACTGCTATCCTTCCGCCGGTAGGACGATCCACATCGCACTTGTGGTGCGGAGGAGAAACTCATTTCCTCATGTAGGTGTGGTGTCTCTGAAGCACGGAAGTTTACATTTAACTGTAAGTAATGAGTTTTTGCTTTTACGTGAATTTTTCAAGTTATAAAACCAGTGTTGTTGATTCTGATTGGTTGCTGGGTGTGGATGCACACCTAGAAAAAGAAGTTCTGGTCACATAGTCCAAATGTTCTGTATCACTGCGCAGGCTTCTTAAAACAATCTTCTGGACAAAAACAAACAATGAGAGGTTAACTTTCTCTGAACTAACCTTTATTGAACCTATCATGATGATCAGCATCTGTATCGCATTCCTTTGTCGCTGCAGTAGAGGTTGGTGCTACCCTGACAACAGGCCGCACTACATATCAAATATTTTGCTTTTAGTGAAAAAGAAATCTAAACCGAAAAAAAAGAATAAAGTACTAAAAATTGGGTGAATGTTTATTAATTTGTTAGTTAATGTTTATTTTTTAGGTTACCATGGTATGAGTGGGATAAAGCCAGATGAAGTGAGCATTTTCATCAATTAATTCACAAAGTGTAATTAAGTTATGTTAATAAATATTAACGCGTTATTGTTTTAAATTAATCCCATGTCAACACGTTAACGTTGACAGCTCTACTTATGTATTGTGTGTATATATATATATATTGTAATTATTAAATCATTCCAATTTAGTCTAAAGAATAGTTTCTAGGGGTGTAAAGATTCATTTTACAACTACGATTCAATTCATATCATAATTTGTGCTTACTAATTTGATTCGTAGTCGATATTGGTTCATTTTGAACAATCCGATTCCCTGACCTCAAATTGATCCAGAACATCTTTAGCCAAAAATTCAACCAATGTGACTCAGAGATAAATACCTGGTATTGAACAGTACAGGTGGAGTTTTCCAGATTCCTTGTATTTCTTGAAAGATAATCAAGTATAAATGAAATATGTGTACAAGAAAACACAAATTAATGTCAAATTCATTCAGATTTTAGTTTCCCAAGTTTCAGCCAACTGCTGTTTTTACACATCAGAATAATACAAAGTGAACATTATTAGAACATTCTCCCACACTGTATGGTCACATATTTGCAAAATTCAAAGTGTTTCCACACATTGGACTGTAATGATGGGTTGATCATCTTTGCTGCCATCGTTTGTGTTGGTCGTTTTTATGTTACGGTGAAATAAAACTACCATGGCTTAATCCAAATTGATAATTGATTTATCTAATTTTTTGTAAATAATTTAGGTAAATTTGA
>NC_050517.1:13597818-13601807 GCF_002922805.2 Oryzias melastigma
TTACGGTGAAATAAAACTACCATGTCTTAATCCAAATTGATAATTGATTTATCTAATTTTTTGTAAATAATTTAGGTACATTTGATTCTATTTGATTCACAACTTGCCTCAGATGGATTGATCTGGTTGTATTGTAGGAATATAAATTGATTAATCAATTAATCATTAATTACATACTTTCTACACCACACATACACTGTCTATAGTACTTATACTCAAGTATACTTAGTAAAAAAAATGTACTGCTTTTTCTAAGGGGTGCCATTTCTGTACACCTATAACCAGTGTCATTTGGTTAATTATGCAACAAACAAAAAAACAACACAGTGTGAAGTAATTAAGGGTCACAGCCGTGTTCCTAAAAATAATAGATAAACACTCAGTGGAAATCCAGAGGCTCACACACCTACTGCTATGGGAAGCATAATATTGACCTTGCCCGGTTTTTGTGGATTTAGACTCATAGAAGCTCTCTCCCAAATCTGCTGGTTTTTTAATCAGCATGATAAACACTGTAGGGACACATATTTAGGGGATACCAAATATTGATCTTTGAGCCTGTGTTTCAATATGAGGCCAAATTAAATTTAATAACTGGCAGGTGGTTGAGGCAAACAGCAATTTGCATGAAAAACGCTTCTCCTGGAGTTTTCTCTGCAGCGGGCAGCAGTGAGTGGCTCTTTTTTGTTGTTTCCTCCATATTCATGAGCCATTGACACGGGTTTTTATTGATGTGCGCTGTCCTGTGAGAGGAAGGACGCCGGCTGACAAAAAAATGGAGAAATAAAAACCTCAATCTTGTGAGTGCTGATTAAAGAAAATGAAGCGGGCTCTTAGGTTGGAGGGGGGGGGTCACAGCCTAGGTGTGGGGAGAGCGGGACTGAAAGACGGACAGGGGTGGGGGGGACTAAATTTGTGCGCTTGAGTCCGTGCCAGCTCCGAGTGATCAAACACCCCTTCTCGCTGCTGTGTGCCGCAGTGCCCCATTGATGAATAGAGAGAAAGGAAAGAACTGGCGAGATGGATAGTAGGCCGAGCCAAGAATCACCCCGGCTCCATTTTTTTAATTAGCCACACGGGAACGGTCTTACCTGCATTACAATAAGAAGGTCGAAGACCAAGATGAAGGAGGCGAGGAAGGCTCTGGAGACCTCGTCGCTGGGCAGGAAGCCTCGGTTCAAGTTGTCCCAGCTGATCCAGTCGGTGCTGATGACCAGAACTACGACGGAAGTCAAGGAAATGAGCACTGACCTGCAGGAGGCGAGGACAGCGGCGAAAAAGAGAGGGAGCAGTTAGACCATATATATCATAAGAGCCGTTCACAAGCATGAGGAATCTAGCTCAGGTCAGAATCCTGCAGAGACTGAAGGAACAATAGTGTAATGAGCCACATTTTTTACCCCAAAGTTTGAAAAATAGCAGCAGATAAAGCTTTCAGGAAGATAAATGTGGATAAAAAGAAAAATGAGTACACAGAGGGATACTGTAAATGGAAAGCGAGCTGCACAAATATTATCATCTCTTTACATATTTGAATGGAAGGCTGTGTTTTTCTGCATTTCATTTTGTTTAGGCTTCAATGTTTAGTGGAAACCATTCCCAGCCATGTGAGAAGAGACAGAGTTACTTGTTATTATTTCCCACTGTGTGTTTTGTCTCAATGTCACCCGCCGATTATTGTGCCGCTGTGTGCCTCCTCACGCTGCATTTTGGTTGGCTGCTCCCGAGACAGCGACTGCCAGCTCATATCCACCGCTCCAAAGACGCAATTTTTCGGATTTTTTTTCATTATTCCACAGTGAGGCTCTTCTTTTTTTTTTTTGTGGCAGTGCAGTCACAACCTTTGGCGCCGCCGTCCTTTAATTTGGCCTTTTGGCGCGTATTGACGAGACATATCAAGCTGCACGTTAATCAATCACGCTTGAAGTTCTGAATTTCAAACGACAGCTAGTCAAATCTGCCATCGATTGGGACGGCACACGTCGGCGCATTCGTCAATAGAGCGAAGGCTGCAAAAAAAGTAAAGGAAGGATTTGTCCGCTTGCATCTCAACGACAGGAAAATGGATTCCAGGAAACAGAACACAGGCCAAACTGAGATGTATTATATGTATTATCAAAGCGTCAAAATAATTCAATGTCTTTCATATTTCACTATGACCTTAAAATCCCACTTTGAAATTTTTTTTTTATTTAAAAAAACATCCCCAGTAGTGTTTTAATTATGATTATAAAGTTTTTAACCAAAATTTCACAACCTAAAAAAGCAATTTTTCATGTTGCTCTGAAGCCTCTGTTTCCAAAATCTGCTCTGAGGGGGCGTGGCTTTTGGAACTGAGCTGGCTAGCCCCGCCTCTCATCCCCCCCTGTCTAATTATGATAGCTCTGTGTCTCGCTGGCGTAAATCTTCACCACTGCCACATAGAAATGTCAAGAATTAGGGCTGGGAATCACTGGGTACCTCACGATGTGGTGCGATACGTGATACATGGCTCACGATCTTGATGATATTGCGATACTACGATAATTGATAAAAAAATAATCTATAATAACTCACATTATATAGAAGAACACATTTTTGGGGAAAATATTTCCAATTTATTTTTTAGCTTGAACATAATCATAATAAACAACTTGTGTCTTATTTTGTGCAACAAATACTACGCACTTTTGTGAAAATCAGTAATACTTTGTGTATGACAAGCATTGACACTAATTGTATTGGAATTATTTGTCAAATTCATTCACCAAAGCATGAAGAATATAGAGTTTTACAGTCACTTCAAACTAAAATAAAGGATCAATACTTGGTGAGAACTCACAGAGAATCAATCAAAGGACTAAATATCGCAATATCGATATTTTGGCACACCCCTACAAGCAATGTCGGTATTGCCCAGCCGTTTCGTTTTGAGCCAGATGTCAGCTCGGATGAGGAAGTGAAGAGCTTCACAGATCGAACTTACTACAAAAGACTGTGGTCAAATGAGCATTTCCGCAGTCACATCAAGAAGCTTTGTGGAGTCTCGTGGAGATCTGCTACCAAGAGTATTGGATGAAACTCACACAAAAAATCCAGTGACGGCTGATTTGACCACGGAAATGTGAACCACGGCTCATTTGACCGCAGTCAATGGGAAGCTGCCATCTTCTCTTCTTGACCTGAGCTATGCACGCTTGCCGGACCGGATGAGGGGTTTAGCGCATGTGCAGCAGACTTGTGACGTGTAGAAGGCTCATTAATTCAAACAGAGTCTGTCTGTGACAGTTTGATTGACAGTGATTTAAAAGGGAAATGCAAAAACTAAATGATTTCTTATTACATTTGTTCCTTTCATAAGAACAATGCCATACATACTCAAAAAACACGATTTTCATTGGAAGGGGACTTTAAAGGCACCACTAGAGACAATCTAATCAAAGTTTTCCCAAACTGGTGAGTTAATAGGATTCAAACCGGATAATATTGGTAATATCAGACCCGCTTTAGAGCATTTTCTTTACAGTTGGGTCACAGCTTGTGCTGCAAGTAAGTAAAAGGCAGGACTTGGGCACGCCCTTCAACCTTGCTGTGTCCATTGATTTCCGCCCTGTTCCTCTAATTAAAGGTGCCGACACTGAGTGAGAGGAGATTAACGCTGCTATTGACTGCATGTATTCCTCCAACTGATGGAGAACAAAACATCCACCCTTCTGCAGATCAGCATCTCTGCCTAGAACCTTATCTGACAACCTTCTAGGAAGAGTTAATGCTTTAAAATTGCCTAAATATGCAGATTAGTGTTTTGAAAACAGACGTACCAGAACAGAACAATCCTGTTGTTGCCTCGTTTCCAGAACTTTCTGGCAGCTTTTCCCCAATCTGGGTAATGTTGGTCCTGCAGCATCATATCTGTCACCTGTGAGATGTAAAACAACATGAATGTTTAGAAAGGCCAGAAGGCAAACATAGGAAATATTAAACATCCCAGACGTTGAGTTCTGTAGAGT
>NC_050517.1:13601889-13620230 GCF_002922805.2 Oryzias melastigma
CTGCAATCAAACGTATTTCCGCAGGAAATGCAATTTTTTCTAGTTGTTTTTGCAATTCTTTTTCGTAGAGTCCAGAATTAGCACACACCAATTGACAATGAATTTTAGGCATATTGAACAACCCCATGCAAAAAAAAGGATTACATCAAAGCGTTCAAAACAGTAAAAAAAAAAGATGAATGGGGCCAAAATCCCTCATTGGACTTTAAAAGAAAATTGCAAAATTAGCTAACGAAACCAAAACAGACATGCAACGGACTGGCAATGGTCAGTACCCAAGTCGGGCATCTGAGAAAACATACAAACAGACATACAAAATAAACATATAAGACTTGTGGGAGTGGTTAACAAAAGACCTCCGTTGTCAAGGAAATTTAAAAAATGTACTTTTACTGATTCTTCTAAAACTCATATAGATCTGTTCATCACGCCCAGGCAACCAAAACTTAAATTAGTTTCTATGGAGATAAAACAACAGGAAAGCCGTTGTTTTGAAAAACTGTTTGTTTTTCTCTCTAATTTGTCGTATGCAACTCTGACCAGAGGGGACATAGGCAGAGGTGGTAGCAAGGGCAGATAGTGCTTAAAAGACACACAACGCCACTCATGGCTTTAATTAAGATTCTAGGTTACTGGCTAAACTTTAGCAACAGTTAGCTCCCCACAAGCAATCAGAGTTCAATGCTACAACAAAAATAATATTGCTAAATAAACTGTTAATTACTGTTCAACTTTAACTCACAATAGTATTTCAGCTATGAAAAAATAACATGCAATTTGGAAATATAAATGTTATTGTGATTCGATAAAAATATACCATACTTAGAGGTTGTTTGCAACTAATTATTGTTATTGGAGATTTATGGTCACAACACTTGTTTCTATGGTTTATTGCTATGGAAACGTATGCTGTAACTTCATCAGATACATTAAATGATTAAAATATAAAATAAAAATGTAGAAATTGTGTTTTTTCTGAAGCTTTTGCCTTTCCATCGTGTATTTTTAATCAACCTACACAAAGAATCTGGATTGTAATCATGCTCATGTTTTCTTTTTAATGACAAATGCATTTTATTTAGCAACAAATTAATTAAATTTCTTGTTGTTAATTACCAGATGAGCAGATTTTATGTATTTTTAAGTAAACAGGAAGCACTTTTAATTTCATTGTCCATGTGACAATGACAAATAAAGATCTATCTAACTATGGATGGTAAAAGTGACTTTTTTCCTGCATTTCACAAAACATTTTCTACAATTTAAAGTCTAATTTTAAATTACATGCAAACCAAGACAAAAACAGCTACCACCATGGAAGTAACGCCAGGGCACAAAAACAACACTCAAAAGAAAATTTAGATGCATTTTTTTAACTCCTTTACCGCAAGCTTACGATAAAAGCCTCTGTCTGTTCATTTATATTGTTTTTTATGTTAATTAATAATAATTACAAAGGAGATTTAGAAACAGAGTCAATAACTCATAAATTACACACATTTTGATTTCGTTTTTCTCAAGCAAATTATGAATTCCTGAAAATGTTTCTTTGATAGGCTTTGAATTTATCTTAATTAAAGACGCAGTCGTTATTATTTTATGGAACGACGATTATGTGTAATTCTTATGTATTCTTAAGTTGTCTTTGAAAGGAGAACTAATTTGTTGCCCTGCAAGATTGAGATAAAAATGTGAATTAATCAGCTCCAGAGAGGCTAAATATCTCATTTTTTATGTTTAAACTTTGTCACTGTGGATTTAGCTGATCTAAATTCACTTTAATGAACAGTCATGAGAGAAAAGCTTCCCTTTTTATGAAGTCATAGGGACCACCATTCATATCTTTGTAGAAATAAAGTCAAAACTGAGGGCTTTGAATAAAATAAAACCCTGAAGGTGACAAATTCTGACTGATATGATCCAAACTTCCAACATCAAAGAACGGATCTCCGTACAGTCCATCAGAATACAGATTGTCATTGTCAAACACACATTATTAGCATTTTTAAGCGTTGTCGTAATGTATTTGTTTGTACTTTATGTTTCGCCTTAAAGACTTCTGCCATCGTCAGCTGACACAGTTCACCTCCCGTAATTCTCTGTCCCACTTCCAGGCTCATTAATGCACTTCCATCTCACTTGTGACAAGCACCTGCTGCATAATGAATAACCCTGTCTGACGACTTACCGAAGAATAACGCTCGCAAACGCGTCAACATGTGACAATCCTGGCAATTATCTTTAAATATTAAATAACTTTGAAGATTTGTGAACCTGTGAGTGCATATGAAGAGGTGATATAATGTAGACACACTGTCATGTGTCATTAGGAGATTTGGGGGGTGTATCTTCCTGCAGTCGTGTCATACGGGGCTTTTTGACGAATTCTTTACCTTTAATACAAAAGAATGAAACTATTTGCTGCAGATGCAGGGTCATTCTGTCGATAACGCATCACAGAAAAAGATTGAATTGGGTTTATTTCAAAAACAAAGTCCAATAATCCAGTGGAAACACGCTGATATGAAGGAGACATAGAGGTCTTGAATTCTATTTAAATAAATCAAATTGATGCAATTTCTGGATTCAGCGTTTTGTCATGACATCTCTATCTTACAAAATCAGACATCTCTGTCTTGGATTTCAGCCCCCTTTGCACATTTTCCTTCCCCATTGTTTTATTCCTCTTCACCTCCTCTTCAATGTCTCTCTCCTCCCCCTCTTTTTTCCCCCTCTCCACAGTATGTACTGTGGAATACTAATGCAATGGGTGAGAAGGCTTGTCGACTTGTCTCAGTTGCGTGCATGCAGGTGTCAGGGCTGCGCTCCTCCCACCCCAGGACGTCCGCTCCCACCGGAGACCCGCTCCGTCTCTTATGTTGACAAATGAACAGAAGTGGGTTCCTCCTCTGATCTAATCTTCCACTCCTTGTGTCTCGACCGGTTCCCCTGACCTTTCTCAAATCACAGCCACAAGTTCCTCCGGGGATTTGGCCACAGACTGCATTACTGTGGAGGGCTGCACCGGAGCTGAGTTTTCTAATGGTCGAGAGGATACACCTGGCCTAGAAATGAGACTGTCTGAACAGGGGTTTCACTGCTGGATGTGCGGATAAAAATGGGTTGCTAAATTTAGGAGCGCATCTGTGATCATTAAATTCAAGATTTTGGTAATAAATTTGGGAAATTTCGACCTGATATCAAAAAAGAAATTTAGGATGAATATACTTCATTTTTAAGAAACGGCTTTTTGGCTCAGCTGGTTGGGTGTGGAACTGGAACGCTCGTGCAATGAGCTGAATCCACTGTGGGTACTTCTTTAGGCAAGACCTTTCACACTACTACCCAAACTATAGTCACAAGGGGGTTCAAGTCTACGTTTCCCCCTTGCCGGCCCCCAACTCGGATAAAATACCTATGCAAATTAGTGAAAGCTGACCAGATATGCCGAAAAGTGAACATTTTTTGCCATCGAGTGGCTTACAGGCACATATGTGGAGCCACTGCCTGATGCAGGAAAATGAAAACGAATTTAAAAACTGGACAAATAAAGACAAAACTTAAGGAGATAAAAACTATTCAGGAACTTACCACTTAAAACTGCATGTAATCACACCCAAAAAGTTAAGTGGATACATTGATGTTCAAGATTTGGGAATGGAAACACCGTTTTTCGAAACAAATCTCGTGGTACACCAGGTAAAGTTTCCATTCTATTAAAACTTTTTAAAACGGAAAAAATGAATTGGTACTGGACTTGACATTGACTGGACAATAAATCAATGTCTGTTGAAATTTTTCATATCATTCTCTGAAATTATATAGTTTCCTTGAGTCGCAATTACAGTATCTCTCAATGTCAGGAACTTGAAGCTTTACTAGAGACTTGAACTTTGGGACCTTTATAAAGTGTTCCTCAATTAGTCTTTATTCTTGTCATCAGAACATTACTGTCAGGTCTCACAGAGAAGGTCGCCTATAATTACGGTTTGTGACAATAAAAGCCTAATTTAACACTGGGATTAATCACTTCAGACTTCAATTGAATTTAGGACCAAAGTTTTAAGATTAACCTTGGACTGTTAAAAAAAAAAAAAGACTTTTGAACATCTCTTCCTTTATATCAAAACTGTCAGGTTTAACAAGGAAGGTCTCCCTACTTCTTATTGAATTCCTATTTCTGTTTTATTTGTGGTTTGGAGAAAAATACAGTGAATGCCTATTATTGTGTACCTATTGTTTTAAAGTGCAATAAAATACTGAGAGATTTGAGAAATATTGAGATTTTTTGGCCTTTTATTTGAAGGGTTGTGTGCCTCTTCACATTATTCCTTCACCTTAATACAAAATATATATTTTTTCTGCACTAAAAACCTTAATATTTCTTAAAAATTACCTTATACTTTGGAGCACTTTACATATGGATTATTTCGGGCAGTGTTTACTGATGTTGAAGCAATTTAGACTAGTACATGGCACTCAGTAAAAATGTTTGGTTGGGTGTCATTGTGAAAATGCTAACACAGCTAACATGTAGCGATGTCTGACCATTTTTTTAAATTTGTTACTGGCAAGGTTGGGAGTTAGCGTAGCCACAGTAACATTTGTTTTAGCAGTATCAGTCTATTTTTTATGTTACTAACACGAGTGGGAGTTGGCATAGTCACAGTCTTCTTCTTCACCTTTCGGCTTATCCCATTTTTGGGGTCGCCACAGCAAAACAGCACCCGTTTATTTTAGCTGTGTCAGTCTGTTTTTTTTAACAAGTTGCTGACAAGATTAGGAGTTAGCATAGTCACATTCTCGCTTGTTTTAGCTGCATCTGTTTATTTTTTAATTTGTTACTGATAAGGTTATGAGTTAGCATAGTCACACTAACGTTTATTTTAGTGGTATCAGCTTATTTTTTAATGTGTCGCTAATAAGGTTAGGAGTTAGTCATAGTAACATTTATTTTAGCGGTATGTCTATTTTTTAAATGTGTTGCTAAGATAAGAAGTTAGCATAGTCACAGCAGGCTAATGTTTGTCTCAGAAGTATCAGTCTGTTTTTAATGTGACTAATAAGGTTAGGACTTAGTATAGTCACATTATTGTTTGTTTTAGAGCTGTATCAGTCTATTTTTTTATGTTTTGCTAACAAGGTTAGGAGTTAGCATAGTCACAGTAATGTTTATTTTAGCGTTATCAGTCTATTTTTTTGTTTTGCTAACAAGGTTAGGAGTTGGCATAGTCACAGCAACAAGGTTAGGAGTTACAGGTATTGTGAATATGCTAACACTTCTAATGTGGCTAACGTGTAGCGGTTTACAAACAAGTTCTAGAATTACTTTAAATGCAGTTAATAAAGTCTGACTGACAAATTTATCTCTGACTCTTCTATCTCACTTAAAGGCACCTTATAGTTCAATGGCCCTTACATAAATTCAAAAATAGACCTATTAATTGACAGTTCGTCTTATAACCTGGTGCACCCCATAATGCTGAAAATACGGTAAAAACACATCCATCCCTACACAAATGGCTAAATAATAGTGCCAGGAGACTGAGATATTATGTATTTTTTTAAGCCTACAGTTGTAAAACTTTGACTTCCAGTTAGAAATTTTGAAGACAAAAAAGAAAAAACAGAATTTATTTGATAAATGGAAACCATATCAAGAGTAAAAGATGCTTTAGGGGTGAAATCTCACCATCCAAGCGGTGACAAAATCTCCCATCCACGTCCCCACGGCAGCAATCTTCATAAAACTCTCATTCCTGATTCCCATGTATTCTGTCACCATGTGAGGCCTGCAAGGACAAGAACCAGAGTGAACAGGCATAAAAAATGTAGCATCTGAAGGCGGATGTAAAAGCAACTAGAACAGACGGGGAAAGCAGGAGCAGTGTCAAAAAGAGCCGAGGAATATTGGTCGCTCTCACTAAGTATCGTGATGCTAGCCATCATAGTCAATCAATAAAGCCCTAATCCTGGGAAAACAATGAGCGCTGCCTCTACATTCCACAAAGCCCCCCAGGATTGTCAACAATTTACAGCAGCCCGGTGGAATTTATTCTCGATCACCAGCTTCATTTGGTCCTGCGGTGTTTGGCAAATTTGTCCAACGTCTAGCTGATTTCAAATTACTGCTGCCATCCAAATAAAATCCCTCCTGACAGACGCAAAACCTCTACTAGACACGCCATTAGAGAGCCAATTCCACATGCAATAGTCTTTGATAAAAAATGACATGCTTTCTTTGAGCTCATCGTTACTCTTTTGTCCCTGAAAAGCAGGGGCTTTTGTTCCACCCCTGCAAGCCCACCAACACTCGATTTTCTCCAGGTAATGGCAGAGGGAGGGAGGGAAAGTGGGTCAGTCGCCTCCTATATGGAACTTGCCAGGAAGAAGGGGAGAACAGAGGGGAGCGACGAGACCTGTTTGATCTCCTGGCAGCCAGTGTCTCGAAAGCCGTGAGGAGCAGGTGGGCGCTCATCGCCCCCCTCCAAGCCTCCTCCTCTCACCCCCAACAGGTCACGCTCATGAATATAATAGATGGCGATGGATAGGGCTCAGGCGGTGCTGTCAAGGGGTCGTGTTTGAAGTCAATGGTTCCATTCATCTTTGTTTTCCCTGGTAATTTTCTGGCCACAAGCTCAAAACAATAAAAAATGATACGTATTGCACATATGGCCTCAAAAAAAAAAAAGAAAAAAAAAAAAACCGTGCCTACAATCTTGCCGAAGTAGAGTTTATTTCACATAAATACATTTTCTCCTCGGTGGTTTGTTTTCGTAGCAGGTTGCAGTTACAGTTCCATTTGGTGTGTTGTCAACCTTTTAAATGGGTTGTTGTCAAACAAGTCAAAGCAATCTGTTGAGAACCAGTGGAAGACACTCTGCTGAAACCATTAGCTGAAGCAAGCTGAATAAGTGTTAATATTTCATTAATGATAATTGCCCGTGCCTTCTCGTGTGTGCGGATCCTCATTTTAATGCAGGAAACACAGACCAAGCATGACTAACAGTGAGCTAGTGATCCCAAACTGTTGCCCGCCACCTGGATGCTACAACCGAGCAGGAAATATCCCTCATCAGGAAAATAAATCATGTGTCACCCACGAAGCGTCCATTTAACACATCTGACAGGGTTTTATTGACGGAAGTGTTCGGCCTGCAGCTGACGTATTGCCTTACTTAAGTCTGGAAATAAAACGCCCTTGATTGGAATGGCGATTTATATCTGCATTAAGTTGGGTAGACATTCAGCCGTTTGGCCCTGCTCCAGATTCCAAGGAGATCCCGTAGGGAGTCATTTACCCGCAGTGGAATTCTAATCGATACTTCTGGAAATGCTGTCTGGGGCAGGTGTAATGTTTGAGAAAAAAAATAAATATCAACTCTGCCAACCGCTGCCCTTGTCACATTTAATTAAATAAATGTGTTTTCTTCTCACCTCCTTTTCTCCTGCTTGTGGATGAATTTGGGGACTCTTTGTAATGTCCTGACTTATTCATGCTGGCTAGAACTTTCATGGCCGTCAGAGCTGGATGACCTAATGAGAGATTTTTGGTGTAATGGAACATGGGTACAGCAGCACCATGAATAATCAGCTCCAAAATGGGTCCCGTGGCCTAATCACAGAGCCGTTTGCAAAACTAGTGCCAATGCGGCCAGCTAAGGCCGCTCTGACCCTCTGTGGAATGTTATCAGGTTCTCCACATTTGTTCACATATAATATTCAAGGACTTTTACAGCTTTTACAGCAAAAAACCAAGAAATTACAATTTCGTGCTGCAGAGGACAATAAGTTATACAGTTTGAACATCACCCCTGTTTGACTTTACCACTTTAGTAACTAGCATCACGTTCAAAAGAAAAATGTGCTTTTATCTTTTAATACTACATGGTTATTATTAAGTTGGCTGAGATAAAAGTTCAAACTGAAACTGTAGCAATTATATTACTTATTGTTCTCATTTTATTATGTTTCAGTCACTACAGCAGCTGGTTGGCTGCGTGTAGGCCTGTCGCAACAGTCTCAAACTGAGCAGCTCTCAGCGCTGATACCGAACCATTTCTGACAACTGGAGGGTGGCAGGAGGTTGGCAGTTTGGTAGCAAGAGGATGGCAGTATGGTGGCAGTCTGAAATCTGCTGATCATCAGACGATTTTGGGGATATTGGAGACACTCTTATCAGCCAATTATTGTGTTGCTGGCTGCCTTCCTGCCACCCAACTGTCACTGGAGGGCCACGGCGCAAAGTTGAAATGTGCCGAGGTGGCCACTGACTGATTTAAAAAAAAAAAAAAAAAAGAAATCTTAATCATCTTGTAACCTCCTTATAAAAATGCAGCCTGCCGCATTTGCTGAAAACCTTTCATTTAGGTTGACGCACGGTGACTTTTTGGGATATGTGATCACAGTCTTGCTCTGTATGTTACATAATTTCTTCAGTAATTTCCGTCTAAAAAAAGTGTTCATATAACTACTGATTTAAACTGATGAAGGAGCTATACATGGTAAAATTGTGCATTTTTTTACTTCAGAGAAGAACACAAAATTATTTTTTGCCTAAAAAAAAAAACAGATCTGAAAACTGATAGGGAATTTGATAAATCCAATCTGCCACGGTAAAATCGATTGAGAATAATAATTATTTTTAAACAACAAAACTTTATAAAAGAATTAATTATGTAGTAATTTGCATTTTCCCATTGGCACGCCAATAAACTAAACCAACATTCATCTCATTTGACCATTAAAAAAATGTAACTCTTTCAGATAAGTTCAAATTATAAACATAAACTTGTGTTTTTTTTTAGTTATCATTTAATTTTAGTTTTTAATCATAAACCTACATGTGCTTTGAGGATTTCTCTTGTAAGTCTGCAAATATCTCAATTTATTTTCCCCCTCAGTTTACGTGGCTGCAGGCTCTATATGTTGTTACACAAACATTTTTCATAAACAGCTTTTTTGTGTGTGACATACAACAAAAATGATTTAGAGACTGCAATAACTGACTGTCATCTACCACTCCATAAAAGGCCAGAGCCACTCAGATCATCAAATTGCAACCTTGACTGGCTCCCCATTGAAATGCAATGTTGGTCTCCTTCCTGTGCACTACAGTGGCTAATGCTGTACTAAGTGTTCACAACTGGGAGCAGCAGCAGCAGTTACTGGGAATGCTAAAGCCGCCAATAAAGTCTTCACTAGCACTTTACTATCTCCCAGGGGAGATTAAGCCTCAGTTTCTATTTTACATTCTACAAAGAATCATCCTTGCGGCACTAAACTAGCAGGTGACTCCTCAGTCCTTATCTCCTGTGGCTCAGAAACCCAGTAATTATTGTCAGGGTATTAACATAGATATGATTTAAATCTTTGGTTTGTCCCATGGAAATAATAAAATCTTCAGTTTGTTGAAATGCATGCTGGATAGTGAGATAAAAGTCTCACAAAAGGGCGGAAATTTGTTCACGTCCATTTATAATAAAGTTTGTGATATAAAAGTTGTGCCTTAAAATCAATCTTAAACACATCTTAAACTATGGTGAGGTATTGACTGTGAGGTAACATTTCCATTGACACGTTTCCTACTTCAAACCAACCCAGAATTACTAAGAAATGAGCAGTTCCCCAATTCTCCACTGGAGGCTGGTTACACAGCTTTGACTTTTATGTCAAGAAGTTTAACTTTACACCAAAATAAATTATATATAAAAAAAAAAAAACATATCTAAAAGTTTTTGAAACATTTGGGTGTTAATTGGCATGTGAAAGGGCAGGTATATCCATTGACTGTATATGAGTACTGGACCGACTTAGTGTCACATCACCCATAAAAAATGACCTACTAACTATATTCACATAATGTATAGAGGCTGCAGAACGTAACAAACACGAACCTCTTCTTCACTTTACTGAGAAAACAACATAGCACCAGTGCTCATTTCTACAAAGCATTAGCATATGGGCTCTTTAAAAAATATTTTATTATTCAACTTGTCTGTCTAAGAGTATCTCTAAAGATTCTCTGATCAGGGTCATGTTATCATAGGGGTTATGTTCTGTAGGACATCTGAACTTCAAAAGGTCAATCAAGAAACCCTTTGCTCCTCATCTGAGTAGCTTTTTCAGTTCAGAACAAAGAACTTTAGCATGGAGAACAGCATTCTGTGATAACATGACCTCGAGACCTGAGAATCTTCACATACAATTAGATGTCATGTGCGCAAAGGCAAAATGTTAAAGATCCAGTGATTATCAAATTAGTCGGCCAGTATCTTGTTACTTGGTGGGGTCATGGTGTTGCTCAGAAGTAGTGGTACTTTATGTTTGTAAGTGACGTGTGTTCATAGAATCCTTGGTCTCAAGGGCAAAGAAGTCAAGAGAAGGGGCGTCCATTTTGACACAGATGGCTTCTTTTCCCCTTCTTTCAGATCTAATCTGTCCACTTTATAGTGAACTTTCTTCTGGAACATGAATGCAAAGACCTAACTTCTGTCTTACCAGTTGGAACAAGGTTATAATTTGTATCAAAACACAACAAACTGTGCACCACAAACCAGCTCAAAAGAGACAAATACTCCAGAAATTACAAATGCCAAATTCCTGAACAAACTTTTTTTTTTTCTTGAAGAACAAAAAAACACCTCAAGACACTAGGGCTGAGTGGATGAAAAATCTCTCTGACAGGAAACTCACTGAAGTGGAATAGAAATTTCTTTCCAAAGGCATTAATTTTATCAGTACATCCGATCACATTCTTGTAGTGGAATTCATTACAATGACAGAACTTTCCGTAAGGAAAAACTATAAGAAAAGCAGAACAACGGAAGATGAAAGAGTCAGTCACCGTCTTAAGCACCAAACCACCCGCTGCCAACATCACCTCAGAAGAAAGAGGATCAGTCCCATCTTTACAGAAAGATCATTCTGTTTCACTATCCTACCAGCAGAGAAAGGAATATGTAGACTGATCTTAAACAAATCGTATTATCACAAAAGGGTCTTTAAATTCTGACACATACAGAACCCACCAAACAGAACTTCATTATCCATGTCAAAACCATAGAGGACAATAGCCCACCCATCACATTTTTTAACCTCCCTAATCGGTTTTGGAGTCACTGGGTTGCTGGACCCTAGTCTAGCAACTGCTGGATGAAGCCAGGGTCCACCCTGGTTGGGTCTCTCATCTATCACAGGAGAGAAGAATAATGTAATCAGCAAATTAATCTCTCAACCTTTATCAGGAAATGCCATTCTATCTATGTATGGGCTCCAACAAACACTCAAGGAAGTATACCTCAGAGACTGTTTGGAAACAGCATAGATTCAGTCTGTGGCCAAACACCTCGTGGCCCTCTGATCTCCATTGGTAGACAACACAATAAACTACATAAACTCAGGACTTTGTAAGGATGGTGCAATGACACAGTGACCTCCTCTAAAGTAACATCCATTTACACCTATATTGCCACCATGGAACCCACAGAAATGGTCGTGACAAGACTTAAACAAGACTTTATCCTTCCTAAAAAAAAAACTAAAAAAAACAACAAGCTAATACCAGAACTCATTTGTGGTTGGGTGTATGCCTGAACACAACCGTATTCAAGAGAAATGGTAAAGACAGAAACATGGTTGTCTTGTGGGGTTACCATTATTCCCCCGTTGTGGCCAATCTTTTTATGGAAGGAGTGGAAAAATGGTAAATGACGTATACTTGTATAGCGCTTTCTACCCTCCTTCGAGGGCCCAAAGCGCTTCACAGTCACAGACCCATTCACCCATTCACACACACATTCGCACACTGGTGGTGGCTCCGCTGCTGAACACTGGCGCCAACCTCCCACCGGGGGCAATTCGGGGTTCAGTGTCTTGCCCAAGGACACTTCGACACATGGCGGGAGTCGAACCCGCTCACTTCTGATCAGGAGTCGGCCGCCCCCTGCACCACGGCCGCAGAGCTCTGACATCATTCCTTAGAAATGCAACCAGACATTGGTTCAGATATGAGGAAAACACGTGGTTAGTTAAAACCTAGAAAGTGGAAGCACACAGTACAGAAAACCCAGTCACTCTGACCAGTTTCTTATGTTTGACTCCCACCGCCCTCTTAAACATTAAGTTAGAGGAATCTGAACATTACAGCATTAGGCAGAAACCATTCCTACAAACTCAGAAGAAGCAGTCACCTCAGCTGTACTTTAGTTAGAACCAACTTGCTTGACTGAACCCAGAAAAGAAGGGATGTGTCAAAGAAACAACATTGTCGTTCACTATGTCTCAGGTGTGTCTGAGAAACCAGACAACTTTTGAACATATACAACATCCCTGTTGATTTTAAACTCGTTACATAAACTGGTTCACCATAAGGACAAAAATAAATCAGTAGGGCTGGGTTGATAAAATCAATCGATTTGAATCGATTTAGACTTAATAGATCAATAATTGATTCATAAAAATAGAGATCGATTTACTACATAAAGTTTAAGTCCACTAGCTTGATGCTAACATTTAATGGAATTTCCCACAGGATGACTAATTCTAACGCTCAGTCCACCTAAACATATATTGCTGACTAAATGAACATCTTTATTTACTCAAATGCATTAATTTTTTCAAACTCTTCTAAGGAAATATAATTTCTTCTTCTCCTGGAATAAGGTGTAATGCTATAGTGTGATCGCCACCTAGTGGCCAAAATGAAACGCCCAACGGTTCAATACAAATCTCGATACACGGTGCACGAATCTATACATTAAGGATTCAACTAACTTTTTGACTATACAATATAGTAAAAGCTAAAATATAGATTATTTCCTATTCATATGACATTTAAAACAATAAATAACAATGCATGGCATTTGACAGAGAAATTTATTTAGGTATTGACTTGGATAAAGCCAGTTTATGATTGGACGTCTTTTTGTTTGCATTGCATGTACATTAAAAGTCAGATGGTAGAAAAAAAAATCCGAAGGAGAAACTGCAGATGGTAGAAAAAAAAATCAGAAGGAGAAACTGCAGTTTGAGAGAAATCGATGTATTTACGCCAGTTGTCCCCAACTAATTAGGCAAGAGCTGTGGTCAAATGAACCGCCGTTCACATTTCCCTGGTCACATCAAGAAGCTCCGTGGAGTCTCGTGGACATCTGCTACCAAGAGTATTGTATGAAACTCACACAAAAAATCCAGTGACGGCTGATTTGACCGCGGAAATGTGAACGGCGGCTCCGTTGACTGCAATCAATGGGAAGATTTCATCTTCTCTTCTCAGGCACCTGAACTAGAAACGCTAGGCGGTCCAGATGAGGATGTTTGTGCATGTGCAGAAGCTCTCATTATGTATTAACTCTTCATTAAATCAAACAGAGTCTGTCTGCAACAGTTTGATTGACAGCGATTTAAAAGGAGAAATACTTGAAAATCCAAAACAAAATATTTTATTATTATATTTGTTCTCTTTCATAAGAAAAATGTCACACATACATGTTAAAAACTTTAACATTTTCATCAGTGGGGGGATTTTAAGAAGAAATCAGACTCGTGACTGACTGAAAAGATTGCATGCGTTGGCTGCCTTGGAAACGACTCAGTGCCTCGGTGATGGAGGATGGGATCGGCGATATTTGTAAACCTCCACTCTGTTAGGTCACTGTCTCCATGACCCAGTCATGAATGAAGCGGCACATACAGATTCAATTGAATGAATGCTTATTTCTTTTAATGCTTAAATGCAATTTTCTTTAAGGAACTCTTTAAAAAAAATTTACTGACTTATATTCAGTTTCATGAAGTGCTTTTAAAAATGATAATTTTTTCTTAAAGGTTACAGGGCTGGAGAAGGGGTTGAAGAGGCATTAGCATTTACATTTGGCTAAAGAAATAAGAAACATGTTTCTTATATTGATATTTTACCCAATAACTACCCAAAAAACAAAAACAAAAATACTCCTATAATAATCTTTAAGTGAGCTAATGACACCATGTTATTGACAGATTTCTCTAATGAGGCGAAGAGAATTCTGTCTTTCAAAATTGTTTAAAGAGTTACCAAACAAGGAAGTTGGAGGCTGACTCCACCCACAGCTGAAATTTGAAAATCCAGTCAGAGGGGTGGAAACAGGACTGTTATCATTACTGGAGCTGCAGATCACGACGTCAGACTTCTGAAGCTTACATGGTTTGACCAATCACAAATTTCAACTGTAATACCATGTTTCTATCTGTAGGGGGCAGCACACATACAGTTTTTGACTAAATTTTTAAGAATTAAACAATTTTATTTTAATTTGTCAAAAATTTGGCAATGACCAACAGACAACACCTTTAAAGCTCCATTTATAGAGGTCAAGCCAAAAAAAAAAAATTGATTTAGGGTTTGGTTACCCTTTAAGTCCCACTCTAATTATTTTCGGTGAAATTGTTTCCAGTGGTCTTTTAAATATGTTTATGCAGTTTCTATCCAAAATCAAAAAACTTGTGTCATTTTTCTAAGACAATTTCTACAGAGCAGGAGTAGTTCATTAGAAATTTAGACTGTTTGTGGGTAGTAAGTCTGCCTCCCTTCCCCTCATTCATTTGTTTAAGTGATCTTAATTTAACATTAGCGGTGCAATTAAATTGGCAGGAAATATTGGAGCTATTCAGTCATGCAGTTTTGAGCCAGATGCCAGCTCAGAGGCAAATAAAGACATGGATCTGGTCATCTACAAGTGGATGCGTCAGAATGGAGCGGAGCAGGGAGCTAGTAATTTATACGCCACACTTTTTTTATCTTCACAACATTCTGAATACAGAATACTCAGAAATGCCATTTTAATTTTAATTGTCTTTATACATGTTCTCCATCTGAGAAAAATGCCTCAAGAACGTGTTAAGAGAATACCATTTTCATTCGAGTGGGTCTTTAATGATGACCATTTATGCTACTTATTCAATCTGCAGCTCCTCACTGCTTCCTACCTTCTTAACACTGCATTTATTATATAAAAAGTATCTATTCAAAAACAGCACAAGATCAGTTTCTGTCCCGATGAGTATAATGTTGAAAATGGTGCACACTCCAACCCCACTTGTGAGTAGACTGTATATTTCCAGCTGACATCTTCTGCTGTCAAGGTTAAAACCCTTTTTCTTTTTAGCTGTTTCTGAGTATATGGCTTAGTATGAAGGTGACTGATGTCACCAACCGCACCTTCCCTCCTAGTCATTGCTCCAGGGCATAGCAAGGTAAAATACTCAGAAACCTTTAGGGTGTATTGACACTGGAAGTCTGTTGGTCTGGACCGAAGTTTGAACCTTGCGTTTGGTTTGTATTCAGATTGTTGTCAACTGGACATTTTAGTTCTAAACCAAAGCTTGTAAGCAAAACCACGTGACTGAAGATCTCTTCAGTCATTGGCCAGGAATTATGAGGGCGGGGCAAAGCAACAAGAGAAGAAACAGTGGAAGTCCTAAGCCTTGCCATCCTTGTGGGGATAGTTCACTTACTCAAACTTTCATGGACCAATTACAAACGTCTGTATCAGTGGCAAGTACAGTGTTTTCAATTGCTGCTTCGGAACTGTGGAGGCATGCTACAAGGCGGTTAAGGAGGGGACAGCGATACGTGTTTATAACATATTGATTGTCAGGAAAACAGTGTAAAAAGCAATGTATATCACGTTACAAGTCAATGAGCCAGCATTCATCCAACCACATTTCAATTAGTTGCCGTTGCATCGTTGCTCTACATTTGTCCGCACCTCATAGATGCGTCCGTCCTACTCTAGTTACATCCCGTAATGTTTGACTACGTGGCCATTTTGTTTCAGTTGTTCTGCTCCAAGCACGGAGAAAAAACTCAGAGTAAACCGGAGCTCAGTCTGATTGGAAATGAATCGAGACCACCTAAAGATGGGACCAAGCGGTTCCTGGTCCCAGACCAGGGTCCACTTGGGTGTATTCAGATTGAAAAATTTGTTCCAGATTATCAGGGGAAACAAACTCTGGTTCACTTAAGCGAGCCAAATGTGTCCAGTCTGAATACACCCTCAAGCTTATTAGGAATTTTTTAAAAATAAAAATAGTATTAATCCAATGCACAAATGCTGACGACCAGGTTTCACTCAAATCTATCATTTTTATGGTACATAATCTGCAAATGAGTACTTGTGAAAAAAAAAACAGCAGAAAATATGGATAGATTATAAAAGCAGAAAGACAGATCTCTGAGTAATTTCCAGCAGTTTGCAAACTCCAGATAATTCCTATTGACCTCTAGTAGTAATAAGGGATTGGATTTTCTGGGCTAAAACATTGGTGCTAGTATGTTGATGTTACAAAGTGAGGTCATCTGGACCCCACGAGATTTTCAATCATTGTTAAATTTTCACTGGTGTCTGTGGCAGACATAGAATCCTGTCCACTTTCATCCATATTTGTCACGGGATGGATAACACATCAATGTAAGGCTTGGGTCATCTGGACCCCATAAGATAGCACAAGGGTTTTAACAGACATTCAAAGCGCTTACAATAACTATCCATTATTCTGTCTCTCCTCATTCATACTTGGTGACAGTAAGCTACTGAAATCCTGGGGCAGACTGACGAAGGCGTGGTTGCTGGTAGGCACCTACGACCGCTCTGACCATCACCAGGATCATTCATACACATGCATACAGCCACACTGGATGCAGGAAGGGTGAAGTTTCTTGCCAAAGGACACAACAGTTGATTGAGGGGAGCAGGGATCGAACCGCCGACCCTTTGATCATTGGCCAACCTGCTCAACCACCCGAGCCACTGCCACACTCCCTATAGTTGTCTAGAAAAAAAACACATTACTTAGTCACCTGTGTAATAGGAAATAGGTCAATTAAACCAATGAAATAACTTTCTATATGCCACTGATTTTTTTTGCCCCATTTCTCAAAAAAATTTCTGCAATCTTTATCAGTAAACAGTCCAGTTTTTGCTTATAATTTATGGATTGATTGATGTAGATGCCTTAAAAGTCCACAGTAGCCGCAGGACACTGCACGACAGAATAAGAAAATATGACGGAAGATAACACAAAAAAGATTTTTTTAAACCCAAATGGTTTTGAGGAAAACATAACATGACAGATGTCTGTATTTTCTTCTTTCTAGGGCATCTTATTTATCCCCTTGTCAGAAATTGTATGACAGATTTTGGGTCCCATCCGTAACTCTGTGCAACAGGAGGCAAGTGCATACTACAACATGCTATTTATTTAGCCTCTCGTCCCCGGCATTACCCCGGCTTAGTGCCAGACAAGCAAACAGACACGAGGAGGGGGCTCGCACACATACAGCACAAAGGATGATGCAAACAAAGGCAAATGCTGTTATACAGGGGGCTCTAATCCCGTTGTATCCAAAACAGCACACACGACAATCTCAAGTCTTCATTAAACTTATCCGCCGACTGCAAACACTCAGGTAAACTGTATCTTTTGATGCAAAAATGTACAATAAAAAAGCTCTTTCTATCCCCCCCCTCCATGTATTATTTCCCTTTCTCCAAATTATCCTTGATTAATGTGTGCGCCGCGCGTTGGGCCGTCCTAATTAAATAACTCTGTGTAATTAGGGGCTGATTTCAGCTGGTAATGGTGCCGTAGGACGGTGGAATGGGGTTTGTGCGGCATGACAAAGCATCCGTGAAGCCGTCCAACTCCCTGGGCGGTCACACTCTCGTAGTTTCACACAAACAGCCCACGACTAATCTGACAGATACATTAAAATGCAAATATCCCAGATGTGAGGGTTCGGTAACAAGTACGGATTACAGTTCCCAAGGAGCCTCGGCGGTCCAAGCTTTTTCTGCTTGTGACGTTACCCGGTTAGCAGGTTGACGGGCAGTCACTTGGAATTGGCTGCCATAACGCTGGCTGACTTCGCCGGACACGCGTATGATTAATGACGTTGATTAACCTATTTTACATCACTCCATAAATGCGTGTCACGGGAAAGAATTTATAATCCTTCATCAGAGGATGTTTGCAGCACTAATGGCTCAGTTTATCGTCTCCCCTCGTAAATGTATCTTTGGTTTTAATTAAATCAAGCTCGGGACCAAAGGAAAGGTCAGAGAAAATGAAAGCATATTAATGAGAGCAGAGCGCGGGCAGCATGCAGCATCGGGTCAGGGAGACAGCGGGAGGACAGACACAAACCCCACCCCCGAGCTGGCTGCATACACATGAAAGTGGTGTGAGACAGGAACAATATGTTGCATTTTTGTGTGTGTGTGTGTGTGTGTTTGGAGAGGAGGAGGGGGGTCACATCCAGCCAATAGCGGAGCATTCCCCTGCAGTGCACCATCATGGCTTGA
>NC_050517.1:13620654-13626158 GCF_002922805.2 Oryzias melastigma
TTTTTTTTTTTTTGCTGCATTCCTGCAAGAGACTGTCCTGGCAGAGACAGTGCTCTTACATGTCGATCTTGAACAGAGATGTGAGCGCTAATGGATTTTGGCAGAGTCCGGGTCCTTGGTGGACACTCTGCCGGAGCAGGAAGAAAGCAGGGATGGAGGGAGTGGGTGGCAGCCGGTGCAGGGACGGCTCGGGCGTTCTGGTGCTGCTGGGTTCACTCACTTGGCAACAGCACCATCTGTCTTTGCAAACAGAGCCTTGCAGCATGGGGCCTATAGCAAAACCCTTAGTGGGGGCTGCAAAGAATGTATGGCACAAAAATCACCATTTGCTGCTTCCTTAGATGCCAGAAAACCTCAAATTGAACTTCAATTATCGTATTTTCGGACTAGAAGTTGCTCTGGAGTATAAGTTGTAGAAGCAAAAAAATACATAACAAAGGAGAAAAAAAATCATATATGAGTCGCAGTTTTAGAAAGAAAAGTCTGATCCTTCTGAACATCTCTGCTAAGTCGGCGTAATGCTGTGTTCACACCGAACGTGATTCACACGTCAAATTCACGTTGGATGCCTCTCTTATGACGAATTTTATGGGCATCAAATTTTTGACATATTTGACGCTCGTCTAAAAATATCTTAATAAACTAGACACATGAGAGATGGTACCATCAAAAGTTTTCAGCCTAATGACTAGATGGAGGCATTGACTGTTTTTCTTGTTTACAACGCATAGAAGACATGGATGATGATGAGAGATCAAGTTTATTTATTTTGAAGAGCTCTACAAAAATATCAGTAACATCTGAGGCCTTACCTGCAAAATGTAGCTTAAATTTTCATTACTAACAATAAAATCAAATACTGTTTTTTAAAATCCTTATTCTATAATTACCTTTTTCTGTAAGTTTTTTTTTTTTTAACATTTCTTTGGTTAAAAAAAAGAAAAAGAAAATAAATTTCCAGGTGAGGTAGCAGCAGCCCATGCCTCCCCTGTGCCACACACTGACTGGAGCTTCAGCTGATGCATGCGCTGTACTCTTTTGGTCTTTCTATCATCATAACATATGCTTTATTTTTAATTACTTAATTTTTCAATTTCTTGCTATCTGTCTGATTACATTGCTGCCATTTTGTGACTCATTTAGCCTTTTTATCTGCTATAAATGCGCTTTAGAAATACACTAGGTGAGGCAGGCAGTACGCCTGCCTCAAGCAGAGGGCCCTGGTGAGTCCAGAGAATGTGACACTGTGGCTAAATACTGCAGACAAGATGGCACCTGACATTAAAATCATACAACTTATCCTAACCCTACCTCAAAAGTGTTCAGAATTGTTTAAAAAAATGTATTAAAGCTTAAAATGGGAAAAATCATAACTGTTAGAAATGCCAAATGAGATAACGCTTTTTATAATAATATGGAGGGGACTTTAGATTACAGTCAAGGACTTCCATTTTGGGATTGATGTCTGCAGCCAGGACCTCTTCAATATCCAAGGTAGAAAAAAAATAAAGACGTCTCGATGCAAATAAGAAAAAAATATAGTAAAGTTTAGGAGGAGAATGAACAGATTCTCCTCCATGTTTGTTTTGGACGGTGCTTCTTCTTCTGTGTTCATGTCAGTAGAAAATACTGATGCACACACTTACAATGCCCTCTAGGGGTTGTAATTGGAAAAATCATTAAAATATTAGCCTATTTATTTAAAAAGAATCATATATAAGTCGCACCCTTTGGTGAAATTACGCAAAAAAAATCTAACTTTCCAGGTGCCAGTAACCTCTGTATTGTCTCGAAGGAGCTGGCCCTTCATTCAACTGTCCACTCCCTTTTTTTGGCCAACTAGAAGCAACAAGGAAGATGGATGTCTACGTCAATCTTTCCCAGCCAAAGAGACAAATGGGGTGAATACACAAATTCCTCCCTCTGGCCACAGAAAAGCAGAGCAGCTTGTCTGCAGCAGTAGGTTAAAGCCTTCCTGCACTTTATTGGCCGATTGACATTCCTTGTTGATGAGGGAAAATGTTTCCCTTACAAGCTTGGCCTCCTCCTTGACAGTTTGTATCTAAACAGTCACCTGCCACCTGCCTTTTTTTTTTCTGCTTGCTCGCTTTTCTGCAAATCGCGCAAACAAGATTGAAAATCATCTCTCTGTGACCCCGTGTCGCTCAGGGTTGCCTTCAAGGACATGTTTTCCTTCCTTTGGATGGACACATTGTAAATGCATAAATGAATTCCTGTCAGGAGGTTGATATGTGACTGTCAGGCTCTAGTGTGCACACAGCAGTTTCCTTACAGGTGGCAACAAACACACACACACACACACACAAAAAACAAAAAAAAAAGCAGAGGGCAAAACCCAGACGAAAAGGACAAAAAAAAGGAGTTTTCTGTCAAAAATAAACCACATTTAAGGGAAAATAAGTAGTGATCCTGAAGGTGATCTTTCCGAATTACCCGCCAGCACCTAAACCTCGGGTGCTGATGAATCCGCCTGGTATCGAGTCTCCGTTCAGGCGAGACGCTCAGATCAATCACTCCAGCTAAAAGGAAGCGCACTCTGGCTCTAACAAATGAGGGGGGCACAGAATGAAGGTGGGGGAGGGCAGAGAGAGAGAAGGAGAGATTGAACGTCTTACTCCATATTCCCGGCCATCAGCAGGAAAAGGTTGTAGATGTGTGAGAAGATGAAGAGGAAGAGGATGGTGCTGAAGAACATGGTCATCCAGGAGCCATGATCCTCGCGGAACATTTTCAGGCGCAGGTATCGACCTAAAGGGAGCACGACAAGGACACCGCTGTCAGCGTTGGTTCAAGCAGCACGGCAACCTATTTAAACGGTGCTGGAGTGAGCAAGGTGGTCGAAGAATCCATAACATCCCCTTCAGTCAATGAGACAATGTCTCTTTTAAGGTAAACACTTCATGACATAATTCATCTTCTCCTGGATTTTACAATGCAACTTCTGCATGAAATTATACATTCAAAATATACTTTCTAAACCTTAAAATCAAATTATAAAAGAAGATCTCTCTGCAAAGAATGAGATCCACATAGATAAGCAGTTGTGTGCACTGAATACACAATTGAACCCATTTGTACTCTGGTGGCACTTCCTGGCAGATCTCATGAAGACAAGATGGTTTATTATATCCCTGGTGGCTTGTTGCCATGGTCTCGAGTCGCTTTGGTGACACAAAAAAAATAAATTTATGTACCTCTAAATCAAATAGACTTGTTTCTTGTGTGGTGAAAATGTAATTACTCAGAGTTCTGGGAAATATCTACATTGGATACCAGTAGGCAATTTAACAGCGCCTGTCATGCCGTTGATGCTCACACAAATGCAACAACTTACTTTGAACAATTAGCGTGTTTATTATCACCACAGTAAATCGGACCTGAGTCAGATAGATTCAGGAGTAAGCGATTTATATAAAAATAAAAGGAGAAAAAATATATACATTTTGTGTCAGAATAGTCAAAAATGTAGGTTTTAAATAAAGATTCAGAACACTGATGAAGGAACAGAATGAGCTGTGGGGCTCCCAATGAGGCCATCAGCAGACCAAAGGGTGCTTCATAAAAAATACAAAGTATTGTCAGTAAATTATTAATCACTCTGCTGCTCTTTTCTTGCCGTCATCTTAACATTAAGATGTTCGACATGGGTAAGAAAAGACCGGCTACCTTAAAATCCAGATTTAGACAAAAAGGGTTGAATTGAAAAAATAAAATAAAACTTCATCATCTTAGTGTATGCTGTGTTGTATCCATGTCTGAGTAGTTTTAAAGGAGCAAAGCTTCATTTTATGAATTTTTCATCATTACTGTGTTATACACTAAACAGGGTTTCTCCAGTCAGAACATCTATTTGTTGACAATATTGCAACACTGATGAAAAACATCACACGGTGTAAAATCTGCAACGGTCTGTGTGGGATTGTGGCAGAAAAAGCATCTAGATTTTTCTGTTTTTAATCTATTTTAAAGACCTACTCCAATGTAAATTGGAGTTTTGATGTTTTAGCATGTTCTTGTAGAGTTCTTCTCATGAGGGAGGACATATATTAAGAAAACTGAGCTTAAATTTGCATTTCTGAGTATTTATTTAAATTGTTGTGAATCATAGCTGTGATGTTGAAAATACAATGGGCGGGCCACAAGCTCCATCTGCTCCATTCCGTTACAACCACTTGTAGATAAATAGATCCATGAACATCGTTGGTTTCCTCATCCGAGCTGAAATCTGGTTAAAAATGTACGGCTATTTTTGTTGCACTGGTAATGTTAGGTTGGGGTTGTGAGGGGCTGTAAGGTAGCAGGAGAGCGTCTAAACAGATGGATGATGGGAAGTGAGGGTGAGCTTACTCTGCAGCAACAGTCCCTCTCACAACTTAGAGGCAAGTTTCTAATGCACTACTGCCACTCTGCAGAAACTATATCCTTTCTTTAAAAAAATGTGTCTAAAAACAGCATAATCATAGTTAAAAGACGACTGGGAACACTTTTAAAATTGATCAAAAGATTATCTCATTTGAGTAGTGAGGTGCCAGATAAATAGGTTCACCTAAAAAAATGATATTTACATTTTAAAAGGGGCATTTTTTAGGAAATAAGACATTAACTTTTAGTAAGGAAAACATATTTTTTTCTGGGTCTAGAAGAAGAAGAGGATGCTTTCTAAACCAAAACCGCTTCCACAGCATTCTGCAGTGCCATGCAGGATCCACTAAATGTGCCTTGTTGTTCAGGGATTTATCCTGGATGAAGCTAATGACCCCACAAATGACTCCAAGGAATTCAAGCACTACCTTAGAGAGGGAAAAAGGGCAACCTTGAAAACATAAAGTGAGAAGAAAAAAAAGGAACAGTTCACCAAACGCTGCAGCTCTGTGGACACAAAGAAGAGCAGATAGAGCACTTTTTGTGTGATCTCATTAAAGGTCTCAGGAAAAACTGTTCACAATTTTGATCACTGAAGAACTACAAAACATGGTGATGAAGTATCATTGGTTAGAACAACTTTTACAGATTTCCTTGTTTTCTGCACTAAGGCTCACCTAAAAGCCTCATGTATGGATTCATTCTGGTTGTGCTCGTTGATGTTGAAGTGATTTGCAAAGGTACACAGCACTAAGTCAAAATGTCAGTCTGCTTTTTATTATGTGTTACTAACAAAGTTAGGAGTTAGTGTAGTCCCAGTAAAGTCCCAGTAACAATTGTTTAAGGGGTATTAGTCGTTTTTTATTTGTTGCATCTAAAGTTGGGAGGTACAGGAACAGCACTGTAAATACGCTAATGCAGCTAATATGTAGACAGTATTTGTTCTTAACGTGCTACTAAAAAGATTGGGAGTTAACATGGTCATAGTACAGTTTGTTTTAGTTGTATCATTCTGTATTTTTTTAACAAAAAAGTTTACATCTATTTAAATAAAAAAAACATACAAACTGTCTGCTAAATCTTTACAAGGACATGATCATTGTAAACACAAATGTCATTGT
>NC_050517.1:13629634-13632186 GCF_002922805.2 Oryzias melastigma
GCCCCATCTGTGTTTGCCATACATTAGCCGGGTGCCCGGCGGACAGCGTAGTGAATTAGCGACCTCGACCTTTTTTTGAGATTTTTTTAACTTCTTAATACTTTAACATCTTAAAACGTCACATTTTTGGCTTTACTACCACAGTAGTTGTTTTTCTTTACTTTTATTTTGCTGCCAGAAATATAAAACAGGCATATCAAAGAACAGCCCGGGTCCTTAGTGGTTAAATTGCTGAGCTAGCACTTAGCAGTTAGCATTGTAGCCGTTTGTCTGTTAGCAGCACAGAGAGCTTAACATCAAAATCAAACTTTTTTTATTGAAATGCATTTGTATATTGTTGTTTCCGTTAAGACAAACTAATACAGACATTTTCTTTTAGTTTAAAGCGTTTTAAAAAGAATTATAGAACATCTCGGTAGCTTAACTGAACTATTTTTGTTAGCTTCCTGCTTGTTGCTTTTTATGGCAATGACATGTCGTGATCCATTCATATCATACAAACTTCTAATAGAGTATTTATCCGGAATAATACATTTGAAATATAAAGCGCTGATCGTAGCAAGAATAAATTAAATATCCGATACTGATCAGGAGACGGTATTCGATGCCGATCGAGTCTTCAACCACATGATCGGTCCGATTTTTTGATCACGTAATCGGATCGGGACATCCCTACTTTTTACCCAAAAATGTGGGGTGGTGTTGACTTATGCTTGACTCAAATTCAGTATATTTTGAGACGCTGCAGTGAGTTTTGGTATTTTTTGCTCAAAAATTTCCAACAAAATTGATCAAATATATGAATTAGTTGGTGTGAAGGAAAAACCCTGGAGCATTTGCACCACCTCGACATTTCACACTAAGCATCTTCCAACTGTAGGCGCTAGAATAGTGACAGTCCAGCCATATGCTAAAAGTGCGTTAAATAACCCACGTTAACGCATTCTTGAACGCGCCCCATGTGAACAAAGCATTAGAAGAAAGTCAAAATGTGTCCATCCAAAGAAAAAAAATATTCCCATGAACAGAGACATTCTAACTCTGATAGATAACATCTCTTCCTGGTTGAACTTTCTTACCTCCAAACACAAAACAAAACTCCCTAGAACAGTAAAACAGACTCAACCAATTCAAATTTCTTTGTCTGAATTTTACCACATAAAGAAAGTCATCTCTGAGGATTGTTCTCATCCCCTGCATCCCCGCTTTAAGGTGCTACCATCAGGCAGGTGATACACAACCCCTCTGGCCCAGGAAGAAATCCTTCATTGCCTCTGCAAAAAATGCTTTAAATACTTCAAAACACATCTGTTCTGTGTTTTCTGCTTTTCAATTATTCATGTTTTCATGGTTTATTTGAAGCAATTTTGACTGAGTGAGATTTGAACTGTTCTATTTTGTTCAGCCATTTTAACAGAAACATGTCTGTTTTTTTATCAAAATAGAGAATAAAGTTTTGAACTTGAATTTAGGAAAAATAAAATAATAAAATAAATATTGCTTTACTCATCACTAAGGCAAACCTTTCCGGTGTAGATGGAAGGTCTGTTTGTGTAGATCTGACTTTCAACGCAGCATGACTTCTGACATGGTCATACCGCCGCCATGGACTGGATTTGGTGACTTAAGGCTGCTTATCCCATCCGTTTGAGCCACCTCACCCCGCTACTGTAAAGGATCCTGATAAGGAGGAGATTCATGTGCATGCCTGCAGTGAGGCTCTTCCCAGCAGGGAACAACAGCAACAAGACGGGGAGACAAGAGCCACAAAGAAATCTTGCTGATTCCAGGCTGCAAGGTTAGCACACTAAACAAAACAGATTTATTCAAAAGTGTTTTTATGTTTTAAAAATAGTTCCTATCTGAGACAGCCTCTTTTTTAATGCAGACTTATTCTCACAGTGTGATTATGTCTCTCTCTGCTGGTCATACCTGGAAATTACATAATTCAAATCCATTTATTTTTCAGGCTTTGTACAAGTTTCCTTAAGTTAAATTTAAGACCTCTTAGGGGTCATGCATGTCAAAATTAAGACCAACTTCTTGTTCTATTTCTTATTTTATTCAAAACTCTAGCTTCTTATCTTGTTAGTGGTCTGTGGCGTGATGCTTTAGCGCACTTCTTTGTCATCTTTTTTTTAAACCGGCAGTGGATATTCTACATATTGTTCCATAAAGATTAGTTCTACCGCTTTTTATTTACATCATTTCACCAAAATAATCAGAGCACACCTTGTTGGGCTCAGATGACTAAATTCAATTTTTTTAAGGCTTTTATTGTTGTTATAACTCTCAATCAATTCAAGGCCAAATTTGGATTTCTTTATTATTCCCCTTTCTAGTTCCAAATTTGAAACAGTGGTATTTCTGTGTAGCTGCGTAATCTCTCTGGTTTCAGTTCCTGCCTCCCTATTTCACATTTTTTTAATGATTCTTTTTAAGGATTTTTGTATCTGTGAGTTTTATTTGGATTTTTGTCAACATTTGCCCTCAACAGTGTTTTCAACCACAATAATGAACTAAGTATGTTAAAATAGCAAGTTCATTAAAGA
>NC_050517.1:13632299-13649080 GCF_002922805.2 Oryzias melastigma
TAACATATTCTTGTGGTATTTTTCTAAACAAATATTTAGGAAATTAAACAAAATTAGCATTTCTGAGTATTTTTTCTTCATTCAAAATGTTGTGAATCAGCAGCAGATGTAAAAATTAGGTTGGAAAGAGTTTGTAGTTGTGAAGTAGAGACTACAATAGATGGCTCCCAGCTCCTCTCCATTCTGATGCATCCACTTGGAGACAAATACATCCATGTACATCATTGTTTACCTAGTCTGAACTGGAAGCTGGCTCAAAGTTGTACGTCTGGATTACTGGATTTTTGCCAATTTTGTTCCACCGGCAATGTTAGGTGGTGGTTGTGAGGGGATGTAAGCTAGTGGGAGAGAGTGTAAACAAATAGATGATGGAAAACTCAGACAAATTTATAACAAATTTCTAACAAACTACAAACTGCTCTGCAGAAACTGTAACATTTGAAAGAAAAAGCATGTGAATCCTTTGGGAGCACCTTAATTTCTGTACAAAATGGACACATTATGTGTTTTTTCTCCAAATCACAGCAATGGAGAAAGACATCACCCCAAATTTAGTTTGTTACTGAACACAATAGTGTGTAAAGTTTATACATAAAACCAAGTAATTCCAAAGGGTTCATAAATGTTATCATGTAGCTGTGTGTCCTAAAAAAAATATTTTTTGGCTTTTGCCCCAAAAACAAAACACTGGAAGCGCTTTAAAAACAGATCCAAAGATGATCAGAGTGGGATTTAAAAGTAGTGTATGAATGTAACTATTTAAGGCTTTATTTATTAGTAACATCAATTATACGTATTTGAAGCAAAAAAGGATCAAAATTCAGATCCCGAAGTCAAAATAATCTATTGAAAATTAAGGTTATCTTAAATTCTACCGCATTGCTCCTCCTGTTTGTGGTTCAGGTGCCGTCTTAATTCCTACCCTTCGAGCAGTACCTTCTTAGCCGTCCTTTTCAGTGACTGTCAGGCAGCAGGAAGCTCTGGAATCAGGATGCAGCTTTGACTTTCCCAAGGACGCATCATCTGTCAACGCCTGGACGTTGAGAGGCAGACGGATGGCGTGCTGCTTCCCCCAGTTCAGGTTGTGTTAAGCAATTAAGGAGTTTAAAATACTGCATGTCTGGTGTGTAGTCTCCTTCTCGTCTGGAGAGACTTAGGTTATAAATTATCTGATTTACGGCTGCAAACCACTTAAGTCGAGGAGCCGTTTCAAAGAAAAACAATAAATAAATAAAAAATCTACCTATTCTATTAGACGAGTGCATTAGCAATCGTGAGCCAGCAATTATCTGTATTGTAATTGTCCCTAATCATCCACTTAGTGCAGAACACAAACACATGAATGTGGACGGCAGCAGCAGCTGCAGGCAGATGTGATCCAAACAGCTGTGGAAGCTCACAGATTCACTCAACACTTAATGTGGTCTAAAGTAACACACCATTTTATTTTAAAGGGTTCGTCTATTTACTTTTTTGTTGCTAAAATAACATTTGCAAAAAAAAAAAATTATAATTTTTCAAATAAATAAAAATTTTAAAAAAAGAAAAGTTGCTCCAGATCCTGTAAATAACCCGCAGCTAAGAGGGAGACGTGCAGATTAAGAGCTATTTAGCTAGATAAATGTTTCTCTCTAATTAAATAAAATCAGCGGCTGACACTTAAACAGTCACTGTTTAAGTGGTTCCAGCACACAGTGGAGCTCCTAACCCCCCCTCTGTCCCGTAATACTGGCGACAATGAAGACAGCTACAGTAAATAGAAAAGGCACTTAGAGGGTGTGGGTGGACGGTTCCCTGAAAATACACCCCGAGGCCGGTGCTTGACAAGAAAGTCAATGAAACAGACAACAGCTTGCACTTAGCTGAGAGTAATTAAAACCTTAAGAAAAAAAGAAAAAACCGGCCCCCCTCCCCTTTGGCAGGAGACAGATCGGATGGCGAGCTGTTGAAACTTTCTAACACAACACAGACATCATAGCTGCCTTTTTTTAAATTTTTTTATTGAGCGCTGACCTACAACATCGACGTCGGATCGATGCCGGCTTTGAAGCGACGCGTGGAAAGACTCACCGAACATGACATCAGATCACGGCTGCACGGTCACAGCGGCGCAGAGGTAACTGCTGTAACCTTTTTTTGTGTGTGTACACTGGTGAGTAGTAACAAAAGGAGCAACAAAGGTGGGGAGTAGAGAAAGAGGTGAGAACCTGCAAACCCAGAGCAGACATTTGTATTTTGAAAATTTACAATAGAATTCGTCTCTACTTTAAATGTTTATATTTAAAGTCTCTCTCCGATCATCTATTGATCTATTTTAAAAGTGTTTCCAGTGGTATTTTAATTAAGCCTCAATTTAAAAAAAGAATTGTGTTGTTTTCTAGGACGTAGTTCATTAGAAATTTGCCTCTGAGTTGTAGTTGTTACTGTTGGTGCCAGGCAGCTCCGCCCCCTCTTTCCCTTCTCGGAAATTAACAGGTTCTCACTCCCAACTCGTCATATAAGGACGTCTTTTCCTAGGCCCCCTCCGCGTGACTTTTTGAGGTTTTGGGTGTCCCCAACTCGTCGTTTTTTTCCCATGAACCCTAGACCTCTATTGGTGGGTGACTTTTACCCAAGCAAAAGTATTTACAAGTATTACAAGTTTCACACGTCCCAGGAATGGGAGGACCAAAGGCCAAGTCTCCAGTATCATTATTTTATTTTTGTGGAATTTTTTCTTCTTAAATTCCTAGTTTTTCCGTAGTTTTCAAGGATGTTTTTAAGATCTTTCTATGTTTTCATTTTCCATTTTATTACACACACCACAGTTGAATATAAAAGAAAATGACTGTGTCATATTTTGATTACTTTTTATTGGTTTATTATATTGGATATAATAATATTATATTGGATAAAAATTACCCGGCAAAAATGATGGTGTAATGATGGTGTTCTAGGGTTAAATCAGGGGTCCCCAAACCCTTGGGCCGCAAACCGGGTACCGGTCCAGGACCGTTTGGTACCGTCATACAAGGAGAAAATGCATACACTAATCTAGTGCTGGGCAATATAACGTAATACCTCGATTCATTCTTTAGGGGGTAGCACACACACGGTTTTTGACTATATTTTCAAGATATAAAAAGGTTTAATTTTAATTTAATAAAAATGTGGCAATGACCAACAGACAGCACTTTTAAAGCCTCATTTATAGAGGCCAACAGCTGAAAAACTTGATTTAGGGTTTGGTTACAATTTAAATGCATCAAGCATCATCTTTGGCCTGCCGTGGAAAGGTCACGGCACACGTGATGCAACTGTCAAGTGCATCTTTCCTGTGCTCTACAGGCGCCTGCCTTAAATCCATCACTGTCTGGATTTCAGAACAAAAATACCACCATCCTGTGGCCGTGTCTCAGCTCAACCACAAATACAGGCAGGGCTGTGGGGCGAGAGCGTCTTCTAATCTTCTATTTCTAGAAAATATGACTGTGTCCCGAGAGCAGGATGGCTCTGTAAGTAAGCAGGCGGATAATAAATCAGGGGTTGAAAGTGACGACGGAAGTCCCTCCACAGGGACGCGGCTGCATGAAGAGCAGAGAGTAAACTATTGCACTCCTCTGCCAAAGTAGCACTTCCAGTAAGTGGCCTGGCAGATCATGTCATTTTGTTATTTATGGCCTGGCTGTAGACCACAAAGAGCCATATATTGGTGATAAAAATGCTTTTTTTCCTTGTTTTCTTGTTTTGCCAGCACTTTGCTTTGTCCTCATTTTTCATCAACACATCTGCTCCATGTTCTAAGCAGTTTTTTTTATTTCCTTTGCCACAAACTAAAAGGCAGATATTGTATAATAGATGCGAAATAAGGTCATTTTGGCCTCAAATTAAAATCGTTCCCTCATAGTGTTAATGTCTAAACATTTTTTCTTTTTGTCTGGATGGGTTCTTAAGTACCCCAGACAAGCAAAAACCAAAATGCTGCAAATGTGAAATTTTGATTGTTCCATACATTTTTCTTCTCAGGCAAATATTTGGGTTCGGTCAAGGAAGGGTTTCTATATCAAATTCTTATAACTTATGATTACGCAGCTCTTGGTAAAATACATGAATAATGCATCAATATTTGCGTAGTATGGCAAGTTCATGTTGTTAGGATAGTACAGTACATAAATGTTCACCAGCATTGTGCTCTGTGTTTAGGTTCAAGAAGTCCTGGATGGATCGTGGCAGCCATAGGTGTCGATCTCTTTAACCAAACCCATTCCACAATCCACTCCCCAACTTTAAAACCTTGGATCATTCCAACATTTTTGAACGTTTCTCAAAATTTCTGTCATGAGTTTTCTCTCTTAATTCTTTCCAGGGCACAACCAACTTTATTGACTTGACTCCTAAATAAACTATCAGATCTGGGTAGAGATTGGTTTTCAGGACCTGATGTGGTAATTCCGCTGCCTTCCCAGGGTCACACCTGGGCGGCTGTTATCGAGTGATGTGGTTATACTTGCTGATGGCGTTGAGATTGCTCTCCAGCACAAGAAATAACCTCTAGAGTTGGACTTTTTCTACTAATATCAACAGTCTTACAGTCCCCCTCTGATGAAAATCATGGTTTTTAGTTTTTAGCATGTTTGTGTGGCATTTTTCTTATGAAAAAGAACAAATGTAATAAGAAATTATTTTGTTTTTGCATTTCTTTTAAATAGCTCTCAATCAAACCGTCGCAGACAGGCTCTGTTTGAATTAATGAGCCTTCTATATGTCAGGATAGCTCTGCTGCACATGCACTAAACCCTCATCTGTTACTAGTGTTTCTAGTTCAGGTTCTGGAGAAGAAAAGATGGAATCTTCACAATGACTGTAGTCAAATGAGCCGCCGTTCACATTTCTGTGGTCAAATCACTGGATTTTTTTGTGTGAGTTTCATACAATACTTACGGTAGCAGGACTGAGAACGCTGGAAAATCTCAGTGAGACTCCCTAAAGCTTCTCAAAGTCACCACAGAAATTCGAAAAGGGGCTCATTTGACTGCAGTTGTAAAGGATTTTTAAGTCAATGAAAGAGCATTTTGATGTTAGCTTTCATTATTTACCCAAGAACTCTGCTCTGAGAAACCAACGGATTGGATGTATTGATCACAGCAACGTCAATAAACATTGGAGAATTAGCTAAAATAATCTTTGGTGAACTGGAAGGAGAAAGAATCAGGCTTTAGGAGGAAGTTTGGTCCTCAAAGATCTTCACTTCCTCGTCTGAGTTAAGATCCAGCTCAAAACGGTACGGCTGGACATAACCAATATTGCTTGACGTTGTTATGTAGCAGGGGTGAAGATATAGGCAAGCAAGACACAGAGCTAGCATAATCAGATGGGGGGGATCAGGGGCGGGGATGCTTAGCTCAGATTTTGGAAACAGAGGCTTTAGATCAAGTGAAAAATTGCTTTTTAAAGACACGACGGTTGTGGGAGTTTCACATAGGTAAACAGAACAACAACTAAAAACAAGTAACTAATTTATTTTTTAAAACAAGATAGGGAATTTTTCCTCCTTCCATCTTCCGATTGGGGTCAGAGAGTTGCTGGAACCTATCCCAACCACTGCTGGGCGATGTCGGGGTACACCCCGAATGGGTGGTCTCTTCATCAATGGGTGAATTTTACATCCCGACAGTTAAAAAAAAAAAAAACAGACTGATAATACAGTCTCTAATGGGACTATGTCTTCAACAATTCTGCATTGTTGTCTCTCACAGCGAGGTACTAAGTAAATCTACTCTCAGCTAAAACACATTCACACACACACATGCACACACAGAACAAAAGCTTTCACTTACACCGCCCACCACTGCACTCCCACGAACTGCACCTTCCAACCACATCTCGCATTAATCCCAAAGGGCACTTTTCTCTACAGACGTCACGCCAGCCGTTGCTTTTCCAAAATGATAAACGCATGACAGAGCCCAGATGGCACCCTATAGGCTCTACTACTCATCAAGCCCACAACAAGAGGGATGAGATGGCTCTCCGTCACAAAGCCCAGCAGAGACGCGATGAGCACAGCAAAGTCTCCACGCTAATGCCGCCTTGTCTAGAGCTGATAGGAAAGAGCCGCTTGGCTGAAAGGAAGCACCTGTAATCCATGTAAAACAGCATTTGATCCAGGTAGAGCATTGAATTCTAAATTACTATTCAATCTGGCTTCTAGCATTAGCAGAGACCCTGAAAGGCTTAAATGAGGGTATTATGCTAATCTTGGGTCAAGAGCAACACGAGGAAAAGAAAAGAAAAGCAGTTTTCCTTTTTTTGTATTACAGACATGACTAAAGATTGCACTGATGCAAAATATGTTTTTTGAGGAAGATGAATGATTTAGTACAGACATTTGTCTTGTAGAAGCAACATGGGGTTAAGAGAGTTGCGGAATGGCACATTGACAGTCAAGATCAAACACCATTAGGCCAGTCCGACGCTCTACCCTGTGAGCCACAGTCACCAAATGGACTGGACTGATGGTTCACAGCGGGCTCAACAATGACGTTCTTGTCACTTGGCTCATTCCAGAACGCTTCCATGCTGTGCAAACACATACTAGGAGTTTACTCAGCTGCCTGTGTTTAGTCTGTGTCATATGACAAAGACAACAGTGGAAAAAACAAGAGCATTTTGACCAACAGAACAAAGCAGTTATGAGTACAAAATAGGACAATACATCCCAAATGTATCGCAGTACCAGCCTGTGCAATACACGTGTGAAAAAAGACGGCTTAAATTGTAATAAATGGCTACCTTAAATGCTTACACATGCAAAAAATGCAAAAACAATCTTGTAGCAGCTTGACGGATTTAATAAATTAAATAGAGCCCCTTTTTCAACCAATCGGATGGTCCGCTTTCATGTAAGATACTAGGGCTGGGTTGAAAAAATTGATTAATCCATTTGAATTTATTTAAGCTTTATAGATCAATAATTGATTCACAAAAGATATAAATCGATATAGCACATAAAGCTAAAGTCCGCTAGCTCGATGCTAATGTTCAATAGAATTTCCCATAGGACAGCTAATGCTAACGCTCGGTTGACCGAAAATACATTGCTGACTAAATGAACATCTTTATCCACTTAGTCATTATTTTTTAAACTCTTTTAAGGAAATCATTTTGAAAGTAACTATTTGTGGTCTAAAACTTCAGTTTTTTTCCCCTCATACTGTTGTCTTCTTCTTGAATAAAGTGTACTTCTATAGCGTGATCGCCACCTAGTGGCCAAACTGAAAAGCAGAACAATGTTAACAATGTTAATGATCTGAACATTTTTGTTAGAACTTCTCCTTTAGAGAATCCATGTAACACTATGATATTAACAATCTCATTATTTTACTAATTAATCTTACAATGTGTGAAGTGTAACAGATTAATATAAATATATTCAAATTACACTGTAGATTTTTAAAAAATGTGTCTAAATGTGTAAATTTAGAATGGAATTGAATTTAAGAATAGAAAGAATTAAAAAAAAAAATCAGAATCGAATCGATTCAGGCTCTTGTGAATCGAATTGAATTGTCCTATGTAGACGTCATTTGAAATGTAATTTAGGTCAGGGATGGGCAACTCCAGGCCTCGAGGGCCACAGTGTCTGCAGGATTTCCAGTTATCCGAGGTCTACTCGTGACTGATTACCTGGTTCAGGTGTGTCCAGCTATTTAGAACATGCCAGGGGAGGGGATGTGGCCCTCGAGGCCCGGAGTTGCCTATCACTGATTTGTTTTTTTTGTAATTAATTTAAATAAAACTCATATAGTGAAATAGAAAAGATGTCTTAGTTGTTTTGCTAAATGCTCATGTATCGCAAGCCATATTGTCATTGATCACTAATATCGCACGTGGCAAGTTTTTCTAATATCTTGAAGCCATAATACAGGGGATGTACAAAGTCAGTCCTCGAGGGTCAGCCTCCTGCTGGTTTTCCAGAAACCCTTTCTTACCTGCTGCTGATTACCTGGATCAGGTGTGTTTGGCCAATAAGGAGCTTCAACAGCAGGTTGGTTGGAAAACATGTAAGACACCGGCCCTCGAGGCCTGAATTTGGACACCCCTGCCCTATTACAAAGTCATATTTCTGACAGGTTAGGAATAGGTATGTATACATCTAGAACTATCTCTGCATTTACAAATGTTTCATCTGTATAATTGTGTTGCTGACTCACAAATGTTGATGTCTGAGTTTCAGTCATCTCTTACTCTTCCTGCTTCATATGTGAAACACAGACAGATGTCTGGTCACTTCATTCAGTGACATTTACAAATGCCTCTCACGATGTGTGAGAACTTTTAGAGAATGTGTTTGTTTAAACTCCCGCTTGTCCAACAAGCTGTTTGCTTACTCTACAATTTAAAGTGTGAAATGTTTGCTTTATAATCTTTGCTATATAAACTAGTTTCAGAGTAGCCATAACATAGGAAACCTTTAAATCTTGGCCTTGACCAATCTATTTAAAAGGGCTAGTGCTGGGTGATATGGAAAAAAATGTATATCAAGATATAAAATATTTTATATCACGATGTATATCACGAAATGTCATAGGTTGCTTTGCTTTTTAAATTGTACAGCAGTTTCATGTTTCTTAGTAGAAAAACACATTTTTGCACAAAATTCTGCTAGAATTACGTCAATTGCGTCAACTGTTGAAGAGTTATCATACCCAAAACAATATAAACACTGGAGCTAAAGCGCCGATGTTAAAGCTATTTTTTTTTTCTTAGAACTTAAGTCGGTAAGTCAGTGAGCTTGTAGAACTTCTGTCTCATTTTTTGATCAGATAAAGAAGCACTTGCTAGTTTTACTTTGAAAACAGGAAGCTTCACCAACATTTTATTTTGAAGATTTGTTTACTTCTGGTGACAGTCGCGCAGCACATTCGCCTTTAAAATCTAACATTATTCTTTATTCCAGAGCAATAAATATTTTAATGCACTCTGCTATATTAATAAAGATCATGAATCAGCAATTTTGATTTTCGGACTCAAATTGAGCAGATAGCTCAGATACTTGTTACAGCCCTGATCCACAGCTTGGATTATCTCTTATTTTTGTAATCTCTTATGTTCATTTTTGTGTACTTTCTTTGAGTGATGGAAAGTTTGTTGTGTTTGCATCGGCGCAAATTCCTCAAATCGGAATATTGTTGTCTGAAATATTATGAAATAAATTATGAAAATGTGTCAGTTTGAAGCCTACAATTTCTAAAAATCAGAAATAAATACATAAATAAGCTTATTTTAAATGTTATAAAAAATACATCAATATGCTTTTGAAAAATGGTTTATTTGGTGACAACACAAGTTTTGATGCAAGGAACTTTGAAAAAAGTATTTACTATCTAAAAGACAAAGTGAACGATTTAGAAACCAAATGCAAAGTCTGAGTTCTATATGAGGGTCCTTGTATACAATACTGAGAAAAAACATGCAACTATATTATATGGTACTTCTGTTTTGTGATGTTTGGCAGGCAATTATTATTTTTATTGCAGCTTTTATTAATCGTTCTTTTTTTTAATCACACAATTAAAAAGCATCAAATATTGGTTAAAAAAAAAAAGGTAGCCAAATATTGACTGGAGGAGTTTTTACCAGATCTGAATGAAGAAAGCTCTCTATCAGAGTAAGAGAAAACATCAAAGAAAACCTCTACAGCAATGGGACAAATCAGATTGTGTAGCACCATGACATTCAAACTAAAATTATGGGATACAAATCACAAACTCTCCATAGAAAAACAAGGTCAACCAGATCTATTTTGTGCTCATATCTAGGGCGGGGAACACAAGCAGAAACTATATGTGCACGATTTCCAGCCAGCAGACAGAAATTAATCGAGGAAGAATCTAGGTTGGGAATGTGAAGACCGTGTTCTTCAGTAAATACACGTTAATAAAGCATTCTGTTCTACTGAAGAAACGTGTAAAAATAAAAAGGTAGTCAACTACAAATAACTCTTATACTGCTCATTTCTTACTTTGACAGCAACGTTTGCAGGTTTTTTTCTTCTTGTATAAGGTTTTGACATGAAACTCAGAATGTTACAGTCTTGTTTTATAGTGGCTAATTTGAATTTGGCGGAAGATTCTGCTGATGTCACTTCAGCAGAAAAGAAATGACAAGAAAGGGCTCGGAATTTCCTTAACAAGATATCCAACCCCATCTCAAAAACTGTTTCTTGGGTTTGTACATCCAGGTTATGGTCCGATATTTAGGCAGCGGTTCCTTTTTTTAGCTAATGATTTTTACCTTGTTGTTCTCTGTGGATATCTTTTGCTTTCATTGAATTGACACATGGTTGCTTGTCTTATTCTAGACTTCCTCCCTCCCCATTCTTCTTTACTAATAGGTATATTGGTTTCAGAATAAACACCCTTTTTAACCATTGATTCTAGTTTTTACACTCTGCAGTTGTGGTTTTAGCATCATTTTAAATAAATGACCCACAGAAACTTTATATCATATATGGATAAATATGAAGGTAATCAAAATCATACATGTGCAAAAATTGACATAATTACAACAAAAAGGATGTTAGAGGAAAGTTTACTTCTTAAAGACACTTTACCCTATATAACCATTCAAATCATATTTGAAACACAAATTTCTGAGACCCTTATTTCATTAGTATGATCCAAACTTTCCTTAAAAAACCCATTGTAGAGATCTTGGTCCATGTTTTCTGCCCTGTAGTTCACCAACACTCCACTAGGGGCAGTAGAAATGCTTTTCATGGTCATTTCAAAATGGCTGCCTTCATGAAATCTCAAAAACACTTTTGGTGGAATTTTTTTTTTCTAATTTTCAAAACGGTGGGGGAGAGTAATTGTTATTATTTTTTAATTACTTGTTACTGTATTGAAATATTCCACAATGTGTGGATTATTAATTCTTTATAATACAGTTACACCATGTTAACAAAAAGTGTGGATCAAATTTATAAGTTTTTTTTTCCCTAAACACTCACATTATTAGTTTTGCATCTTAAACCAACATTGAGCAAAAATTTTATAAATCACTCCACGTATTATAATTGATACTGTCTAAATCTGATCAAAATTACAATATTGCACATTTTTTGTGGATTTCATCAAAGGGTTTAAAAAATCTTAAATCCTGGAGAATTTAAATTTTCATTCTTTGATTTAGTGGGTCTTACAAGGTTAATGTGGTTCTTTTCTTCAAACCACAAACATAAATAAAATATTTACAAACAATATAGTTACATAAACACTTCACTTTTTTTGGACAGTTATCCCTGTCTTACAGCCATTATCAATATTTTTCTGGTTCTTTTATTTATTTTTTTCAGAGATCCCTTGCATGACTTACAATTGAGTAACTGAAAGGGGACAAAGTTGATTTAGATTAACTGTGTTTATATCCAAATACCTTCACTACATACAGTACGTACCGTGTATATAGAGCGTTCACCATTTTGTAGTGCTGTCAGAATCTACTAGGGGTGTAGGGAAAAATCGACATGGCGATGTATCGCAATACTTTCATAATTTTTTTATATTTAATTGTGCAAAACAGATTATGTTAACTGGTCCCTTTAACTACAACATATTTCTTAAGGAGAGCACCATGAATTTGATTGGGTAAAAGCATCTGGTATATGAGATACAGTTGCAGTGCTTAATGTTGTGATCGTTAGATAGAATGAATTTGACCATTTTATTAAAATGGATAAATATTCAGGTAGATTCTTTTCTAAGTCATACTCTTTAAAAAAAATAGTAAAATAAATCTTCTGGTAAAGTCTTGGGATATATCATGATGCAACAATGCTCACTAGATTTACAAATATAGACCACAAACCATTGCGTATGAACAATTTTTGTGAAGAAAAAAAAGGCATTTTAATTTATGTTGTTAAATTACCCAAGTTTTCATCATCAGAACACAGTGGATTCATAAACAGTCTTCGTAAAATGCTTGTATTAATTGGGTTTCTACTTCAGGAATTTCATAGTTGTCAATATTTTTTTGAAAAAAAAGAAATGAGCGACATGTCTTAAAATCCAGGGCACTAGACAGTCCCGCACTATGTCGTTTTTAGACGGGAGTAGGGGGGGAATTTGGACATAGCCTTTGTTTTTGTTGTTTAAAAAACATAGGAAAAAACAACACATGGACGTTTAAAGTCTCACTAGATTGCCTAAGTGGATGAGAAAAATGACAGCAAAGTGGCAATGAAGAAAAAAAAGTACCATGAATGTAAAACAGGTGAAGAGTGAGCAGCAGGACCATTGTGATTCATGAAGATTCATATCAAAAACTATAAGCGTGGGGCCAAAAAAGTGGAAAAGAACAAAACAAAACAAAAAAACACCAAATACTTAGAATGAATAGCTATGAAAAGAATCGCCAGCTTCTCTCCCAAAGCGCAGCCATTACTCCACACATTCCAGTGCCATTACTGTGTGCATGACTTACCAAAGAGCTGGCGGTGGAATATAAACTTCCCGGCTAGCAGGCCAGTGATAATGGCCAATATCCAGCATATTACTTTCAGGATGTTCCACCCGAGGCTGGGGTATTTGTTGAACAGGAAGGAGAAGCAGTTGCCCACCACAATCATATGGGCTTCAGTCTGACTGTGAGAGATGGGGTCCTCGGCGAAGATGAGGAAGTTGAAGAAAGTGACCAGGTAAGCTATGATGAGGCGAGACCACGGGTGCTGGAAGTAGTAGCGAAAACAGGCATCTATTTCCATCCTGCTGAGGCCCCCCAGCCACACTTCACCTATGGAGTCACAGAGAGACAGGGCTACTGTGAGTCAGATTGAATTACACGTGTATCAGCTGGGCAGATTAAAGGGAAAACATCCCTTAGGCTCGCATTAAAGGTCATGCTATCAATGGTACGACTGTTATAAAGCCTTTATTACATCTTATCTTGGAGCTTTAGCTTTAATACTGATGAAATAACACAAACAGATATAAGATGAAGCAAAGAACTGGTAGATTTTTTTAGTAGAAGTTTAGAAGCTTTATGAAAATCTTCACAAGTCTTTGAACAGTGTCTCGCCTGGATCAAAAAAGGGAATCCTGCAGAGGTTTGAAGCTATTAGTTATCAATTTCAGGCTTTTAAAGGCTTATCCTGTGAGCCTGTCAGCTCTGTGCACCACTCGATAACTCGGGGAGATTTACACTAAAGCTTTGCTCAGGAACAACTGCCCAGTCGTGTTCAGGCTGTCTGTTTTCTGCACTTTTAAACTCAAACTATAACTTCTATAACCTGAACCCCCTACCAAAAATACCATCCCCACTTTGACATTCTATCTTAATATACTCCTGAGCAGAAATTTGGATTGGTGGCTCCAGAAATAACACCCCAGTGAATATTGAATTTCCCCTGCATCAAATGTGTCTGGGTGCTGAGTGCAATTCTGGGTCGTATTAATTTGATGGTTCTGCTAATGCAGGTGCAGGTAAATCGTTACTGATTCAATGATTCCTGAGAAAACGCCCGGTTTTCCAGCCCAACAGAGGAGCAGGAACAGTTTTTCCCGACATCGAAAGGAGGTGAAGAACTGTAAGAAGGTTGGAACGGGTGGAGGAGGGTTTCAGCTATGATTTATGACAACAAGAATGAAAGGAAAGGTCCATTCAAGTCGGTCGTGACAACTGTGAGAAGTACCAGTTTTAAATCCCGGACAAGGCCCCAAGTTGTCACGACCTGTTGGAATGAAAGCAGGGACAAGCAAGAGAGAGACTGGGTAACAGTCCCACTCCAATCATCGTTTGATCTATTGTAAAAGCGTTCCCAGTGGTCTTTTCTTTAGCCCAGGGGTCTGAAACCTGTGTCTCCAGAGGCACATGTGGTTCTTTTATCTCTCCACGGTGGCTCCTTGGCAAACATATGATAAGTCATGGAGACTGCTGACCCAACCATGTCGACCCTCTGAGTTAGCAGCTCCCTACTAATGGCTGCCTAACCAAATTTACCTGAAGAAAACAAATAAACAAAGCCTGCAAACTAAGACTATCAAACCCCAAACTAAAATAACAAAACCCACCAGTGTAAGACTGCTGAGGATGGGGAAAAAAGAGGGAAAAAAACAAAATAAAAGAAAAATAAAATAGTATTTTTTAAAGTAAGAATTACGTGATTAGCATTTATTTATTTAGAATAGTTACATTTATAAATTGATGGCTGAGGTGCACAAAGATAATAAACTATGTAGGTTTTTACATCCTTGTTGACCTGAAGATGTTTTGTCTGCTCAACGTTACCTCCAGAATGCACAGATTTTATATGCAAAGAAAAACTTTGGTAAAAAGTTTGATCTTTTATAAGTTAAAAGCACATATTTACTTATGCTGTAATGTTGGTTACTAGCTGCCCAGAGCTGCACTGAGATGACCCCGTTTCGCGCAGAGTGTCTTTTATTGTGAAAAGAAGTTATTTGAGCTTCTGTCAAAAAAAAAATCACATTTTGAGAGATGCTAGGTTCTTTTTATATTTTTGCTTTTGTTTTTGCTAAACATTTTTTAACATAATTCTTATTCTTATTATTAAAAAAAAAAAAAAAAGGTAATGAAAAATCCAAATTTCTTAAAGGCTAAAGTAAGACTATGCGGCTCCTTCTAGGTTTTGACCAGTAGAAAACGAGCCCAAATGGCTCTTTTACCGACCCCTGCTTTAGGCCAATCAGATATGTCCAATCGGAATACACCCTCAGATTCGGCCTCAACAGCTGTCATTTTCAAGATGTAAAATATTTGAGGTTTGGTTTTCAAGGATTGTTGTAAAGAATTATATTCATATGGATATGAAATTCTTATTGCTGACTATCTTTATTATCAAAACATTTTAAATATAAGGACTTACAACCCACTTTGATCATCTTTTGGATCTATTTTCAAAGTGTCCCCAGTGGTCTTTTAATTATAGTTATGCCGTTTTAGCAAATTTTAAAAACCCATGTCCTTTTCTAGGACATAGTTTCTGCAGAGTGGCAGTTGTTTATTAGAAATTCACCTCTGAGTTGTGGTTAGGACTGCTGGCAAGGAGTAAGTCCACCCCCCCTTTCCATCATCCAGCTGTTCACACTCTCTCCCACTAGTGTAACCTAACATTACCAGAACAAAAAAATGGCGAGCAGCAGTATTGGAGCTATCAAGCTATTGAGCTCAGACGAGGAAAACAAAGATGTACATGGATCTAGTCGTCTACAAGCTGATGCATCAAAATGGAGCGGAACAGGGACCTTGTGGCTTGCTGTAGTAACTTGTTTGTCACAACTACAAACTTTTTTCAAACTATTTTTTTCCGTCTGCGCCTGATCCACAACAATTTGTAATAAAGGAATACTCAGAAATACAATTTTACACTTTTTCTCTGTATATGTCTTCCACCATGAGAACAATGAAACACGTTAAGAAAAAAAAACTTAAGGCCTAATTTCGATTTTTGAACAATTTCAAGGATTTTAAGTGCACGGTAAAAATCACTAAATTAAATGTGATTTTTGTTTGCTTTGTCAGATTTAAGAGTTTGTGGCAGAGATGCACCACAAATTGTAAAAAATAAACTTTTGTTAATCACTGCTTACATTACATTAGTACTACATATACTGCATAGAGATGATCCTTTACGGTACAAGGTGTCTTTTATTTTGAAAGGAAGTCATGTGAACCTCTGTCAAAACTGATAAACTATTAATTTTTCATAAAAACATCTTTTATTATGTTTTTAATTTTTATTAATAATGATAACAGTAACAATGACATAAATACAAATCAGTCTTAATTTTCCAAAGTCAGATTCTGTGGATCCTATTGGGTTGCTGTCAGTAACAAATCAACCTTAAGTGTTGAAGGTTGTAAACACAAACAAAATAAACAAACAATATATGCAAACACACCAACCGATTGACCATTCAGTGTTCCTAAATGGAGCAGTGACACAAACTCACACTCACGTGCTGTGTTGATGCCAGATGTCTCACAACCCAACCAGGAGATAACACAACAATCTGGAGCAGAATTATCAGATTACAGCATTTTAATATCGATGTGATCTGAGGCCGTGAAGACCCCACGTGTCCGCAGGTCTCATTCAATCCACGCACCTGCTTCACGCAGCAGTGTCCCTCACGCGACACGCAGGACGACGTTACGGTGGGCTTTGAGGAAGAGGATGATGATGATGATAGAGGGGGTTATCTACAGGACCTGTTGTCTGTGTGATAGAGAGGTTCCCCCAAATCATCAGCCATTGTGCCGACTGTCCGGTCCACACACACACGCGCGCGCTCACTCAGCGAGCCGGTGATCAGTCCGAGACTTCCGCTCGTTTCCGGTCACTGACGGGGACCCGATGGGGAGCTGTGGACGATGCTCGAGAAAGGATCGAGAAGGATGAGTCTACACAGAGCGCCTAACATCACTGCAAGACAGACAGCCCGCACGTTTACTCACCGCGGTCAAGCAAAAGTCAGTTTACGACGACTTCCGCTCATGCCCTTCAAAATAAATGCACCACCCTCCCATATTTGTTTATACAGGAAATTGTTCAAATCACCCTTTTTTTGGTTGGTAAATACTAAAATTTGAATGACAAAACTAGCTGACAAAATATGTTCGGATAAGAAAATAGTGTGTATTGATATAAACTCAACATAAAAAGTGAAAAGGAAATAGGAAAAAAGTCCAAATTTAGAATAATAGCTGTCCTTAGTGGAATCTAAGCAAAAATGTATTTAAATCAAAACTAAAACTAATTATTAAAAAAAAAAAAA
>NC_050517.1:13649302-13679852 GCF_002922805.2 Oryzias melastigma
TTTTTTTCATAAATTTATGAGATTTACTGTCGTAATTTATTAAGTTACAGTCGTAACAAGAAAAAAGTAATAAACTATGAATTATCTTATTTTCAAAGTCATAAATATACAATCTTGTTCTTTTAATTAAAAGTTACAAATTTTTTCTCGTAAATTTACGAGATTTACTATCATTATTTATTTATTTACTTTTTTTGTTTTGTTTTGAAACTGGCCCTAGAACTCTGTCGTACTAACTCCGTAGTAGATGTGTTAAGAGGAAAAGTTTCCTTAAAAATACATACAACTAAACATGAAAATGTATGTAGTAAACTAAAATCCCATCAACAGCCCTAAATAATCAGTCACACCAAAACTGCCTCATATGCAAGGAAATCATATAGAAAAACAAAGTTTAAAGACACCGAAACACACATACACACACAGAATACTTTTTTAAAGAAAATTTGGGCAGCAGGAATATCTAAGTATTCTCAAAACAAAATTTATCTGAAAAAAAAAAACAGAATTAGCCATACTTTTTCCGAATTATGTACATGGAAGAAGTAAATTGAAGCAAAAACGGCATACATAGTTATGGACTTTCACAACAAATGTTAACAGCTCGGTATTTTTTAATGACCTTGTCTGTTGAGCTTAAGTTTATTCTATTTCATTTATTTTTATTTGAATTATCAGTCATTATCAGTATTAGATTGAAATAAAATCCCTTTTTTGCCTCAAGTAAATATAAACACCCTTTAATTTGTAGAGTGCTCCACTCTACTTCCTGTATTTCTCTGTCTGCATCTGTTGTGCTTGACATCAAGCCAGAGTTTCCTCTGGTAATGGGTTAATTTTGCTGTCAGAAAATGTATCTATTTAAGGAGGAGGAAGGACTGAGAGCAGAGATGAAGCCCTGTAGCTTCCAGATGCTGCTTGATTTCATGCCATGGATGTGTTGCCAAGAGGCAAAAATCAGAGACAACATGTAGAAGGAAAAAAAATTCAAGATTATTTCAAAAATTATTCTAGTTCCAACAAAAAAAAACACAGTTGAAAATATATATTTTTGAATTTATTTTAACTTACAAAAGATTTATAGCAGCCGCAAGAAACTCAAAGAGTTGATTCAATTTCCAGAAAACAACTTTATTCCATAATTATATATTTCCAAGTTGCACAAATATTAAGCAAAATCTAAACATTTTTGTGAGATTTTTTTTAAATCATTATTATTTTTTGGTGTAAATCCTCTCAGGGCAGAGAATAGGAGCACACTTTTCATCAGGAAGTCCCATGATTTGTGCAGAAGAAGTGGAGGCTGTGCTAGCCTTCCATTTCTGACAGCAAACATATGGTTCTCTATTTACAGATCAGTGCCGTGCAGCTCCTCGAGGGTCAGACTGATTCACCCGTGGAGTGTGACACAGTGATATCACATGTCCTTCTTCCTGCTAATGTCAGACTTATCAACCAGAACTGCTACCAGTGGATCATGCTGAGGAACATAATGACCCCCTCCTACACTCTACCAGGACTGTGATGTTTGCAACAAAGCAATTTTTTACGTATGCACAAGGAACAATACAGCACTCCATATCTGTTTATTTGTAGTTTGACCTTCAAAAAGGCAACATTAAAAAAAAACCAAAAAAAAAATTCTTAGGTATTTCATTATTTTTGCCAACCTTTTCTAACTTTTGAGCTAAAACTTTTCAACTTGATCTGTTATTGTGTTGATGATGTTTTCTTTTCTTGCAATAGACTGAGAAGTGAGAACCAAAAAAAAAAAAAGATTATGGTTATAGATGTTGTTTACATTTGTGATTTCAGCCCCAGTTTAAAAAATGAGGCAAAACGTTTCCTGAACCTGATTAAAATCTCAAGGTGGAAAAAGAAGTTTTCAGTTTCAGAAAGTCATTTCATTCTGTCATTTATATATATTATATATTTATTTTTAACAACTGAACATGACAAAGCATGGCTTAACATTCAACAAATTAGCAAAATAATAAAACTAAATATTAAAAAATTCAGCTAGAGGGAAGTTTTTTACTTTAATTTATCTTAACTTATCGTTAAAGAAGTAAAAGGAAAATAAAAACAATTAAATAAAAAACAAATAAAGAAAAGCATAGAAAAACAAACATCATCATGATATAATTATGGCTCAAACTAATGTGTTTTTAAATATTTTAGGATTTTATGTGCATTTTCAGTTTAACCAAAAATAAATTAACAAATATTTTTTCCGAGATTTTTTTTTATCCTCTGAATTATTTGGCTTGATTTCCAGACAGCCCCTGCTAAGTTGATAAAAAGAAAACTGAAGGTTTTTCCTTTTTTTTTGAAAAAAAAAATATATATATAGATATTTTTTAACACCTTTTTAAACAATTTTCAAGGACAATAAAATTATAGACAAGCACAAACAACAGATACACAAGGGGTTCGAGCATAAAGAGAGAGAGAAAAATAAAAAGAGTAATAAAATAAGGACAAAGATTAAAAAATAAAATAAAAATGAATGAAAACAATAGTATTAAAAGGAAATTAAAGATTTTGAATGAGGCGTAATCCGGGTCATCAACTTGGTCTCTTACTCAAACATTAACTCTAGGGAAGAATATTTTAGAACAGAACATGGTTTAATATGCCTTAAACAAACTGTAAATTGTTGAACTGGACGCATATGAAACCTGTTTTTTGCCAGCCGCCAAATAAAAGCTGCAAAGAAGAAGTACTAGACATGTTGTCACGTGGTTTTGATGACGAAAGACTTGGGGGCGGGCCTTGTCTGCGGCGGAGCCCGGCACTTCCTGCTTCTCAGCTCTGGTCTCGCCTGAACGTCGCTCTGTCCGATAAAATACACCATGTCACACCAAACGGGCATTCAAGGTAAATGTTTTCTTTAATTCTCGGTGTAGTTTTGTTGTTATGTACGCAACTTTAGGGCCACAGGCTCGCGGGGCGACATTTAAACGGCCGAAAGAAGTCTCTGCAACGAGAAGCTAGCGACTAGTTAGCTAGCCACTCCTAGCTCCGTGCTACTGTGATTTGCAGGGATCTGTTCTGACACTTCTTGGCGTGACAGTTAACGAGAAACCGACATCTATCTACCATTTAGCATTTTTATTTCCTACAAGAACTAATTTATGTTTATTGCATTAAAAATACTACAGCTGGTTTAAGCTTTGAATGATTTGGCGACTCATTGATTCGACTCGCTGCTGGCCTGGTACCAGCCGGGTTTGTGTCACGCAAACGCGTCCGTTCAACAGCAGCACTGACTCTGACCTGTTTGGTGGAAGTGTTTGCAAGCTGGGCGCGACCTGCGGCTACACATGGCTGCCACGTTGTAGTTCGCATTTCTACACTGAGATTAAGCTAGATCGGAACGAGCACATTTGAAGATTTAAGTCAATTTCCCCCTCAAATATCTCACCCTCTACATTCTCAATACTTTATATTTCTCCTCTTTTGTTGCATATTTTTCACACCACATTCCAAAGTGAGTGGAACTAGTTTAAAAGTAATAAACTATGTAGTTATTGGAATTATTAACCATTCAGGAATGTGGTGATCAGCAGTTATGTGTGTGCTATGACTGTGCACAGTGCAAAAAAACTGTATGTTCCACATTTTCCTGCTTTTTGTTGTTGGTTTTCTGTGCAAATAATGAGTGAAATTTGAGGTCAAATGTTTGCAGTTTATCCAATAACCACCAGTTATTACAAAGTCAATGAAGTTGTTTCAAAATCCTTTTAGCTTAAAATTGTCACTTGAATAATAATTTAAAGCAGCATTTCTGACTTATTTATCTAAATGAACAGTTACTATAAAATTGTCTCGCTTTCATAATTTATTATCTGCTTTAGTGTATTGTTTAAAGTGAACTTTGCTCTTTACATGCCATAAAAATGTCTTTCTTTTATACTACCGATGAGTAGGGATGTTTTTTCTAGATAAAACGTCCACTTTACAGTCCATTTCTTTAATTTTTTTTCTTAGAAATTGTATTTAAAAAAAATCCTACTGTATTTCATTTAGGCTAATCCCTTATCTTTTGGCTTATATCATTTACCTGTATTTACATTCAAACAATCACATAAACTAATGAAAATTCATGTATGTGCGGCCAAGATGTACATTTTTTAAGTGCACCCATGGTTAAATGTTACTGTTGATTCCATGTATTACCCTCACATTTCCTGCAGTTTGTGCGGCCAAGACAAGAGCTTAGCACTGGCTGCTTTTATTTTGAAAATTCAGTGAAAATGGTCACTTTCTATCTTTTCATTTCTGTCAGCGGGGAACGATGTTAAGGATATCTTCGCAAGCGCCAGAGGCGGAAATGAGTATCGAGCCTTAAAGATTGTCATCGAGGACGGTAAGTGGTCACTCTTTCAGGAGAATCCAAATTTCTGCTGGACACACGAAACCATGCGAACGTTGTGGTTGTTCTACTCTCCAGAACAGTTAAGTCTGGGCACCACCAGGAAGGCATCCAAGAAATGGGACCAAGAGTACGATTCCTTAGTGCTGCCGCTGCTCGACGATGACGTGCCCTGTTATATCCTGTACCGGCTAGACTCCACCAACAATCAGGGCTTTGAATGGATCCTGCTGGCTTGGTCTCCGGACCACTCTACTGTAAGTGATCCAAGGCTGTACTGACATTTTTAAAGGCTCTGTGCTTACAGTATCACAAGGGTGGGGTTTTACCTCATCAAAGAAACCGGTCTTTGTATGTAGTCATTACTCCCAACAGGCCTCTTGGGAGCTAAATATGGGTTGTTGTTTTTGTTACTTGACCTCGGAGCTTTGTCTTTTGCTTAAATGTCACTGTTTTTATCTAAAAGCAAGATTAGTCGCTTTGTTATTTTTGGTTTTGCAGCTAATACAGTTTGTCTCAAATATTATCACTGAACTCCCTGTGACTTTGTATTGTTTTAAAGACCCACTCCGATCATCTTTTGAGCCATTCTGAAAAAAGAAATACTCAGAAATGCAATTTTGAGCTTAATTTTATTCATTTATGTCCTTCACCATTGGAAAAAAATGCCACGAGAACATTTTAAAAACACATTTTTTATTGGAGTGGGTCTTTAAAATGTTTTTAAATCAGTAGCATTGTTTTTAAAGCTGGAGAAAAAACTCACTTTTCCAGCTATAAAGCCGGGTTTGGGATGCCTTCACAGCAGCACAAAACTCCGTCCTTCAGGTTGAGGCTTGCATGGAAGTTTCTGAATCCTTTCGCAATCAGTTTGTGCTCGCTGCTGCTGGCTTCTTCCTGCCTTATGTTTGGTAGTGTTTTCAACCCCACTAAAAACATGTTTTTAAATGATTTACAAAGTCCTTCCTCTTGAAAGTAGCTTTAGATTTGAGTGTGAGCAGAACTAACGATAAGCTAAAGTAACAAATAACAATAGTAGCTTCAACTCAGTCTCAGCGGAGTGTGAAGATCACCACTGACATGTGAGAAAGATCTTCCTCTTATAACTTTGTTCCAACCCTTTCTAAAAAGGAGTTTATGATTTTCCTCAAATGTGCAAAATAAGCCTCTCCACATAAAAGCTTTTATGTCATGACAGGATCAAACAGCTTTGAACGTTTCCTCAAAATGTGACGCCAATTTTAGCACAAAAAACAATTCTTCCTGTTGCAGTTTTAGTCAGGATGTATTTTTACTGATCAGTCTTTTTTTAATAGTTCTTAAAAACTGTCATCTACAGTGTTTAGAATCGCCACAGTAACTTGATGTTTGCTTCCAAACAGGTGCGACACAAAATGTTGTATGCTGCTACCAGAGCAACACTGAAGAAAGAATTTGGAGGAGGCCACATCAAGGATGAACTATTTGGAACCACAAAGGTTTGTCTCACAATGTATCCTTAATGTTCTTCCAAAAGGAGAATCCTCCAACAGTAATGAGGTGCCTGTCTGGCGCTACGTTCACGTCACTCGTTCAAGCGTTCACTTTCAATGAAAAGTCTGTCATGTTCACATGGAGCTTTGTAAGATTTTATTAATGTTTTCAGGCTTTACATACAAAACGTAGGACCACTGAACACTAGCAAGCTTAACCGGGTCAAACTTTGACCAATCAGGGGCTCAGATTTGGTAGTGATGCAGTGGAACTCTCCAAACGCGGCATTGCTGGTTTATCTGGTGAAATCAGACACGACCACGATTCTAACGATGTTTGTTTCTCAAATAAAGTTAAACCATGCTGCTCTGCTGACAGGACAGTTATCCATATCCAACACTGTAAAAGACACTAGCAGTGAACCAAACGATTTCTGTTTAGTTCCCAAATCAGGAGATATGCAACTTTTTGACATTTTGCACCGAGCCTCTTCCAACTGCAGGTGGTGAACATACGCTAGTAAACAGTAGGAAAAAAAGTCAATTTCATGGGCTAAGCATGTGTTTTTGAATGTGCGTTAAATGCCCGATGTGTCTGTAGCTTAAAGCTCCCAAAGGCTCAAAATTTTTTAGTGTGTTTAGGTTGAAATGCTTCTAATTCTTAAAGAATAACTTTAATTTTGTCCAGTTTTTTTTCTAAAATATTACACACACTCCTTGATTCCCTTTGATTGGGAGGTACTACAACCTAAATATACATTAGCAATGAAGTTGAAAAGCCTGCTCCTGCATGCTTCTGTCTTGACTCCATCAGTGTGGATTTTTTATTTTTTGATGTCTCACTGTGGTTTCCTTCGGCTGCAGGAGGACTTGAACCTCAGCGGCTACAGGAAATACCTGACCTCGCAGTCTGCTCCTTTACCCCTCACTGCTGCAGAGGAGGAGCTGAGACAGATCAAACTCAGCGAGGTAAACACAAACACACCATAGTTAATGCCTGCTTTTTTGCTCTGATCTTTGTATCAAAAGTTCATTGAAGTTATAAAAAAATGAGTGGACACACTGTTGCACTTAGGGACGAAGGGCTTAGCTCAGCCAAGAAATCCGGCCTCTCATATTCAGTGTTTGTGAGATGCAAATCCTGTCAGAATCCGGTGGTGAAAGGCCAGCAGTGCAGCTTTCCAGCAGCACAAGGTCAGCAGCAGTGTGAGCGTTTGCTTGGCTGGCATCACGATAGTGCAGAGGTGTGCTGATGCATTAGTATAACAGGATGGTGGCAAAGATAAAACAATTAGGCAATCGAACACCTAGAAAGCTACAGTTTACACCCCTACAGCCTTAAGTGAGATCACTCCAGCGACTGGAAAGGACATTTCCATATTAAGAGATGCATGCAAATGGAGTTTTACCGTGATTCCCCGCGGAGCTCATTTGAACCCTATCGCGGTGCTTTGCCTTTGTTGTGATTAGAAGGAGAAATGGAGTAATGTGATATGTGCTGTGGATGGGATCTTTGGACTGCTGAGGTGAGAGGCTTTAGGGCTGCAGCAGCAAAGAGGATGTGATGAGGGTCGCACGGACGGCTTCAGTTACAAACTAATCACATTGCGTAGTATTCTTTTCTGCTTTTCAGGCTTTTTTAATGCTGGTCTCCTCAGCCTCCCGCATGAAGTGTCCTCCCTTCCTTATATGGAAATGTTTTGAGTTGTGGAAGCCCTGTCTGAAGTCTGGCCAATTAAAAGCAGCACAGCAAATAGGAAGTGAGCTTTTCGTTCTGATTTACCAGCTGTTGAGAAATGAAACAAGCTTCCTTGAAATGTATATTGATTTCCATGCCTGCTTTGCACTGAACAGATGGTTGAAAGACGCCCAATCCTATTTTTTTTTTTTTGTAGACGAGGTGGCTACATTAGAGGCTTAGTGATGTGTGCACAGCATTTCATTTGGTAGAAACAGGCTTCTAAAAATAGATGCAATCCATCAGTGTAATCCTCCCTGCATTTTCCACTTCTCTGTGTTGTTTCTTTTCTTTTTCCGTTGTTGAGGTACCCCGTCTTCTCACATCATCTCCAATAATTGTGTTTCATCTTTGTGTGTAAATATTAGGCAGTGACACAGGTGGCCATGAAGTCTTTTCAGAGCATTGATTTGATATGTAAATCACTTCATTCACGAGCTGTTTGTTTTTCTGCTACCCAGCTTGCTCTATGACTTTTGAGCGTGTTATTGACAAACGAAGGCTCACATGGCTTGTGTGTTCAGGTGCAGACGGACATTAGTGTGGACACCAAGCAGCAGACTCTGCAGGGAGTGGCCTTCCCTATTGGCAAAGACGCTGCTGAGGCTCTCACACGCTTTAGGGCGAAGAAAATCAATTATGTGCAACTGGTGAGTTATTGTTTGTTTTTCTGTTTTATAAAGTGTCATTTATAACCCTCTGCCAGAGGAATAGGTTGCTTTCTTATTTATTTATTTTTTGCTTCAAATACTGACACAATGACTTACTCAAGTTACCCCAAAAAGCCTTTGTTTGCAGTCTTCTCATTACCATTCAGCTGGCTCGCATCACAAGATCAGATCAAACCACTGAACAAAGGAATCATTGTGTTGAAAGCATTGTTTCACTTATGCCGTTTGGGGGTTAGCTTAAAAGCAAGGGGTGTGTATTGACAAGTCTGGCAATACAATATGTGTCGCGATATTCATGTCATGATATGATACGATTCACAATATATCCCAAGACTCTACCAGAAAAAGTGTTCACTATTCCCGTGAAGCTGAAGCTCCGCCCATGACCCTCTGCCCAGCTCCACTGCTTCACTTGTTCTTTATCTGAGCTGAAGTCATGAACATTTAACACAAACTGGTTCTCCAGAGACCTTGTTGTTTTGGTTCAGTGTAGGGCTGTTCAAAGAGTTTCAGTGTGCTGAGCTGCCAACTAGCAGTCGGGGGGTTTAGGGGGAAGACAAAAGTGAGACGCTGAAGTACGGAAGCCGAAAATGGCCTGCCCTACTTTTTAAAAATGTTTTTCAATAATTTTTTCGTTATCACGAGATCCGCTATCTCGTTATAATGAGAAAAAGAAGTCGGTTTTCTCATTATTACGAGATAATCAAGAACGAAGAATGATGCGTCCCCCTCTTCCTTTCCCGCATGGACACACCAAGACTTCACCTGTTTGAAAACACTAAGGAGTTATTATCTCGTTATCCCAAGAAAATGGGAAAAAAAAAGGAGGGGAGGCTGTTTTCGTCTTTCGTACTGAAGGACGCACAGATAATTTAGTAAATGTCATCTTGTCAGCATGTTAAATCGATACAAGTATCGCCAATTGAAATATCGCAATGTTATCGCCAAATCGATTTTCCCTACATACCTAGTAAAAACCAGCCCAACAGATATTTAAATTTTTTTTTTTAATATTTATGACTCCTCTGTGTTCTGATGGTGAGAATCTGAATGGTTTATTCAAATATTATAATTATACACGTTTCTTGTTTGAACTCGTTCGACCGCAATGCATTATGGTCTATATTTTCTAATCAAGTGAGCATCGATGCACGCTAGTTTTTCGCAAAAACTTCTGGGAAATTTCGAGTGTACTCGATTTTGGAATTAGATTCAGACAGCACTAGAAAATGGCGAACGCACTATATAGTGATTGGGGGGGAATTCGGATACAACATTATCGTCTTATTTGGACGTTACTAACCCTCAATGATGTCATCAATAGTCGCCGGTCATCCACTTTAGCCTGTAGCTGCTAGTGCTTTAAAAATTCATAAAAACTTAATTTCATAGCTTTAAAAAGTTTTGCTAGAACAAAATGTCATTACTTAAATTTAAATGTAAACTTCTGTGCTTCGGAGCAGAGGAAGAATATGGATATAGCTTTACATTTAGCAAACCATTATTCATCCTTTATCTGTTGAGAGTTGAAGCTCTCAACAGATAAACTTGCACTCAAATTGTAGAGTTCACTGTAACATAGCTGTCTCCATTTTCAGCATGTTTACTGTTGCATAATAGTGTAAAATGCTTCAGATTAAAGAGATTTAGCTGTAAACCCATCCCTAAGCTTTCAAGTTAATGCAGCATGTTTTCACTGAAGAATCTCCTTTACTCAGCTTCAGTGTGCCAAGACCAAACGTCCAATTTGTTTTGGTTTGTCATCCAAAGTCACTCCAAAACTTGGAGAATAACTTTCTTTTTTTCTAAAGAAATATTGGTCTCTTAACTCCCAGGCTGTGGACCGGTACTGGTCAGTGAGACAGTTGGTACCAGCCTGTAGAGATGAACATGACCTAGGTATTTTCAATAAGAAAAAAAAAATCTGATTCTGAAGGAAGTTTTATTTTGAAAAATTCCTGGATTCTCTCCACCACATCTGACTTGTTCTTGATGCAAGTCAAGCTGCTTGGTCATGTGTCAAAACTACATCCGCTACTTTCTATTATTAGCAACCAAGTGTGCAAAGTTAACCAAAAAAAGAAATGTTTTTGAGAAGTTTCTTTTCACAAAAAACAGCCAGTTAGGAAATAGAAAAACAGACTTCAAAATAAAAGCTACCTGCATTTTACAGACAAACCAGGAGTCTTTGCTTATAATATGAATTTATTGTTACTGTTGTCCCCAAACATGAAATTAATCAAATGCATAATATTCAGCAACTGGCTGTCTAATGTTACAAGAATGTTGCTTATAAAGTTGCTAAAAATTCAAGTTTATTACTATATTTAGAAAACAAAGTTTTACTGATCGTTTCTTTTTTTGTCTTTTGTATTTATCCATCACACCTCAAAAGTTAGATGAGGCTTAGTATACATATGATATATATATATATATATATATATATATATATTTAGCTTCCACTTTCACAGTTATAAGTTAAGGTAAATTTATATCACATTTTAATGGTTCTTACACAAAATCTAGTGTGCAAACAAAGTTCAAAAGAGCTGGGGAGCTTGTTTGAATGAATGAAGATAAACTTTACCCGCAAAAGTTAAGGGAAATTGGGAGCTAATAAAAAAAAGATAAGCCCACTTCAGCCTCATACAGGCCGGTCTGTGAAAACATTGTCTGACACTAAACTGATCCATGTCAGGTTGGCAAAAAGAATAAGTTCTTCAATGAAAAAAATGATTAAAATGATATTATGCTTGTGCCTTTTTATTAAGGGTTACTTTCACCTCTTTCAACAGAAAATAGATGCTGAAAAAGAGATGATTCACTTGTGCAGCACTGAGCCAACAGAAGTGAAGGACCTGCCAAAGAGAATCCCCAAAGATTCTCCACGATACCACTTCTTCCTGTACAAACATTCCCACGAAGGAGACTATCTGGAGTCCACAGGTGAGTGAGGGGCTTTAAAACCACATCTGTGCTCATCAGAATCATTTATTTGTGTTTTTCATCTGCTCTTTTTAGTCTTCATTTACTCCATGCCCGGGTACAAATGTAGCATCCGAGAGAGGATGCTCTACTCCAGCTGCAAAAACAACCTGGTTGACATGGTGGAAAACAACCTCCAGATTGAGATTGAGAAAAAGGTAAAGATGAGGATTATTTCACTCACAAAGCTTCAATGTAGTTTGAATTAGAGATTGGTGATACATTGGTGCCAGTATCGGTATCGGCCGATATTTGCATAATTTGAGTTTATCGGTATCGGATCGATACAAAGAAAAATCAACAGATATTGTTCTGTTATCAGATGCTCTTTATTTATGACACAATTGATACTTGTTCCTAATAGATCCCTGGCAAAGGAACCCTTATGATCTACAATTACATTTAATAGTCAGTAAATGTTTTCAGATATATTTTCAAAGTTTTAAAGTGATACTTGATACTATGAAATCCTTTGCTGTATGTTAAAAAGGTCAAGTATAATGTGAGTAAAAGAAATGTTGTGCATTCTTATAAAGAAACAAAAAGCAAATCTAAACTTGGTGTTATTGTGAAAATTGAATATCGGTGTCGTCAAATATCGACCTGAGTTGCAGGGTAAATATCGATTATTGATATTGGTTGGAAAAAATGATATCGGCCCATCTCTAGTTTGAATGATGCATGGTTACAGAAAAATCTAGCAGCAATGCAGATTTAAAAAATCTTAAACAGCAAATGTTAGTTTGATAAAATCGATTTATTGCCCTAATTTTCATCATTTTGGATATAATACTAACTAACCTAGAGCTAAACGTTTAACATTTGATTTTTTAGCTTGTTTTTTCAATAAATACTATTCTCATTTAATTCAAAGTTTAAGAGTAATTTTCTAAATAAACATATGCTTTGTTGTTTTCCAGTTGGAGATCGAAGGCGGGGAGGAATTAACGAGCGATTTCTTGTACGAGGAGGTGCATCCCAAGCAGCACGCGCACAAGCAGGCCTTCGCCAAACCCAAAGGGCCCGCCGGTAAGAGAGGCGGGCGCCGGATCACCCGGCCGCCCGGCGAGGGAGAGGAGGAGGAAGACTAAAGCGACCTCAGCACCCGAGAACCACCTCCACCCCAAACCCGTTCCACAGTGGAACAGTCCTGTGATAGGGGAAAAATTCTATTTGACATGCTTTATTTAAAAAACAAAAAAGACGAAAAAAAAAAAAAATGACCACCTTGCTTTCTCACAGAGTTCCCCCAGAGCCAACTATGCACGCCAAGGACAACTGAGCAATGACACACTTCAGAATTTCCGTTTGTAGCTAGCCAAATGGAAGTTTGTGTTTGTCTGTATAATATCACAACGAATGAAAGTCAAAGTTGAGCCTTCTACCTTGTTGCCAGTTCTAACACTTAAAAAAAAAAAAAAAATGTTAGTGCAACTAATGTGAACGTGCCCCAAAACGATAAAACTCCCATTTTGAGTTGAATTCCTAACTTTCATTCCTTAAGTCTGTGCTCATTAATGTTTTGTGTCTTTGTATTTTGTCTTCTACTGTTGCACAATGAGGTGCTCCAAAGCAGAAATGATTAATTGTTCCACTAGTGTCTATTGGTTCATTTTAATAGTGCATTTTATATTGGAAATTTGATTTTTTTTTTTATATATATAACTATGGTTTACATGGAAAAAGAAATCATCTGCTGAGAAACTTATTTTTCTATGCAAGTGCTGTAATTGTACATACTGTAGCTGTGTGATGCTCTACGATTGAATCGGTCTGTTGTGGTTTTTGTCGACCGTCAGCCTGGATCACAGTGGAAATAACCGGGGCTTCCAGAATGTCGCACCAGTACACGTATGATTTGGAGAACAGGAAGCTCCTCAAACTTGGAGAACGGAATGCCAAGCTACGGATAGGAAAAGGGAATACTACTAAATATTTGATTTAAACAAATCTAGTGCTCCTTCCACTGGTCTGCTGATTAATATTAGGCAAACCTTAACTCACCTCATGTGTAAAGTGAAAAATCCCTAATAGATGAATCATGTATCAGTCTTACTTGGTTTCTTACAAATTTCTTTAAAAAAAATAAATAAAATATTTAAATTGTGCATTTTGTTTTATTTCATATTATAAAACACAGACTGGGTTTGAAAATCTGATACAAAACTCCACAAACCAGTATTGATAAAGTAAATTAAATCTATGAAAATGTACTTTTGAGATTTTGATGCAAAACATTCAACAAGCAATAACATTAATAAATGCATAGAAATGGTCCAGACATCTTTGAGGGGGCGGTTCTCCAGTATGTGTGCTGCTTCATGGAGAATCCAATAAAATAGTCTTAACAACACTGTGAATCTCTGATAGGACCTGTGGAGACAGACAAATCATATATCAACAGTTCATTTTTTTCTCCAAATCACAAGTAATCATATTTTCTATTGTTGGATCAGAGTCTGAAATCTTCAAGTACTTGGAAGAGTTTTTTGTTTTAAGATAAACACTTGAGAAACTCAATTTTAGAGTTACTTTTGCTATCTCTATGGCCCAAAGCTGCTGAAGCCTTAGTCATATGCATCCGTATGGAGTGTTGCTACTGTTTATCTTTTGGTTGTCCCGCCTGTAGAGAGCTATAGAGAGGAGCGGCTGCGTCTTAAAGAGAGTGCAGGTGTGTTTTGCAGTTTGGCGTCAAGAAAAAGGAACTTGCAATTGTCGTGCGTGTGGTAAGTGTATCAGGAAGTATTTTTTAAGGATTACGCAAGTTATAGACAGTCGTGGTGTACGAGGGATGCTGTCGTACAGTGCCTTTACGCTACATTTTAGTTGTCAGTAAGGTGATCAAACTGTTTTTTTTTACTGACCGCAATACAAAGTGCCCGTAGGACGCCCACACAAACTACACTCTGATCGTCTAATTTCCCTTATTTATTAAGCTTTGTTCACACTGGCCTTAGTAACGTGCACTCAAGCGACCGCTTGAAATGAAAAGTAAGTAAATATGCATTTCAGTATTCAGCGTTCAAAACTCTGGTGTTCATGTGGTAGTCAATTTTTGCCTCTTTGTGCAAAACACTTGGTCATTGAACACACGTTTAAAGCTAAACCAGTTCAACTTTGACCAATCAGGAACTTGAATTTGGTAGTGACATATGGATTATGTCCTTTTAAATTCACGGAAGTGCCAAACCTTTAAAAATTAATCATTAATGAGAAATTAATTGCAGTTTGTACCTGACCAGGATCGCCTTGACGTTTTGCACCAGGCTTCCTACAACTGTGAGTACACGTGATAGTATTGGGTAGCAACAGCCCAGTGTGAAAACCATGTTAAAAGCACGTTCAAGAATCCGCATGCAGACTGTTTTTGAATGCGCGCCACATGCTAGGTGTGTCCATACAAGGGCTGCCACAATTAGTCGACTAATCAACGACTTATCGACTATTAAAATAGTCGACGACTAATTTAATAGTCGATTAGTCGTTACTTTATATCATATGGAGTCAGACTGTAGTAAAGTTGAAAGTTATACTGGCATTATGCTAGCTTTTTGGACTATTTTGGCATTTATTAAGGTTTTTTTTAAAGCTATTTTTGAGTTTAGCTAATATTTCAGCTATATGCTAGCTATTTTGGCTAATTTATCCTTTTTTGTTTTTTAAGCTATTTTGGAGTTAAGCTAATATTTCAGCTATATGCTAGCTATTTTGGCTAATTTAGGCTTTTTTGTTTTTTAAGCTATTTTGGAGTTAAGCTAATATTTCAGCTGCATGCTAGCTATTTTGGCTAATTTTGACTTTTTTGTTTTTTATGCTATTTTGGAGTTAAGCTAATATTTCAGCTATATGCTAGCTATTTGGCTAATTTGGGCTTTTTTTAGGCTATTTTGGAGTTTAGCTAATATTTTAGCTATATGCTAGCTGTAAGCTTTTTCTGTTTGTGTTTAATTTGGCATTTAACTAATATTTTAGCTGGCTATCAGCATTTTCAGCTATTAGCTTCAGCGATTTCACCAGAACTAGCATCTTCAGCGGCCAAATTCAGCTTACAGCAGTCACACTAGCATTATCCCAGGTAATGCTATATATCTATTTTTTAGTTAGTTCAAAGCTAAGATGTGTGCTTTACATCCAGTTTGCCCATGACCCGATTAGTCGACCATTTTGGAACAATAATCAGTGATTAGTCGACTATGAAAATAATCCTTTGTGGCAGCACTAGTCCGTAGCATAACAGTCAGGATGTGCACATGAATGCAACCAAATCTGTATTACATTTCTGCATCTCACCTACTTCACTTTTTCGTGTTACTTAAGTGTTCACTACAACCTGAGGCCCGTAGAAAAAATGTAATCAATATTTTCTTTCTACAGGCTCACTGAGCAGTTTACGATCTTAAAATTTCAAGCAAGTCACCTGCATCTCCTGTACAGGTTTGCCCATTATTCGCCCGTATCCACCCGTAAGGGCAGTTGTGACTACGGTATAAGTCATTCCCTGCATTTACGGCCTCTTCTCAATAAATAACCCCATACCTGTTTGATGACAGGTCTTCTGTTTTTCCTCTCATGAAGACAGTTAGAGGCTAAACAGTAGATGCTCTCCACTTGACCCATCGTCCAGTCACCCATCTTTTTATCTACAAAATCTTCCAGAGTTAGCTCTTCATCTTCATCGTCTATGTCATACCTAAACTCCATCTGGGTGAGGGGGAAAAAAAACCCAAACAAGCCATTCATTTTTAGCTCATTGTTAGCAATGACTACAGAATTTTGGAGAAGAAGCTGCAGTGCAGTTTGGGGGCATCCACAGGAAAAACAAACATGTTTATTAGATGAAAATAATCTCCTGGAGGTTTAATGCAAAGTGGTCATTAGGCCCAGCTGAAAAACCTGCAGCCAAAGGTTTATTTGTGTAGCTCACCAAGAATTGGGGCTCCTGCTTTTCATCAGCTGGGGGGAGTCCAGACAATAGCTCCAACAACACCTGCAGATGGAAGAGAGATGGGGTCAATTACAAAACCAACAGGAAACCTTTCTTAACTAGCAAAGTTAACTATCACCTTATGGAAATTAGTCTACTACCCCCTATTACTATGCTTCCACCACAATGTTATTCTATGCTTATTTTATACATCTATATGTATATATATATATATATATATATATATATATATGTGTGTGTGTATTTAAAGTATTCCGCCACTTATTCATGTTTCTTTATTTGCGGTTTCACGTATTTGCAGATTTTTTTTTTTCGGTCACGTGACTCTTCTAGTTTATCACAAAAACTCTGACAACTCAATATGCTTGTGTGAATTTTTTTCATCCCCAAGGAGGTGCTGCACTGCTGAGGTGCATCTCCGCACAGCGCATCCCCTCCTCTCTCCATGTCCCTGCATGGAGAAATGGCATCAGTTGACTCAAAAGTTCACCCCTGCGAACAAGGGGGGACTACTGTATTTTAATTTAATCATCTGCTGATTTTTTTTCTCTTCTGTATAAAATAAAGGAATTTCGCACCAGTTTTTTTTTTAACATGAAATTTAGAAAATGTTAGGAGTACTTGTGTTGTTTTTTTTTGCTCATCAAACCTACCACTCCAAAGCTGAACACATCTGATTTTGGGGTGACCTCTCCTCTTAGCGCCTCAGGCGCCATGTAAGCACGAGTACCCACAATCCTCTCTGTCATCATGGTTGCAGATGTGCGATTGGCTGATGCTCTTGTAAGCCCAAAGTCTGAGATTTTAGCCACATAGTTTTCATCTAACAGGATGTTTGCACTAACAGAGAGAAAAAAAGACATGACTGTCAGGGGTTTCATGAAAATATAGCCACTGAAATATTGCAGCTCAAAGTTTACAGGTTCACTACCGTTAAAGTGTAAAATTCACAACATTTGGTAAAATGAAAATAGTTTATCTTACTTTTGAGCAGAGGTCATACTAAGCTAATTAGCAAAGCTAGCCTGTTTGCTAAAGCTGAGTTATGCTAAAATATGTGAAACAAAACACACACAAAAAACAAATTAAGGTAAGCTAAATGAATTTAAGATAGCTTGATAACATATAGAACAATAAAAACAAGCTAAGCTAAGATAAATAATATAAAATAGCCAAAAATAAACAAGGGTCAGATAAATTTAGCTAAAATAAGCTAAGATACCTAAGAATGATAAAAGACTATTTTGCCTAAGATAAACAAAATTTTTGTTCATATATTTCTGTATTTTGCCCATATGATTTATTTGTGAGTGTAATTGAACTTATGGATGTTTTTGGATTGCTTTTGATCTAAATCTAAACTGTTCCAGATTTTTTGGTCCGCACACAGAGAAATTAAATCTTATTCTTCGTGCTAATGGCAGTTTAAAGTTGCTCTCAGTGTATGGGGATTTTCTTTTATTATAAATAATTTCTGCATATTGCTTGTAAGAAATTAAATATCCAATACATTGTTAATTAAGCCAAGACAAATTCACCAAACAAATAATGGTTAAATAAACACTAAAAATCTGAGATAAGCTTAAAATCTGCTAAAGTAATACAGTAAATGTTGCAATCTTAAAAAAAACAGTTCACTGAAATGACATTTTTAGGAGGTATTAACTGAGGTCCTGACCTTTTGACATCTCTGTGGACGTGATGGTTGGAGTGAAGGTACTCCAGTCCTCTAGCTGCACCTTCTGCTACTGAGCATCTCTGTTTCCAGGACAGAGGAGGGCTTCCATCCTGCATGAGCAATCACACCATTGATTCTGACAACAGAAAGCTCCCTTTCTGCATTTCTAAGAGTGTCTAAAGTGGTGCACGATGCTCACCAAGCAAGCAAGTCGATCCAGCAAAGATCCATTTGCCATTAAGGCGTAGACTATACACAGATGCTGCTCATCAGAGGAGAACCCAACCATGTCAACCAGGTTTTGGTGTTTTAGCCTGAAGAACCGTGTAATAATAGTGTTAACAGCTTTTCACCTTCTGGCATCTAACAGTTAATCAAACTTACAATTTCAGAGTTTGAATCTCCTGGTTAAACTGAAGTTGTAAGCTTTCCAGCGGCATGTCTTCCATCTAAACGAGATCAGATTTCACAGACGGGATCCACTACATTTTAAAGAACGTGCTTAAACAATCCCACGTACTGGACTGAGTTTTTTGACTGCGACGGGTCTGCTGTCTAGAAGACCTTTGTAGACGGTCCCAAAGCCTCCCTCGCCGATACGACTGCCCCCGTCTGAAATGGAGCGGTCATCGAAGTTCCTGGTGATCCTCATGAGCTCGCTGTACAGGAATCTGGGGAAACCTATAAAGAATGTGAGGGGTGAGAACAGTGCTGCCATCTACTGACCAAACATACAAATACAGATTTAGTCAAACTCTTTAAACATATAGAGATAGTTATTATAGAGAACAAATAATATAATTATTGAAACCGCTTTTTTAACAAAGTCTCATTTTTCAAGACCTAAAACATTTTAATTTAACGACTGACTATCATTTATGACAAAACATTTTAAGTATAAGGATTTACAGTATTGAAATCTATTGTTGATCTACTGTAAAAGCGTTCTTAGTGGTCTTTTAGTTGTGTTTATGGCATTTTTGGACAAAATCAAAAATCTTGTTGCATTTTCTAGGAAATAGTTTTTGCAGAGCAGCAGTAGTTCATTAGCAATTGAGTTGTGGGCGTGGCCATTTGCAAGGAGTGACACCACCCCCACTTCCCATCAACCATAGCTGACCGATGTGTATCATTCAATGTTCTATGTCACAAATATTGTATTTTTAAACAGTATTTTATCATCTGCTTTTGATTTACAACAATTTGAAAAAGAAATGCTCCAAAATCAGTTTTAATCCTAATTTTCTTTATAAATCTTCTTCATCATCATCATAAAAATGCAACAACTACATGTTAAAAACACAATTTTCATCAGAGTGGGTCTTTATGATTAGAATATGGAAATATGGTTGGATAAAGAATCTGTCAGTAAGCCAGTTTTAAAAATATATTTTGTGTTAGTTGAGCTCAAATGTGTTAATATAATTAATAACTAATCACAACAACATATGAAAGTTGTGCTTTTAACATGCTCTTGAGGCAATTTTCTCATGGAGGACATATGTAAAGAAAATTAAGATTAAGTTGTATTTCTGACTATTTCTTTATTTAAATCATGATGGATTAGGAGCAGATAAAAGCCCGTCCATTCTGATCAACGTCTTTATTTTCCTCGTCTTAGCTGACGTAGCTCTGATATTGCTCGTCTTTTTTGTAGCTTGGAGATCTGAAGGGCTGTAAACTGGCGAGACAGTATGTCGTCAAAAGGTATGATGGGATATCAGCTAGGGGTGTATTGGCAGGTACTTATCGTGATACGTATGATATGTATCGCGATATATCCCAAGACGATACCTGAACAAATTTTCACAACTTTTGTAAAGAGTATATTTTAGAAAAAAACTCCACCTGAATATTAATTCATTGAAATAAAATTGTAAAATTAATTTTATCTAATGGTCACAAGCACTAATACTGTATCTCATAAAAGTTGCTTTTACACAAGCAAATTCATGGTAAATTAAGAAATATTTCTTCTTCTTCAAGGGAACAATCAACATCTTCTGATTTCCACAATGACATATTTTTAAGTATAAGGGGAAAAAAAGTTTTAAAAGATCATCTGCATTTTAAATTGATACAAGTATTGCCAAATTAAGTATCGTGATATTTCACTAAATCAATTTTTTCCCCACACCCCTAATATCAGCAGAGGGGTTACTTCTACCTCCAACAGTCACAAACCAGAGGCAAATTTCTGATGAACTACTGCCGCTCTGCAGAAAATATGTAAAAAAAAAAAACAACACAGACTTTAAGTTTAAAACGGCATAATCATAATTAAAAGACCACCGGGAAGGTCTTCTTCTTTTCCTTTCGGCTTTTCCCTTCAGGGGTCGCCACAGCGAATCAGCTTCCTCTATCTAAGCCTGTCTTCAGCACCTTAAATGAGATCTTTTTAGAGAAAATGATGCAGCCACCTGTGTCTCCTCCTCCATCCTCCTCCAGCATTCGTGTCTGCAGAGAGGAGGCTGAAGGTGGATGCTGGGCCTCTTCTTCACCCAGCAGTAAGGTTGGAGGAGCTACTTCCGGTCTGGCTGAGGATACCTCCTGCTGTGTTTCTGTGGATATGGATTCTTTGACAAACAAAAGTCAATACATTTATGGTTTGTCATCGTTATAGCCCAAATAAAACGGCGAATTACTGATCATACCAGGTAAGAGCAGATTGGCAGCAGCCAGTAGGTTCAGACTCCTCAGGATGTCCACCAGTTCCCCCACTGTGCTGTTTGTGGTCCCCCAGTCATTGAGCAGCTCCACTGTGACGCTTTTACCCTGAGCCATGAGACCTTCAAATCTCCTGAAGAACAACAACAATAGCAGCTTTAAATATGCTTCAATATCACCCCAGACCCGGATGTAGAGCCGCTTTCTCACCTGACATGATGCTGAGTGTACCTGGGCTCCCCGCTCGGCTTCCGTATGGCCACAATCAGGTCTTTCCACGTCTCGTGAGGGTCCAGAAAGTCGGACAGCTGGCGGCGCAAACTGTAGCTGATGTTGCGAACATACGTAGCGGAAGTCACCGAGCGGTTCATCCTACCGCACTTCTTCACAAACTAAAGTTTGATTGTTTAAAATAAATCATCTAAATTACATGGTCAGCAACGTGTGATTCAGTTCGATAAAATTCGCTGCTAAACAGAAATGGATACTTCACTTTCGACTCGGTAAAATGTGTTTTCCGACGTTGAGCAACTTCCTTAAAACGTAATAAGGGGTTGGCCTACCTAACAGCTCCGCTCCTCTTTTATGCGGAAACGCACAACAAAAAATAATTTAAAATATTTCTATTTTATTGTTTTTAAGACTCACAGTTTAGACTTTACTAATGCCACAGGTGGATTGTGTTTTGAGGGTTTAAACGCAACTAAAGAAGCCCCAACTTGTAGTTACACATGTTGGCGGTGTAACACTGCCCTCTAGTGGACACATATGGAAATAACCATATTATGAAAAAAAAAGTTTTTTTCCCCCCAAATCTTTATTTAAAACATAAAAATTACATACATTATGGAACATACATAGAACAATAAACAGTGCATCGATTTTTCAAGAAAAAAGTTAACAAACAAAATAAGACTTTTTTATATCTTTCTTTAAAACATATAAATTACATAAAAATAATTTAAATAAATAAACAGTACATTGTTTTTTAAGATGAAAAAAGGAAAATACGTCCAAAAAAGATAACAGTTTTTTTAAATACTGGATGAAATAGTGTGTAAATAATGTCTGATTTGGACTAATAATTAAAAGAAATTTTTAGATTCATTACTACTTTTGTTTTATGAATTTAATGTTTTGTTAATAATAACAGAAGATTTATCAAATAGAATTATGAAGATGGGTTATTTTTTATCATTAATAAAAAAACAAAGAAACAAACAACAACAAAAAAAACAGGACATTTTTTCCATGTGAAAAAGAAATTGGATACATCTGAGTTGACAATTTACGTCAAACTGCTGAAGAGAAAAAAGAGAACACCACAAAAACACATGATGTACCTGAACGGATGATTTTTTTCTCTTAAAATGTTATATTCTTTACAAAGTTGCATGTGCTGACAACACAACCACACAACAATTATTAATGGAAGTTGCATTTATTAGCATATGGAGGTCTGGATATGAAATCATACTTATAATTAAAGGGGAAAAACACAATACTTTTGATGTAGCTTAAACACAGTCATAATAAACAAATGTTTTTATTTTGTGCAACAAATTATGGACACTTTTGTACAACATTGCTGAAATCAGTAAAACTATGTCTTTGACAAACATTGACAACAACAGAATTGGAATTATCTGTCAGATTCAATGTTAACAATAGTAAACATGATCAGCAGTGTCACTACTTGGTGCAGAATTGTTGTAAGCAACACAACAAAAATTAAATCATTCAAGTGGTGATAGCTATCTACCTCCAAAAGAACGTCACACCAAAGGATGATCAATATGTTTTATAGCTTGTGTCAAGTGTTTCCTAATTTTTCGTGCACTTTTTTCACATTTGAAAAGGGCTGAGCATTGAAAAATTGAAGGCTGATTTACTCAGAATGAAACTTTTTCCAGTATTTTATCTTTTTTCCATTTGGTCAGTCAGCAGTCAATATGTAAAAACCTTAAAACACGCATATTAATGGCAATAAATTCAAATTCTATTACAGAATGGCAATAAACAACTTTAATCAATAATAATTTATATAATTTTAAATGCTTCAATTAACTAGCAACCTCCCTAATATTACAGTGAATTAATTTACTTTATTTTAATTACATTTTTATGTAAGTTCACACATTAAATCATACATTTTTATTTAAGAATTACTTTAAATTAACATTACGAAAAAGTAATAACTTTTTTTGAAAACTCTAAATTTACCAAAGTTACACATACACCAGCAGGTTAAACATCAAAGTGCATGAAAACGAAAATTCCGACCGGTACCTGAAGTACACACAAACAACTGCGAAGCGCGCGCCTAGTTCCCACAGCAAACAGGAAGTAAGTGATTGCAGTGATTCTAGCGCTCAGACAAAGTCACTTCTTACCGACTGCCTCTTCTACAGATGGATGATAAATACTGACAGGTAGGCATGCTTCACACACGCGCTACAGAGCCTGTATCTCACTGGTGCTTCTCCCGAGTGAGTGAGTGAGTGAGTTTGTGCAATGCTATAAAATGTCTGACCCAGCGCACCCATCTGCTCAATAGTTCTGTCACGCGACTCAAACACTCCGCAACAGCCTCTTCGAATGAAAATATAATAAGGATACTTGGTGAGAACCCATCGAGAATCGACTGCAGGACTAAATATCGCGATATATCGCAATATCGATATTTTGGCACACCCCTATTAAAAACAAAAAAAGGCCGGAATTAGCCAAAACACCAAGAATGTACCTGAAAAAAATAACAAAACTTCAAAATATTGTAAAAAAACCCCCAAACCTTAAAATAACCTGAATTAGCGAAATAGTTAGTATGTAAATATTAGCCTAACTACAAAACAGCCTAAAAAACTTTTAAAAAGCCTAAATTAACCAGAACAGCTAGCATGTAGCTGAAATATTAGCTAAACTCCAAAATAGCCTAAAAAAATCTCAGTGAAAACCAAAATAGTACAAAAAGCTAGCAGAATGCAAATTTTTTAAACTTTAAAACCGTATCTTTTTAATATAATTATGAATAATAAAAAAGCAGGAATATTATTAAAGAATAAATCAAATAACTTTCAATATTTTAATCTTCATAAAAATAAATTTGTCAACATTCTACAAGTTAGAAATGAGCACAAGATAACATCGGGCCATTAATGACAATAATATCAACTGATTTGGGGGGCCGGATGGAATTACCTGGAGGGCCGGATCTGGCCCCTGGGCCTTGACTTTGACACATGTGAATTAAACATCCATGTTGCAAACCCAATCAAAGCAAAAGCTGGTCTGTAATTCCTACAAAGTGAACTATTTAAGAAGCTTTTTGTTGAAGCAACACTTTTCCTCACACGACCCAACATGGGATGTGATGCAGGCTGACAAACCATTAACCATTTTATCAAGCAAACTGAAACAGACACGTGTGATAAAACAAATAAATGCAGCTGAAAGATGACAAGAGAGAACAAAAGGTGATAAGAGCATCTGGACGAGCAACAGACAAATCCCACAACCCCTCAATGCACACGGGGGGAGCGTTGACAAGACGAGGATCTGGAGATTAACTGAGACCAGCTGTGAGGAATTATAGCGAAGCTGGGATGAACAAAAAACAGGGTAACCACAATCATTCCAACACAAAACTGAAATGCAAACAGGGGGCCTATAGAAACTAAGGAAAACACACAAAAAACCCTCATTCATTCTCATCCTATAACCCAGGGGTGTCCAAACTTTTTCCAAAGAGGGCCGAATGTGTAATGGCCGACCTATTTATCAGATGTTGAATTAGCTATTTTTATAACATTACATTTAAATTAGCTATTTAATAAACATTTTATTACATACTTTTCATTTCTTACCATGGAAAAAATATATATAAATATTTTTTTAACCAAATCCCTGTCAATTTGCCAATTGTCACACTGTTCTTTCCCAGTTAGGGAGTTGTAAATGGTATGTCTCATCTATTGGTGCCTCTTCATGGTTAATGAGAAATTTAGCCAACCAAAATCAAGAAATATACACAGTTTTTAGAAAATGAAGAAAAAATGATATTGATTATAAGGAGGTCGAGGGCCACACTATGTACATGCCTGCTGTAACCTCTCTGAATCTTGTAAAATCACTAAAGCAGAATTTCAATATTTGAGCATCTTTTCTGTTTACCATCAAGGAAATATTGTATTTTTTGTTACGGATCAACCTCCTCACCATGACGTAATGAAACATGTTGATCAAAAAACTTGATAATAACTGAGAACGTTTTATTTCTTTCATGCCGCTGATCTATATCTAATAACATGCAGACGACACCTCATGAGAATTAACTGCAATTTAGTTTTTTAGACAAGAAAAGTACAATTTGAGTCATTTTTGGTGAACCATACACCGCTGTAAATGTTCAACACTCAGAGCTTATGTCAGGACTTTGTGTCCAGACTCAGCTGTGAGGTGTAATATTTACTGTAAACATATTTTTGGGGAAGGAACTGCACAAGAGCTCTATTATTTCCCAGACAAACCCTCAAAGAAACAAAGCTTTTGTGTTTGTGTCACTGGCTTTGACAGCTCTGGCAGATGTGCACTTGAGGTTCTTTGAAGGTTCACGTTGTCTTTCTTCAAACATCAGTGTCAGGACCCGGGTCTGTTCACACTCTGCAAGCAGGGACTGGTACAGAAGCCTGTGAGGACCCCCCACCCCCCTCCTGAGGTTTGGTCTGAATCAGGAGAGCTGATGGGATAGGAGGCGGAAGGAAGGAGATAGTTCTATTATTACAGTGCTATGTCAGTGCTTCAAGTGTTTTATTTACTGTTTTAAAATAAATTAGTGGATTAAAAGGTTTAATAGTTCAGAAAAAATGAAATTTAAAATTTCAAGATTAAAAAAATATAATCTCCATCCATCCATCAAGACCTAGGGAATTCCCAACCTAATCCCTAACTACTAAAACTCTATATTGTGTGGGACTGTATAGTGTCCTGGATTTTAAAAGCAATTTGGACACAGTGCACACTGCTTTTTTTATCATTTTTTTCAACGTCAGAAATGACATCATCAATTTTAGGAATGTAAAATCGAATCAATACGAAAATTTCACGTCGTGTTCTGAAAATGTGGATGGTTTATGAAAAAACTACATTGAAACATGTTTTTTTTTTTTAACAAAAATTGTTCGAGCGCAATGCATTGTGGTCTATATTCGCTAATGTAACGAGCGTCGATGCACGCTTGTTTTTCACAAAGACTTCTGGACAATTTCTAGGGCACTCGATTTTAGACCTGTAGATTCAGACAGCCGTGTTGAAATGAACCCAACATTGCTCCTGATGATGTCAGTGTTCGGCTGCAGAGCTGTGTGTGAATGTGTGTGTCTGTAAACTTTGTAATTACTTTTGTCTCTAATCTTGCTGATGATGCAGTTTCCGTTTTATCTTAAAATCATGTCACACATGTTGCATCTTACATTTTCTGACCCAAGAAAACAACAATTTTCAGAGGAAAATGAATGTTTGGATATTTCTCCCATATTTAAAAATGTCAGTGATGAACGATTGAAACCCTGAGACCTCGACTACAGAGTTGAAACTTCATTCAAAAGTTTGGATATATTTAAAAATTCTCTTGAGTAATTAGAACAAGAAAAAAAAAAACAACGTAAAACTGGCTCCAAACTGCGACTGGATAGCTCTAATATTGCTCGCCATTTTTGTTGCCTCTGTAGTGTTAAGTTGGGGGTTGTGAGGGGCTGTAGGCTAGAGCGAGAGGGTAAACAGATGGATGATAGGACATGGGGGCGGGCTTACTCCATGCAAACATTTCCACCCACAACTTAAAGGTGAATTTCTAATGAAAAATATGTCCTAGAAAACAACTCAGGATTTTGAATTTTGGGTAAAAGATGGCACAAATAGATTAAGCGATGATGGGAGTAGCACTTTGATGATAAAAGTCACATCCAAGTATTTTAAGATTTTGGACTGTAAGATGACTTTTCCATGTGCATGTATGAAAAATATAATACATTGCGGCCTATGATCTTGTTTTTTTGATTCTGTCTGATGATCAGTTTTTAAATTATTACTATTTTTTGTGGATCTGTAAAATAGACTCTTGTATTTAAAAGTAAAGAATGTGTTTATTTGCCTAAGAGGATTTTTTTTTTTGGGGGGGTGGAACATGATCTAATTTAAAACGTTCTGTGACGTCTGTGTGTTCAGGAGGCAAATTGTGTCTCTTTGCAAAAGAGACTGATGTTGTGCATCCTGTTTGCCTAAATTTAAAGCATCTCAAAGGTCTATTCGACTAAACCAACAGTCACAAACTCCTGTTTTCTTTCACTTTTGACTCAGAACTGGCTCAGCTGTCAGATTTATGAGCACAGGTCAGCGCTGAAGACTCAGTGTGTACAGTCACTTGGACTCATTAGCAGTCTCGTCGTGTTGAGGAACTCATCAGAGGTCTCCCATGTTAGAATTTAGATGAGCCAAGTGAAAAGGAGGGCCCACTCAGAGACACAGAGGAGCCACGGGGGGCACGGGCACAGCACAGGACACCAACGGAGGAGCTTTAGTGCGTCTCTGGGTCTTTCAGCAGCTTTGCTCTAATGGACATTTAGAACTCACAGCAGGGAGTCTCCAAAGAACCACCTGACCCACCTCGGGGAGCAACAGCAGTCTAATAACCTTTTTGTATTTTACAGCCTGGTTCCATCATGTAGGAACGTCATCTCTGATGCAGTCGGTTCAGTAAAGGACATTGTAATTAGCTGGTTGACACGTAGAGGGCAGCCTGCCACAACTCATGGTTGACTGATGTGGGATAGTCTCTTAAACATATAACTTACAGGAAAATTCAGATGTTGCCTACATGAGGGCTCATTGGTTCTCATCTGTGGAAATATTTACTTGAGGATCTGAAACTTTTGAGATGTAATGAACTGATATATTTGACTTTTCAGGATTTTATGGTTTTTATGGTTCATCATTTGTACATTTCTACCCTTTTATCTTTTAGTTCAGTGCCTATCAGCCACAGCATGTCCTAGTATTTTATGTTTGTTTTTGATTGTTGTTGTTTTTAGTTTATTGTTTGTATGACTTTTTATTGTTTTAGCCTATGTTTTCATATGTCGAGCACCTTGTGTTCTACGCATTAAAGCGATTAATTGATTGATTAATTGATTGATTGATTGACTGATTGTGGCCGAGCTTCTGGTATGAAGCGATTCCTCACTACCGTTTCTTCACAACAGAGCCAAGCCTAAGATTTGTTTTAGAAGTTAACACTGTGTGTACGGTCGTGGGATGTATGTGGTGGTAACGGAGTGGAGAGGGGAGGGTAAAGGGTGGGTGAGGTTTTAGTTGAACTTCTGTGCCTTTGTTTTGGATTGTAAAGGGGTCCAAGCTACGAAAGCATGAGAAGTGCTTTTTATAAATATAGTTGTTTTGATTTGATTACATTTGATTTGATTATATTTGATTTGAATTGGTTTGGTTTGGTTTGGTTTGATTCAGTTCGATTGGTTTGATTTGATTTTAATAAGCCAGCAGTATTTTTCAACAATACAGTCAGACAGAAATCGTAACACTTAGAGGTTTTTAATGCTATAATACACTGATTTTTAAAACAACTTTTCCACCAAAAGAAAAAAAAAATAGCCTATCCATGGTTAAACACCCTTCCAAGTAAAAATCCAAATACACTCCATGTTGTACTTGTCATTGAGGATGCAGGAGGTTAAGTCCTCATATTTCATCAAACTTTACCAACATGTCATTATCGATTTGTCCAGATTAGAAGTATTTAATCAAACAGCATGGCTGTTTCAGCCTCTTTTACTGCTTATGTAGAAATTCTAACATTTAATTTGTCTAACTCATCCAGTACAAGGTCATCATGTACAGTATACACACAGGGACATTCGACTGTCTAACAATAATCATTTTGTTGTTTTGCAGCAACTTGATTCATTAATTAAGAATATTCAGGTTTTAAATTTGAAAATTTTAAGCTTATGACGTCAACCTGGAAAAGTAAAATCACAGTTGAAAAAAAATATACAATTTGACCCCCCCCTTTTTTTTCTTTTCTTATTGGTACTTTCAGAAGGAGAAGATCCAAGTAATCTGTTTGTTTAAGGAGCTAAAAATGATTGCCAGGATATTTTACATCCAAAGAGTGAACCAAATGTTTGGTAGTTTCAACAGCTAACAGGTTTCTCTATGGAACTAACCATAAAGAAATTAAACCACTAAACTAAAAAAATTCTGCAACCCATCCAACTACAAGTTGTGGTGGCCGCAGAGCAGAGGCGGTCAACTTCTGAGTGGCAGGTTGCTGGTTCAGTTGCCCCCATGTGTCAAAGTGTTCTTGAGCAAGACAATAAACCTCACATTGCTCCTGGTGGTTATAGGTTGGTGCCAGTGTTTGGCAGTTGTGTGTGAATGTGTGTGTGTGGGTGAATGAGACTTTACCTTTAAGGAAGGTAAAGGAATGGAGAAAGTCAATATGTGTTTTTCACACAAATATTGAGTCTGTTTTTTGTTTTTGTTTTTTTGCAAAAAGCCTTCATTCACGTAGTCAGGAAATGATGGTGAGGGAGCTCACATTTTCCATCTATGCACTTTTCTTACACTCATCTGGGACTAGGTCATGGTCTAAGCAAAGATGTCCAGACTTTCCTTTCCCTGGCCACTTCCTCCAGCTTCTTTAAGGAAATTTTGAAGTATTCCAAGGCCAGCTAGGGGACATACAGCCTCTCGCGTACCCTGGGTCTTCCCCGGGGCTTCTGTCCAATGAAGGGGTGGTTCCAGATTGAGGTCGGATCAGGCCAATCCAGGCCTCAGATTACGATTTTCTGTTCACATGATGTGGTACTGCAACACACTTTGTCTAGCTAGACACATAGGACACCATGGGAGACCATATTCCCTTGTTCAGACCAGACCGGTCCGCTCCTGGTAAGTTCAGAACGGTCTGGGCCATTCAAGTAAGCATTTCCATTGAGTGTTGGGCAGTCAATATGCATGTGGAGTGTAGACCGATGACGTAGCTGTGCGTCATAACGGTGCGACTGCAGCGGTTCTCCGTATTTGTGGATTCTGCTTGTCTCCAGTCCCTAAGCCTCTTGAATAAGGGGGAATACTGAATGCAAATAACGTAAAAGTCTTTGAAAGAATATTGTGGGAGGCAAAGAATAATGATGGATTAGATTTATCTGAGCTTTTCCATGCGCTCAAAGCTCTTACAATGTATATCCATTATTCACTCACACCTCATTCATACTTGGTGATGGTAAGCCACTGATATAGCCACAGCTGCTCTGGGGCAGGCTGACAGAAGCGTGGCTGCCAGTATGCAGGAACAGCCCCTCTGACCATCCCTGGGACATTCATACGTATTCACACACCAGTGGAGCCACACTGGAGGCAGGGAGGGTTAAATGCCTCGCCCAAGGACACAACAACGGTTGACTGGCAGGAGCGGGGATCGAACCGCCAATCCTTCGATCATTGGCCGACCTGCTCTACCACATGAGCCACTGTCGCCCAAAGAACAAAACTTTCAGGTTGGATCTTGAGTCGGGAAAAGCGCTGGTCGGATGCTTGCTGTTGTCATAAAATCTTTCCGCTGATCAATGGATTTCATCATGTGATGACAGTAGCTCCGTCCTAACTGGTTTGTTCCATTTTTCTATGGACCAACAACCAATGAGGGACCAAAAATGGTACGAATCGGTCCGGCCTAATTGGTCCATTTTATTTCAAAAAACAGTGACGGCCCGGTCTGGACCGCTCAGTGGAAATGAGTCAGCTCAGTGGCATTATCCTCAGATTGTTTAGCCCCTAGGAACCCTAAAGTTCCCTGAAAACCCCCTTAACCCTTCCGTACTCTTAAGCTTGATTACATTATAAGTTAGTTTCTTGAGGCTTCAAGAAACTAAACACTGCAATGTTTGAAATAATTTCCAAGAGAGATGTGTTCAGACTGAAGCTTTAGATTTGCTTCT
>NC_050517.1:13680218-13690764 GCF_002922805.2 Oryzias melastigma
GTCCGGCCTAATTGGTTCATTTTATAATGGAAACGCTCAAAAAACAGTGACGGCCCGGTCTGGACCGCTCAGTGGAAATGAGTCAGCTCAGTGGCATTATCCTTAGATTGTTTAGCCCCTAGGAACCCTAAAGTTCCCTGAAAATCCCCTTAACCCTTCCGTACTCCTAAGCTTGATTACATTATAAGTTAGTTTCTTGAGGCTTCAAGAAACTAAACACTGCAATGTTTGAAATAATTTCCAAGAGAGATGTGTTCAGACTGAAACTTTAGATTTGCTCCTCTGCCAAAACAACTGCAAATGCATAGCGACGAAGCAATAGTGAGTTTGTGCGTTAACTTTTACAATAGGCAAAGGAATATTTAGAAATAAGGATTGCCCTTAGGTCTCTGCTCTGCAGTGGCTCTTGAGCTTTTCACTCCATTGTTTGATTCAGAGTTGATGAGGTGTAATTAATCAATGGGATGACCACTGCAGGTACACCAAACTCCCAATGGTCATAATGGTGGTCATGGTGCAGAGGCAGAGAGGTCGACCTCTGATTGGAAAAGGTTCAGTTCATGCACGGCTGGCCCATGTATCAAAGTGTCCTTGGGCAAGACACTGAACCCCACATTGCTTCTGGTAGTTATAGGTTGGCATCAGGGTTTGAATGGGTAAATGGGACTGCGAACAGTGGTTTGGGCCTTCTAAGAAGGTTGTAAAGTGCTATATAGGTATATGTAACTTACCATGTAAAAGTAAGAGTTCAAATTTATCGATTTATGTTTAGTTTTATGCTACAGAGGCTTTGGACTAGAGGGAGTAGCTGCAATAGAAACCACTCTAGTTAACTTAGTTAACTAGAGTTAACTAAGTAGAGTTAACTTTCAACATGTGTTCAATAGACCCGGTTTTGCACGTAGAGTTCGAAAATACTCTCAAAAACTTGCATAGTGATGCATGAGTGTGAGTGTTTTCAATGCAGAATTCCTGAAAAACGCATAAATGCACATTTAAAAACTGTTCATTGGAACGGTCGCTTGATTCCGCGTTGTCGATGCTGGTGTGAATGAAGCATTACAACATGACATTAGAAAAAAAACTTGTATGGAAAATTCTTTAGGTTGTCTATTGAAGTCAATTTGACTCCAGGTGAGCTGCTAATCTACTTTTATCTGCGCACACAAAGGCACTATTTCTAATGGTTTACAGATTTCTAATTTGTTTAAGGTTTTCTGAGCTCTCTTTTTTTTCTTAGGTTTCCTCTTCCATTGTCGCTTTGAAAGTGCCGCTCCGTCCTTGGATAGAAGTAACCCAGGGTGAACAGGAGTGGCTGCTCTGATCTTTCTCAATAAACCTCACAGAAATGTCAAAGGAGGTGGAGATGTTAGCTCTGAGGGCTTGAGAAGATTCTTAGTTCACAAGTGACAAAACACGACCACGGGGGCTTTATTCTTTGAGCCATAAAACAATGCTCCGCCTTGTTTGTTCCTCACTCCAAACCTGCTAGGACCTGTTGACAGATGAGGTAAGGGCCTGAATAGGTGAAGAGTAAAGAAGAGAAGTAAAGGAACCGAAACAGTGACACACTAACGTTCACTGCCGAGGCTTGTCTGTGTGCCAAAAAGACACCTAACGTTGATTTTATCACCCTTTGATCCTTAACTATCAAACAATCTTAAAGCAGAACTATGTAGAGACTTATTTTAATATCTAAAGTGAAAGCTGTGGGCTCACGGTCGTCATCTCAGAATGTCAGCTTTTGTTCATCCAATCCACTAAATTCTTCAAAGTCTGCTCAAGCGTAGCCTCTCCTCCTTGACTGTTGACTACAACAAGCTCTCATTACCTCAAATCTGAATGCCAGCTCATTATAATCTCACAGATTTGGTCTTTATCCACAAAGAAAACTGTTGGTGGCAATGCTTAGCCAACTATAAATAAGCACCGCTCACAAAAGCAGCAGCAACGGATGATATGGAGGAGTGAACACACCCACAACAGACTGTGTGGATTAGGAGCAACAGTTGTGGACCGGATGGTTGCATTTGTGAAAGCGATTAAAAATAAATGGCATCCGGTTCATGCTGAGTTCTGTGGCGGTGATACCGGTCACATGAGGCTGGTATTCCTGATATTTCTATAGAAGCAGCAAACCTTTAAAAGTATCTACAAGGAAAAAGGGGTTTGATTTGAATTGAGGAAAGTTAGGAAAAAGAACTCCACAAACCAGCTCAGATTTTGCATGAAGCATTACTGATGCAAAAGAGACAAGGACATAATGTTAAAACAGTAGCACTGCCCCACTTAGCAAAAACAGCAATAGGTTTAACACTAAAGCCGTGTTTCCATTGAGTGGTACGGTATTTTGAGCATGTGGCTTGTAAATTAAAGAGTACCGACCCGTACCTCCCATCCGTTGTAGGTCCATAGAAAAGTGGAATTGAATGAATAGGGTGGAGCTTCTGTAGTCACCGTTGATTAGCAGAAAAGGATGACGACATTAGAAAGCGCTCATTTAAGATAACGTTTCCAACAACGGTATTCTTCTCAGCCGCCCGTAATCTTCTTTTAAACAACATTAAATTCCTGCTATACACGATGTACCAGAAGTAAAGCAATAAAAAGACGAGCTGCTGCATGACCTCCATTGTTGTTGTTGTTTTTCCAGTCGTTGCATTACAATGACATGCTAGCGGTCTACACTATGCATGCGCCGTGAAAACAAACAGCAAAGTGGAAACGCTCATCAGAATGAACTGGACCATACCACTCCTTACCAGACTGGACCAAACCAGTAAGTGCAAACTATCTTAAAATGGCTTTTAAAATTGAATCTTTATTGAATAAAAAAAATCAATTTAGCAATTAAAAAGAACTTGTGGTTCCTTTTTTTTTTCTTTACTCCTATTGGCTAATCAGCTTCAACCAATCTGTACAGAACCTGAAAGAAGCACAAAATATTACAAATCAAACCAGCTCTCACTCTTCCAGATGAACGTTCTCCATGCTACGCAGTCTACCTGATGTCCACTAGGGGTGTAGCAGTTAATTGACCTAAGTGATTAATCAATTTATATTTCTATTATCCAATCAGTCCGTGGATAGTTGTTCATTGAATTGACCCATTATGGGAAGTATCATTTGGATTGAGACACAAAACTATAACGGTACTATCACAGTGGATAACACACATATCATGACAGTCCGAAAATGAATATTTAATTTACATTTGATTATCTTGCAAGAAATACAGATAATCTGGAAAACTTAATTTCCTCTGTTCAGTATTTAACTCTGAGTCACACTGGCTGAATATCCTGGATCAGTTTTAGGTCAATGAATCGGATTGTTCAAAATGAACCGATATTGACTATGAATCAGCAATGAACCAAATCACTGGTAAAATGGATTGTTACACCGCCAGTGTCTACTATCTTTTGACGTGACTTTAGATAACTAATAGATAACTAAACATAAAAGGGCAAGTTGTTCAATAAAATGTTATAGAGTTGTCCACTTTCAAAAAAGCTGGTCCAGGTTGATCCAGGAAGTGATCATTAAACCAACAAGGACTGTAATGACATACTATTAACTGTACACCGTTTAGCACACAACTAATGTCTCCCTTTTAACCAGAACAAATGTGCTATCATCTCTCTTTCACTGCCAATATTGTAAAGCCCTTTGGAATTTTATCTGTGAAAGCTACCATAGAAATAAAGAAGCTGACCTACTTTACAAATTTTACCGGCACTGTGCAATCAGGCAAGCAATGTTCCCTTGGTTTTCACCAAAATCAGATTTGTTCAGCTCACTGCTAAACAAAGAAGCATCATCGTCACTTTTCAGAACACCTATCTGAAGAGCCACGCCAATGAAAATGGTGTTAGCTGCATTTTTCTGATGATGAAGGACATTTATAAAGAAGATTAAGTGAAATTAAAAATGGCATTCTTGAGTTTTTCTTTATTCAAATTGTTGTGAATCAGGAGGAGATACAATAAAAACTTGTATTGTTACTTAAAATACGCTGAGCAGGCCACAAGCTCCTTGCTCCGCTACATTCTGATGTATCCCCTTATAGACGACCAGATCTTCACTTTTGAGCTGGCTCAGAACGGTATGACTGGATAGCTCTAATATTGCTCAGCATTTTTGTTGCAGCTGTAATGTTTGGTGAGGGGTTCGCAAGCTGACAGGATATGGATGAACAGAGCTCTCTGGAAAAAGTAGAGGAAAGGGGGCGGGGTTGCTCCATGCCAAGGGCCACTCTTACAATTTTGATGCATATTTCCAATGAACCACTGCCCCTCTGCAGAACCTATGTCCAAGACGTCTACATTTTTATTTATTCTTTTATAGCAAAAACGGCATAATCATAATTAAAAACCACCGGAAATGCTTTTAGTAGATCAAAAAGAGATTGGAGTAGGTCTTTAAGCTTAACAGTTTTGAGTTTTATTGGACTTGCTTTCATTTTATAAAGTGCTCTGCTTCAAGTTTAAGGCTAAAACTTTCAGAATGTCAAGCATAGTAAAATTAAGAATGAAACATGCAGGTTTTGTTTCCATTGCAGTCTTTATTTAAAAAAAAGTCCAGTGAAAGCTGCAAAATCCCACTTGAAGCAATGGAGTTTCTCCCATTTAGGAGAAATGGTTAAACATTTGCAAGACTCATTTAATAATATCCATAAATCGTTTGCTCAGAAAAAATACTGCGATCTTTAGTCACTCATGCAAAACCCACCACCTTTGTAGATGTTCCCTGTTCATGAGCTGTCAGGGAAATTTAAGGCCATCATCATAAACCTAAACACACACTGCTCTCCATGTAGCTGTAAAGAGACGGAAAAAGGAAACATCTACAATTTGGTTTAAGGAACAAAAAAATAACAAAGTAGCAAACTCTTAAAAAGTAACCTTAGTAAAACACTGCTAACACAGCCAAACTATCAGTGTGAATCCTTTCAACTTAAATAACCATGTTTGGGATGTGAGATGATTGCTACATGGTGTAATTGAAGAGTACATCAAAAGCCAAGGAAGAAGTGGTTGCTGTAGATGAGTGTCTGGCTGAGTCCGTACGCCGTGGAAACGGTAAGGAAACGGGGGGCCACAGATTACAGGCTCAGGAACATGATGGTAGTCGTAGTAAGGGAGACACGTTTTTGCAGGGAACTAGTATTTTTGAGAGATCATTTAACCAAGCACTGCCACTTAAGTCCTGCCACTTATAAATAAAACCATCCCCAAACAAGTTGTGTTCTACATGACAAAAAAAGCAGCAACATGCATTTTGTTAGTCCAGCATCTTCATCCTGAAACAGATCAAAACAGACCTGCTCAATCCAGATCTTTGAGATCTACCACCCTGCCTGCTCTCCCCACACTTCTTTACCTGATCAGGTGTGTTGAGTCAGTCAGAACATGAAAACACCTGAGTCAGCTTATCACCAGTGACGGGAAAGAGAATGCGGGAAAACGGGTTGGGTGGTGGATCTTGAGGACCAGGACTAAGCAGGCCTGGATTAAAAATACTCTGACTCAGAGTAAGTATGAACTGAAATGACTCATTAAAACTCATTTCTTAGGCAAGGAGGAGAAGCGGTTTAAACAATTTCTATGGGACAGAAAGATAAATTAGCAAAGTAATGTATTTTCCTTAATCACGAATTATAAGGAGCCCCGTCAATTGATCTGCTATTTTTGAACTTCTGTCATTTAAAAGGTGCAATGAACTATGTAAGATACCTCAGGAGAGACAAAAGAGTCACAGATAAGTTCATCAGTCAGACTTTATTTAGTGCATTTGCAGTAACTCTAGAACAGGGCTGTCCATTCCTAGTCCTCGAGAGCTTCCAGCAACCTGTTTTCCAGCTCTCTTTGCACTGCTTGTTGCTGACTACCTGAACCAGGTGTGTTCACCCAATCAGAATGTGAAGACATCTGACTGAGCTAACCAGCAGCTGGCAGGGCTTGGAGATCTGAAAAACAGGCAGGGTGGTAGCTCTCGAGGACCAGGAATGGGCATCCCTGCTCTAGAACTTGCTTGTAACACGCGACACATTAGAACAGTTAGCCAAGTTAGTGGCTAACAAGACTAGCGTGTTCCATATACCTGTAACTATGTATGCTAACTCCCAAACTTGTTAGCAAAATGTAAAAAAAAGGCACAGTTTGACACCGCTACATTAACTACATTAGCATATTCATGATACCAGTAACTCTGAACCTTGTTTGCAACATGTAATAAAAGCCAGACTGATACCGTTAAAACAAACGTTAATGTGACTATGCTAACTCCCACCCTTGTTAGCAATATGTGGAAAAACACTGATTGACGCCGCTACACATTAGCCACGTTAGCATATTCATGATACCTGTAACGCTCAACCTTGTTAAGAAAATGTACAAAACCAGACAGATACAGCTAAAACAAACATTAATGTAACTATGCTAACTCCCAAACCTACATGTGAAAAAAAACATTGTTTAACATACATTAGCCGTGTTAGCATGTTCACGATACCTAGAACTCTCAAACGTGTTTGTAGCATGTAATAAAAGCCTGGTTAATACCGCTAAAACAAACATTAATGTGACTATGCTAAGTCCCAAACTTGCTATTAACACATAAAAGAAAGATAAAAATGTCAGAGACGTTAGCCACATTTGCATAGTTACAATAACACCCTACTAAACATTTTGACGGAGCGCGGTTTACCTCTCTAAATCGCTTCAACATCAGTAAACAAAACCAGGATTTATCCATATAAAAGAAGCTCCAGATAATAAGGTGCACTGTCTTTTTAAGGAAAATTAAATGAAAAAATGAATAAAAAAATACATAACTAGTGGCTTTGAGTGTGCCTTTATATTAGGGAATATATGGTATGTTTTTTTGTTGTTGGTGACTTTTCGGCAAACAAATTTATCAGCATCCAACGCCCATCAACCCTTTTACAGCAAAGTTTTGGCTCCAGTGTTAACATTCTTTTGATTACAGTAGCTCTTCAACCGTTCACGCTATTAACATGATTTCAGATAATTGTGAAGTGGAGGCGAGTAGTCTTAATCAGCTGATTCACGTTGATCACATAAACGATTGAAGGGTAACGGTATTTCAAAGAGGATGCGGTATTTAGGTGTCACGGGAGACATCTCAGCTGTTAAAGGGTTAAGATAACAGCAATAAAGTTATGATAAAAAATAATTTAAGACATCTTTTTATAGACTCCCATGAAGTTTATGAGAAAGTGCCAAAATATGTTTTAGAGCATGTGATTACTTCTAACTGGTCAACTGGTGTCAAAACGTGCAAGTATAAAATGTTAAAAAAAAGTCTTTAGGTGCTTAACAAGCTTCAATGTTATTGTCAGAACAATAGAGTGCAAAGTAGTATTTTTATTGTATCACACAATGTTTTCTCAAGAAGTACATAAATTGCTCTTTTAAAAAAAGGTTTTGTGGCATCAACTCAGATTAGCACTGCTTGTTTTCCTCCCTGACAGATCACCTGGAGTGTTTGTCCAGGAGGGTCCACCAAAGTCCCACAGCCAACAGCCCCACACCCACCACGAACATGCACAAACACTCGTACGTCTGCAAACCTTGAATCCACAAGCCACGCCCATCTGTCATTGCCGCAGCGTAGATGCTATCTGGGATGCCGCACTGCCAGGTCAGACGGAGGCTGGATAAACACTGTTTGCTCACACTTACGCACTGGTCAGTTTTCTCTGCATCTATTCCTTCCAGAAAATGGACAAAACACAAACTGGAAGATCATCCTCCATTTGAGACAGTATTTTAAGTGGATCAAGAAAACAGATTTTTTATTACTATTTCTTTAGTAACCTTTTTTTTCTAAAGAGCTGCCTACTTTCTGAAAAAGGGCATAATTTTATGAGATCCCAAATATATTATCTCTATTCCATTTTGGTGATTAATTTTTTAGTCAGTTTTTTTGCTTTCTTTTGGCTAAAAGCAAACTCTCATGTTTACAGAAGCTTAAACGACCCAGACCATGATGCTATCGCTTCTGTGTTTCACACCACTTTTGTCCTGTAACTTCAGTGTTTTATTACATCCACGGTCCATGTTAGCAAGAAAACTACTAAATGTTTACCATATTTCTTTTCTGCAGTTTTGTGTCTCCATTTAATCACAAGCTGTTGTACTGTTTGAATAAGACACAAAAATCTTAGCTATAACCGTGGCAGTAATCTTTCTTCCTGAGGAGACAAAATTATGATTTTATTGTTTTAGTTGTTCAAAAACGAAAACATATCAAGGAAAGTCTGTTTTTCATTGACATAGTTTGTATTGTTTTCCATACTCTTGATGTAAAGCCATTTTTCTTTGATCAATGAAATATGGTTCCATGAAGACTTGGAAACAGACCCATACCTCTTCATTGATATTATCTTTGACAAAATAATGATCACCAGAAAAGACAAAAGTAAGGAAAAGCATAAAGAGCAAAGGCAAGACAAATGTGCATTACTAAACCTGGAAATGTGTAATAGCAGGGGTAAAGCTATGATGAATGAATGTGAATGAATGCTTTAGGTCAGCTGCCAAAGTGGACTAATAGAGACAGAAACACACATCACAACATGTAAATTCACATTTGTTCTTGTGGAGTTCAACAAAAATGTCTTAGGAATGCATTTCAGTGACTTTGTTCCCCTTTGTTCCAGGTCTGAAGAGATACCGTTTCAGACAGTAAACACTGGTGTCACAGGTCATGGACAGGGATTTGAGGACTCCACTTGCAACAAAAATCAGCTGGACAACAAACTGAGCATTAAACAAGAACTGCTGAAATATGCCAAATTTAATGATTTCCTAGAAAAGCAAATATCATTACAGCTGAAATAATGCCTCAAAACAGATTTTACACACACAGAAACTTTCCAAGGAATAAGATGGATTTTTATATTAGTTTAATTAAAGAGCAGTTTAAGTGAGAAAAATATTCTAAACAAATGTGATTTATTGACTTATGACAGACCACACAGATAACAATGCAAAAACAGAATTCTACTGGGACCATCGAGTTTCAATGTTAAGTCAATGTACAGGATCTGACATCCCGCGGGCGGATTTTGGCGTCAAGTGGGATTTTGCCGGCTGACGCGGTGAGTCGGGGATTCAGCTTTGGGCCCGTGGCTTTTCAGTGGCTGGATCAGCAGATTGAAAAAAAAAATCCAATATGGCCGCTCGATGCCAGAATTTTTGCTTTTATCCATTTTCTTAACCCCGCGGGGTTGCCAGATACTTTCCCAGTTATCCCAGTTAAGAGGGATACACCCTGGCCAGCCTGTCACAGAACACACAGAGCTGGAGTGAAGGAACCCACTATGCTAGCCAACTGTCTGGTGGAAAGCATTGTGAGCTCCGTCACCTAGGGTCCGGCAGAGTTCTTAATGCTCACACTGGGCCACAGACAGACGAAAATAACGTTTAAAACTGCCATTATGAGTGAAGTACACCGCGTCCGGAGAGACTCTGAATGATCTGGTGAACCCAGACACGGTGACGTGCTTACCAGCTCTTCTGCAGGGTTCTCCAAAACATATTAACCCAACCTACTCGCTCAACATCATCCATGTTTTCCATAAGAAAGAATTCCATTAAAACTTTGGCAGTTGGTCCGTGGTCATGGCGTCAAAGCATTAGGGCAGGCGTAGATCGGCCAATTTGATCCTCATCAAAAAAGAGGCGGCAGACAAACTTGATCGATGAATATAATCTTATTATAAAGCTTTTTTAATAGCAAATAAATCCTTGTTTAAGAAAACATGTCTCCGTAACTAGAATTTTATTCTTAAAAGTGGATAAGTAAAACTTATAAATCTTACTTATCTAAAGAATGCTTTTCAAATGTTTAGAATTTTTGACTCATTTCTAGAGGGCCTGCTTTTCTTCAGTTTTTCTTTGGAAAGATGCCTTTTTGTTGCTGCACTAAACGTCCCCACTCTTTCTTCCCCTGAACCCCCCCAGCAACACAAATTTCTCATTAGTTCTACAAGATTACGGCCATGATGTAATCCAAGTCTGTCATGAGGCCGCCAGCTCATGGACCCCTGTTGTTAATGATATAAATCTCCAGTTTTTTTTTTTTCCAAAAGTATCAGATGGATTTCCTCTATAATCTAAAAATTATGTAAACATACTTTATTATTAATGGAGCCACTCCTTCTTCCTAGGTCTTTGATGTCAGGTGTTGCCATGTAGATAAAAAAAAGCTCTTTTTTTGTTGCTGTGCTAGGTTGGCAGGATCCATAAACACAAAAGTAAAGTCATAGGTGGGACAGTGTCTGATCTCAGGATATACCTCTGTCTTATACAGAGTAAGACACTATTTATATGTACTTTCTGTCATTTAGAGTTTTCACTATGTGAATCTAGGAACAAGCTTGTACATTGGAGTAAAGTCACGCAACAAATGCAACTAAATCTAATGACATCCAATAATATTAGTTTTTATGTTTTTTTTAGTTGAGTTGAGCATTTCCTAATTGAATACGTTTTGGTATATATCCTGAGACATTACA
>NC_050517.1:13690847-13691026 GCF_002922805.2 Oryzias melastigma
TGATGAAACTGTGACTGCCCCTAAGTGTAAACTCCTTCAACAAATCACCTGACACAAAAACATTTTAGAGATCACAACGACAACTAGATATATAACATTACGATAATGCAAGTGGGGCTGCACGGTGGCGCAAGTGGTTAGCGCTCTCGCCTCACAGCGAGAAGGCCCTGGTTCGAATC
>NC_050517.1:13691067-13691277 GCF_002922805.2 Oryzias melastigma
TATTTATGCAGACTTTGGTAAAATGTTTGTGTTGACAATGTGATTAATCTAAATTGCAACACAGTTTTACAATCTTTTTAATTTTCACAGAAAAGTACAGTGAAAAGTGAAACTCACTGTTGTAAATTTCAAAGCACTGAATAAGCGGTACTTTTTATGGCACATAATGATGAAACTGTGACTGCCCCTAAGTGTAAACTCCTTCAACAA
>NC_050517.1:13691366-13704186 GCF_002922805.2 Oryzias melastigma
TAGCCGGGATAGGCTCCGGCACCCCCGCGACCCCGAAAGGGAAGAAGCGGTCTGGAAGATGATAATGCAAGTATGAATGCGGTAAGCTGAATGTGGCCACTGAAGATGCAAGAGCTCATAGTTAAAAATGCTGAAACTCATACCTTGCTAAAATATTAGCTAGTTGCCATAATAGCCTAAAACAGCTAATTTAGCGAAAACAGCTAGCGTAGAGCTAAAATATTAGCTAAACTTCAAATTATCCTTAAGAACTGAAAAATTGCCTAATTTAGCCAAAACAGCTAGCATAGATCTAAAATGTTACCTAAACATTTTTTATTACAAAAAAATCACGAAAATGACTAATTTAGCCAAAAATGTTAACATAAAGCCAAAAAACTAACTAAACTCTAAAAACTGAAAAAAATGCCCAATTTATCTAACAACTAGCATAAAGCTAAAATATAAGCTAAAGGCCAGCTCAGCTTAAAATAATGGAAAGAAAATGCCTAGCTAGGATAAAGCAAGAAATATTAGCTAAGTGTCAAATTAGTCTAAAAAGTGGAAAAAAAATGCCTAATTTAGCCAAAACAGCTACCATAAAGCAAGAAATATTAGCTAAATATCAAATTAGCCTAAAAATACCCCTCTAGATCGCAATGACAATTAAAAAAGCAAAACAGATAATTCAGTTTTACATTTAAAGAATTAAAAAAAATGTACGGGATGACATTTGTCCATCATTTCATCTGAAAGTTATTTGGCTTGAAGCGATACTGGATATTATCATTCAACCAGCAATGTCCCATTGTCGCTGCCTTTTTGGGTTTGTCATTGAGTTTAGATTTTCTAACATTTCCTTTGTTTTTCCGGTATTTTTTTAATGCAATTTTTTTGTTTGTTTGTTTTGTTTCCCAAAATGTAATGCTGTTTATTTAAATATTTGTTTTGCTTTTTTAGTTGTGCCACCGTATCAAACTTATATAGTAGAAAATTAAAGCAAAAGTTATGAATTTATGGCTTTGACATAAATCTAAAAAATGTGTAATAGATATTCACAGGACAAAAATGTTGAATCATTTCATCATAATCAAAACAAATCTCTATATTTGTCAGTTTAATTCATTTTGTCACTTTATATTTAACATGCTGCCTCATGATGTCTACAGTTAAATATTTGGTTTATCTGTAGTTGTTTTTGGGTGTTTGATGAACACTAAGATATTTAGACTGATGGTTATTGAGGTTTTCCTTTGTGTCCATTAACATCAAGACAAATTTATGGAAAGAATTTTCTGGGAGAAGTTACATCAGGATTGGTTCCATTGTGCACTGCACCCCATGCAGAGAGGATGATTTGGAGTTTTAAACCAGTACAGATGGGCCTGTTTATAGTCGACTATAAAGCTTACAGTTCATGGCTCTCAAACATGCTGCTCCACATAAGTCCAATCGTCACAGGCTGCATGTTGACTAAAGCCAGTAGAGTTTTATCTCCTTCTTCACTGTGACTTCTGACTTTTCCCCAAAAAAGGTAAAGGAACAAACAGCTCCAAAGCACAATAAAGATTCATTAAGGCACCAGGCTTTTTTAGTGGTCTTAAGAGATTGTTTCCCCAGGTAAAAAGGACACAAAGAAACGTTTGCCAAGCAGAGCTGCTGCAGATACTTAAAGTATTGGGTGTGTAGTTGGTTTTAGTGGCTGTCAGGTTTCTGTTTGGCACATCACATAAAACATCCTAATGTGTGTGTTTGCTTTGTTACCTTACCTCTCTGCCTTCACATTCTCCCTTTGCCTCAGTAAACGTATTACTGGAGGTGAAAGAGGTGAGTGTTTTGGGGTAATTAACAGTTTAGGTGTGTTTAAAAGCCCAAACACAAACTTAGAGCAAAGGGTTAAAGGGCATTGTTGGCTGTTCCTAAAGGATTTGCAGATTCCTAAACTTCAGTTCATTTCTGTAATGGGAGGATGCTATCCTGTGGTAAGAAAGGTGTTTTTGTAATGTAAGTTTTTATCCATGTTTATTAGTTTGTAGCATTTATAAATGTTTTTTGTAAACACGGATGCACTGAGAATTGTAACCTTAGATTTGCTTATGTGGAAACTGTCTACAAAATAATACGCTATTGCTCTTTTTTCTTTGTACTCCTCAAGGAAGAAACATGGTTGCCTTGGATATGCAATGGGGTGTCACATGACTTCTGTTTCCTGCTACAAAAGTAAAGCTTGATACCAGGTGAGATGCACAAATTTTTTTTAGAAGAAATCCACATGTGACAACAGCCGTCATTTGATAAAGAACATCGAATTTACATTTTCTGTCCATCTAACTTTCACACTTGCAAATGCTACGTTCACAAATACTACTGCCACTGCACAATGGGGAGTTATCAGCAGAATCTTCAAGATTTCATGCTGCCGCCCGATTTTTTTTTTTAATCGTCAGCGTGATCATAAAAGCAGACCGCGACAGTCAGGTGAGAATGATGTCATAGGGCAGGAGCAGTAGGATCAACAGCCGGAAGCAGCTCCAATTGGACAATGTGTCTCCTGGATATATAAAAAAACGGTCTATTCTGCACCACCAGTCATTTGCAACTCAGATGGGGGGTGGCTGGAGGGTGGGAGTCTGTAATAGGCCAATCATTAGACGATTTTGGGGACCGTGGTTATACATACCCTTCCGCGTTACTTTTTGATGTTTTGGGTGTCCCCAACTTGTCGATTTTTGATGTGCTGGCTGTTCCCATTAAATATGGGGTCCGATCGTTTTGGTGGACGTGGTACTGGGCGTGGACCGAACCTTGGGATGAAGCTGGTATCAGTAACTTAACCCAATAGCCTAACCCTAGCCCTGTTCATGTCTGGAACCAGTACCAATCTATCTCTGGTACTGGGTCATGGTTAGGGTACCGGTACCAGATTGAGGTTGGGGAATTGAGGTTGGGGATAATTTAATTGGAACAGCCAGCACGTCAAAAGAAATATGAGTTGGGGACACCCAAAATGTCAATTTTTGTCACAGAGGGGTCCTTTACCGTGCCTCAAAATGTGACAACTTGGGAATAAGGATGTGTTGACCTTGGAGACCCTCCCATCAGTCAGTTATCATGCTGCTGCCTTCCTGCCACCTGCCTGTCACTGGACTGCCAACGCGCGACCTCCAAATGCGGCCACTGACCAGTGTAAAAAAATTGCGCCATCACCATAAAATTCAATTTTTTTTCTTAAAATCTCCGTGGCCCCCTACCAAATTTCTTGAAAGGCTTGCATTTAGGTTGTGGCACAGGGACATGTTGGAATATGTGACCATAGTCTAAACAAAACAAACGTTTCGAGGAATCCATTATGCATCAAATGAGGACCAAATGTGCCAGTGTGAATATTCCCTGAATCATGTAATTCTTCCTCTTGCCACAAACTCTCAGTATTTAAAAAACAAGCTTCCACAGGCATTTCAGAATCACTTTCCTTAAAATGTGTTTGTTATTTTCTAAAATAACTAGTTGGTTAATCTTTCACATAATGATCAAAAGCTGCAGACAATTTCTCGCTCATAAGACTCTGCAAAACATGTCTACAAAATTTCACTTAAGTTAATCATCTCCTTTAGGGCTTTCCCACATATCTTATGTTCTTTGTGCTGCAAATAGCTTCACCAAAGTCATTACTTACTTAATTGGAACAGTTCAGCACTTTTCTTAAAGTCTTAAATAGTTTATGATTGTGAGTCACAAACATGAAAGGCGTCCGTCTCCCTTTGCTTCAGGGGGACGGGGTTTGTGAGAAGACAGGAAGACACCTGTCCTCACATTTCATCTTTACTCTTTATTTTCTAGCACGTATTGTGCATGTTAGCTGAACACTAATGGCTTTCCATGTACTTTCCACAGCATGAGAGTCAGTACTGAGGTGGGGATAATAATTAGGAGGTGCATCAGTGGGATACCATGTTCACTCACAATCACCTACAAGAGGGTTCATTCCCCCCTCGCCGGCTGCGAGAGCTTTGATGTGGATCGCAATTATGTGTGAACGATCAAGCTGATCTGCAAACAGCTGGAGTTTTCCGTTCCTCAATAGCCCCCATGCATGATATAGCTGTAAGTTATCATGCAGTGTTTTAGACACGCTGAATAGAGTTTGAGGCCATGCAGCAAGAAGTCTCAGCTGGAGCTTTGATTTTCTTGAGAGAGAGAGAGAAAAAAAAAGAAAATGCAGAATTAAAAAATGTTCAACCCCCTTCCTAGTCCTGACAAAGATGAATGGTTGGCTTTGGTAGTCTTTTAATCAAAGCTTGAGAGTGCAGAATGTTGTAGTGTGTGCCAACAGACCACTTGTGAATATTAACTTTAGCTTTGAATGCAGTGTTTTTTTTTTTTTTTTGCTTTAAAGGTTCTTCTTTAATTTGTGGCTGCACAAGTGACGGTACCACGATTCTCTGGTCCAGATCCACTCAGGGACCCCAGTGAAGGAGCTGAATCTGGAGGCTCTCATTTTCATGTGAATAAAGAGAGTTCCCCACAGAGGTCTCCTCCTGTACGCTGGGCTCAATTTGTTGTCTGCGCCAGAATTCGACAGGAGTAGAGTGATGGACGAACCTGGATGCACTACTTTTTTTTTTACTTTAACTGGACCAGGAGCCCCTGCATGGGGGGCCACCCCTGTGACATCAGCGAGGCCCCGCAGCCCTGGGAAGTTGAGCATGTGAGCTTCCCCAGGTCATTAGGGAGAGGCTTGAAAAGACTGTCACCAGGAAAGAGATAAGCTGCGAGGGGCGCAGTAATAAGGCTCTGAATAATGGCCCCTCTGTGGAGAACCACTGAGGACACAGACCCAGGGATTAAAGGGAGACTGAAAAGGAGAAAGTCAATGGACCTCCACAAAAATATGAACCAGAGCGCTGCTGAATAGTGGGGGGAGTTATCAGCATTCTGAGGAGTTCCTTCACTGGGCCCCATCAAGCTCAAGGAGAAGGGAGGTGTTCTGTATTGGAAGTCTCTTCTGGGATGAGACTGGTGATTTTAAAACGGGATTTTTCTGCTGTTGCATTCACTTCAAACACACTTGCTGACCCAGCAAAAAAAATCAAGAAAGTCATGCTGCTGTGCGGCCTCTTTTCTCCTGCACTTGCATCGTGTTAAAGAACAGTCTGTGTGTGCATTGTACAGACTCTGTGTGCGTGTGTGTTTGTGAGTACAGTACCTGCTCTATGTTTCGTCCTGTTTTTTGTCCAGGTCTCAACACTGTGCATGGAGTTTGTTCTTTTTGTCAGCCGAATCTGACTCATCGTCTCTGGAGACAAAGTGTCCGAGTCCTGAAAAGAGGCAGTTCTTTGCTTTCACTTCAGACCTCCAGGCAATTCTGCAACGGTAGCAGCCCTTGTTTTGTGTCATCTACATTCTGCATTGTGAAATATTTTGTTAAGGTGCAACATTTTTAATTTAACATGTAACCGAAGGCCTTCACTGAAGGCTTTGCAGGCCCTTGAACCGGAGCCTTCTTGCTGTGGGGGACCTGAAACAGAACCATCAACGGGGGACCTTTCTGTGTGGAGGTTGAATGTTCTCTGGGTGCATGCATGGGTTTTCTTCGAGGACTCCAGCTTCCTCCCACCATCCAGAAACATGCTTCACAGGTTAATTGGTGACTCTAAATTGTTACTAGATATGAATGCATGGGAGTGTGATTGTGGCCCTGCGACAGACTGGCGACCACAAGAAGACATAGATGTACTTTTTGAGATTACATTTCTGTCTTTCCATTAATGATGATGGGGCATTCAGACTGGTTGGAGGATTGGCTCATTGCATTTTAGGTGCATGAGCTGTGACGCACACCTACAGGGTACTTTGGCCACACGCCAGCTGTTCAAGGGTAGGAAACCTTCCAAAGCTTTTTAATCTTTTACAGGAAATTAAATTTTTTGAAAGAAATCCACATAAAATGGGCTAGGAGGGGAGTGGGGGTCCATTAGATTGTCAGTTTTAGGGCAGTATAGCTGCCAAGTAATTAGGAAATTCCCTTCACTCTGGGCTCTCCATCATATGAATCTTTTTGAAAGCCAATGGGGAAGAAATACAAAACCGTCCTCTGCATAAAAAACAGGAGCAAAAAAAGCTTTTGACTGAGACTTTGACACAAACTTTGAACAAAAAGGAAATAAAATAATCTTTTTTTTTTTTTATTCAATGGGATTATTTTTCTTGTGCCCCGGTATATTTTGCAAATCCCACTCTCTCCAACGGCACATCCTGCAGGAGCAGCCACTCTTATGCTATGTTCCTCGGCAACAGGTGTTCAAGTGACCACTTGCTTCCATCATCCATCTTCTTTCTCTCGCCGGGTCGCGGAGCAGCAGATGCCCAGACTTTCCTCTCCCCGGTCACTTCCTTCAACTCCTTTGGGGGGACCCTGAGACATTCCCAGGCCAGCCGGTAGATGTCTTTCCATCGTGTCCGGGGCCTCCGCCAAGTGGGACATGCCCAGAACACCTCCGCAGGTAGAAGTCCATGAAGCATCTGGACCAGATGCCTGAGCCACCCTAACTGGCTCCTCTTGATATTGAGGAACAGTGACTACTCCAAGATCTCTCTAGGTGACCAAGCTTCTCACCCTATCTCTAAGAGAGTGCCCAGCCACCCTACGGAGGAAGTTAGTTGTAGTTGAAATCTCGTTCTTTCGTTCATGACCAAGAGCTCATGACCATAGATGAGTACTGGAATGAGTACTCACCTCGTGTACAAATAAACAAGCATAAATTTATGGGATCCCAAATATAATCTTTAACTTTACCTCTCTACCTTTGTGGTTGTTAGTTCTTAAAATAATTTTGCCAGTTTGTTGCCTTCATTGGGTTGAAGGCAAATTTTCCAGTTCTCAAAAACTTAAGAGGATCTAGATCATGATGTTACCATTTCTGTGTTTCACAACGTGACATAACTTTTGCTCTAGAACAGGGGCGTCCAAAGTCAGTCCTCGAGGGACGGTGTCCTCCATGTTTTCCAACTATCCTGCCATTGAAGGTCCTTATTGGTCAAACACACCTGATCCAGGTAATCAACAGCAGATAGGGCAGGATTTCTGGAAAACCAGCTGGAGACCGGCCCTCGAGGACTGACTTTAGACAACCCCGCTCTAGGACATCAGTATTACAACTCCGTGGTACACAAATTTTTAAGTCAGTTTTTGTTCTCTGCATACAAAACGTGAATCCACTGAACTCATGTTCCAAGATAAACCAGTTAAACTTTGACCAATCAGGGATTCAGATTTGGTAGTGATGTATTCCCTTTTAATTCACAGAAGTGCCAATTGTTTGAAAACTGATCATGGAAGAGAAATTGATAATTACAGTTTGTGCCTGGATGGAATTCTATGATACCAAGTCTTTCATATATTGGAATAGAGCTATGAAAGAAAAACCCTGGAACAAGATTCACGAGATTTCAGCTGCGTTGACATTTTGCACCAAGTCTCTCTACATGCACTAGTATTGGGTAGCAGCACATGAACTTGACTGAGTCTGAGATGTCACATACTTCTTAAATATCCCCCTAAGATCTAATGGCATCTGTGGGAAAAAAGCTCAAACCCACCTCAAACCCCACATAGTCAAATTTGCCAGTTGGGTAAATTATTAACTGTAGGGAAAATTGCTGCAATCTTTTGGCTCAATTAAAACCCTTAATAATAAAACCCAGCTTTTGACAAACTGAAACATTACTTTATTACAGACGTGCACTAGTGCCTCTCTTTTTAAGAGCACAAGCAAAGACTGGCCCCCCCAAGCAAAGCGTGTCCATTTTTTTTAATCAAATACTGTCGACAGACCCCCTGCCTCCTCACTCCACTGTCACCGCCCACACAGCTGGCTTTTGCCACATTGTAACCCCCCCCCGCCTCCCATCATTGCCGGTGACGCTGTCATGACTTTGAGCAACATGTGTCCGCCCTCCTGCTAACCCTCCCTCCCACCCAGAGTTTTCTTCTGGCAGTTGTTTTGGGATCGGGCCAGGGAGTGCTGAATCAAAGCCCTGCACTCTCACAGCAGGACACTCCTGTGACTCTGAACCCCACAGCAACCCGACGTCACTCCCTGTCACTTTTCAGTCGCGGTTTGCACACTGGGGCTGGAAAGGAGCACAAATGGGCAGACAGGTCTGTGAATAGACTCATGGACTGAATGGGCATTTCTTCACACAAGATTTATGGGTGGTCGCTTTACTTCAGGATTGAACTGTGTGGAAGCAGCCCAGCCAAAAATGCTTCTTTGCAATGTCACTTTAAACAATAATCTGTAAAAAAAACACTATGGAGTTTTAGCTTCCTGCAAGAATATTTACTTTAATAGAGTGTTTTTGATTTAAGAGACTCTCAAAGGCAACTTTTGTTGATGATGGATCTTGGTGACCATTCTTTTTGGGGTTATTTCCATTTTTCCTTTTAAGTTAGCAGGATTTTCTATTTTAAAGATACCAAGACAGGACCAGAATACTTTTCTATCATCAAAGCTATTTTCTAGTCATTATTCTATAATGCATTTCTTTCCTGTAGTCCTTAAAAACATCTGCACCAACTTACAATTTTCCGTTTTATGTCACGACACGGTGAAGTATATTTGAGTTTAGACGCACGCAAGCTTGTTTTCTAGGATTTTACTGAAAAAAACGAGTCTCTTAGGGTATTGGCATCCCCAAAAGTGCCACACTAGTCACACAATTGTCATCTCGACAAACAAGCAAATGCACTGGACCACACCAGTTATACTGCTTGGATGTGAAGGACAACTTTTCTCTAGATCAGGGGTTGTCCAAAAGTCAGTCCCCGAGGGGCCGCCATCCTGCTGGTTTTCCAGAAATCCTGCCTCATCTGCTGGTGATTACCTGGATCAGGTGTGTTAAGCCAAAAAGGAACTTCAAGGGAGGTTGGTTGGAAAACATGTAGGACACTAGCCCTCGAGGACCGACTTTGGACACCCCTGCTCTAGAAGTGTTATGGTGCTTTCACACCGGATGTGATTCATGCGGCAGGGGCGTCAGGTTTCAATGTTAAGTCAATGTATAGATGTGAATTCCTGGGGTGGTGGGAGATTGATGAGCAATCAGGGACTCAAAGGGTAGAAATGAAGAGTCAATATGGCCGCTTGTTGTGAGGATTGTTGTCCTGAACTTCCATTGATGTTCTTTACCCACGGGGTTGCCAGAATCTGTCCCGGTTACTGTTGGGCGAAGGAGGGATACACCTTGGACAAGTAGACAGCCTCTCACAGAGTCCATGGAGCTGGAGTGATTGAGCCCACTATGCTAGCTTAGTCACCTGGTGATCAGCGTAGCGAGCTCTGCTGCCCAGGGGTCGCCAGAGCTAGCGGGGTCGCTGTGTTGGCTGCCCTGGGCAGTGGAGCTCACTGTCCTGGCCCGCCTATGGTTGGCTGCCCAGCAGACGGAGAGCCAACTTAGGTGCCATCATAGCAGCGGGTGAATTTGCACTAGCTTCATTAACTTATGATGTTTTTATTTTTCATCAAGACAATAATATAAAAAGATCCCCCAGTTTTATTTTTATATTCCCACTCTTGGGTTAAAGGTCAAACGGGGCCACAGACAGACAGAAGTAATGTTTAAAATGGCCGTAACTAAGGCGCAGCTACAGCTAAAAGAGGGAAGTATACCACAGACTGAATTATCTATTAAATCCAGATACGGCAATCTGCTTGCCAGCTTTTCTGTAGAGCTCAACAAAACATATAAACCCAAGGTACTCGCTTAAAATTATCTACGTTATATGTGGCAATTAATGAAGTCCATAAAAACTTTGGTGGTTGCTCCACAGCCAGGATGTCAAGGTGTCTAGCAGTAAATTTACAGATGAGAACTTGACACGTGAATCGCATCTGGTGTAAATGCACCATTAGAGTTTCCCTGTACTTCCATTCAATTTACTCTTACTTCCACACTGCCAGACTTTAAAGTTGTGTTCACACCCAGTCCAATTTATATCAGCTGCCTGGAGACTTATCAAAACTTCTTCTTCTTCTTTTCCTTTCGGCTTTTCCCTTCAGGGGTCGCCACAGCGAATCCGTTTCCTCGATCTAAGCCTGTCTTCAGCATCCTCCACTCTAACACCAGCCTTCATGTCTTCAATCACCGCATCCATAAACCTCCTCTTTGGTCTTCCTCAGTAGCATCAGTAAGCGTGTCCATGTTTGGGCTCATGAGATCATTCAGAGTTTTTCCCATTACAGTGAGGTTCTCCATCTATTCCAGGTGCTTTTAGTGGAACTTCTGTCTCTTTGTAACCAAGTTTGATGATTTGCTGTCCCATATTAGTCTGAGGAAGGGTAAAAATAAAAGCAAATGATAAAATTAGACAAACTTTTTATTGTTGTCTCAGTGGAAAAAAAGATACATTTTAGGAAGTTTAGAATTAGAAGGATCAGAGTGTCCTCCATGTTGGTTTTAGACTCTATCCACCGGTCGAGTCATTAATAAGTCACGGGCCAAAGCTGAGTCCCTGATTGGTTGATGCAATGCCGCTTCTTTTCCAAAATTAAGGTTCTTGAATTTTTGCCATACCGCGCTGCCCAGAAAGCTCTGCTGCCAGACCGACGCACCATACCTGATGCTTAAATAATTTCTGATAACATCTGTACATTGACTTCTCATGGAGTGTCAATCGCGTTCAACAACTTAACAAGTGCATCTATTCAAAAAACTTGGTGAAGATACAATTAAAATAAACTCTGCCTTTCTTGTTTTTCCACTTGCCATGAACCCTAATCCTTTACAGAAAATACACATTATCAAAGCGGTAGAAGCATAAATACCTGGCGGTAAATGCAGTTGAGACACTTCTATTAGCTATAATACTTTGGTGGAAGAAGAGGTAGATATGTGGAGAATGTCAGATCCGGATGAAGGCTGTGATGACCATGTGCTGATCTCTCGCAACAGTTCAGAGGGGTAGAGATAAATGAAGACCACCTGGACTGAGGTTAATCCTCTCTAACATGGTCTTGAGTACTTGTTCATAGATTCATGCCACGTGATTCCAAACAGGCCCATTAGTGGCTTCCCTTTGATTGGAGTGTGGATGGAAGAGGACCAGTAACGTGTGTGTGTGTTTCTGATGTCATGAAACTACCAAAGGTCATACCTCACACACACACTCTGGACATCTGTCACAGGGGATGGGTATGCAATCATTAACTGTTTTCACTTTTTAAGATTGAATTCTCAGAATCTGTTTTACATGAAACCTTTGTGATCTGGGAAGTTCCTTTAGGTGGACGAATGGTTTTCATTACCAAGCTGTGCACAGACCTACTCAGGTTTGCTTATATCTGTAATCAATTTTAGCTTCTACTCAACACTCTTGTACCACTCTTGAGACTTGAGACTGAATCTGCAGTGTATTTATTTAAAGTGAAACTTTTGGTGTTGAGACCTTTTTGTTTACTTCATGACGTAAAACAATGACTCATAAGTCCCAAGCTTAGTTCATAGTCAGGTTGGTGAATGCAAAAGAAAACAAGAGCAACTGACAGCTGACTCACAGCTGTGGCAGTGTCCTGTATGGCAACATACTTTTCATCTACTTACAGATCAAATATGGCAGAGAAAAGGTTTTGGAGATTTTATTAGTTGTTCATCTACTCCCATAAAAACATTTCTGGGATGGGGTCCAGGAAACCCCCGTGAGCCTGCATAGGATTAAGTGGGAATATAAAATGAATGGATGGAAACATATATCCCACTCCGATCATCTTTTGATCTATTGTAAAACTATTCCCAGTGGTCTTTTAATTATCATTATGCCATGTTTAATCTAAATGAAAAAAACCTAGATAATTTTCTAGAAATTGGTCACTGAGTTGTGGGTGTGACTTCCACTTCCTATCATTGATCTGCACACATTCTTTCACAAAAAAAGAGTCAGGGTTCTTATGAGCTGAGCAAAATTTTCTTTATATGTTTGTCCTCTATCATGACAAAATACCACAAGAACAGCAAAAACATAGTTTTCATCAGAGTGGGTCTTTAAGACTTAAAAAGGGGATTTTTCTGACCACAAAATCTGTTCTACTTGAATCTCTGTTAGCACTTTGTGAGCACTGCTTGATATTGTGAGCTGGACCTATATTTTTATAAAGATTATTCAAAATCTATGGCAACAGGTGCTTTGTAGGTTGTGTTCTGGCCATGATAGTTCAGCAAACCATGCTTTGATTGTCACTTTCATTTGAAAGAAAAATATCTCAGATGATTTGTGCTGTTGACTTTTCTCATTCTTTTTTTTTTATTGGTAAATACATAATGCTAATATCTGTTCTTATTTTTTTTTCCAGCTTTTGATTCAATAGAAAGTCCATCAACTTCACCAGTGCAGAAGCATAACACCAGGGTTCACTTGTAAGAATTTAACATAGAAACCCTTGTTTTATGCCAAACCAGAGTTTGCTTGTTTCAAAGCTAGAGTTTCAATGGGATCTCACAACTGCTCAAACGAAGCAGACCATCCTTGTAAACAAACTGTGTTCTGGACTGGAGCAATAATAAGTACCGTATTTTCCACATTACAAGATTATGATGTTCACCGTCAATGAATGGTCTATGTTCAAGCTTATGCCATTTTACCAAACAAAAAGACGCATTCAAGCGAGACAGGAGTCATAGATGGTTAGACTTTGCTAACTCACAGTAATTTGCCACACGTTAGCCACGTTAGCATCTTCACAATAGCATCCAACATTGTTGCAACTCATTAAACATTATTACTGACACTTTAACACAGCTCTGTGTACCTCTCAAAATAGCTCCGACATCATAAACCCAACCACAA
>NC_050517.1:13704445-13709037 GCF_002922805.2 Oryzias melastigma
CAGGAGTCATAGATAGTTAGACTTTGCTAACTCACAGTAATTTGCTACACGTTAGCATCTTCACAATAGCATCCAACATTGTTTGCAACTCATTAAACAGTATTACTGACACTTTAACACAGCTCTGTGTACCTCTCAAAATAGATCCGACATCATAAACACAACCAAAATTAATCTATATGTAGGACAGCCCGGTTTATAAATAGAATTGTCATTTTAAAGAAAAAAAGTTAAGGCTTTTAAATGCGCTGTTTAGTGCGGAAAATATGGCATGTGACAGCTGATGATCAGTTTATAATGTGTGTCTTTTAACGAAACATCTTGAGTTTCTCCTGATTTTTTATTTGTGATTTTCAGACTATGCAGTCTTACCTCTGAAGACGACCTTTACTGATGCTCTCTTGTGCTGCTAGTGGTTTATCAGTAAAGACAGTCCAGGCACAAATACCATGCTCTGTGTTGTGTTAAACTCCTCTCACACACTGTACCACAGTGCAGCAGTTGCTCCTAAACAAAGTGACCGCGAGTGTGAAGTGTGAAATCTCCAGATTTCTTATCACAGCGACACTAATTTTAGACAATCCAGTATCTGTAAGTCCAGGTTATCTGTGGATGGAAGGAACAGCAAAGAGCTGCCGTCTCTGCTCTGAGAGGAGAAGCTCTTCGTCAAGAAACACCACAGCACACTGACAGCCACCTCTGACGAACCGGAGTCAAGTAGACACTGGGCAGTGTTTGTGTAGTGAGAGCTACAACCATCGTGTAAACATGCATAACACATGAATATAGTTCCTAAAGCAGAGTAATTCTACGCTTGCATGAAGAATAGCAGTGAACTCAGTCAACGTGTACGAAGGATGAGCCTCTCTTTAAACAGCCGGAAGCTTACAACAACCCTGATATGACCACTAAAAAAATATAAAATAGATTTGAACAAAAACTAAAAATTTTAAAGAACATCACTCAAAAAAAAATTGACCATTACTTCTCTATTAATAAATCATTCTTAAAAAAAATCTAATTTATTAAAAGCTACTCAAAAACAAGACATATAAACTTATTTATAAATCCTTATTTTCTTGACTGATTTCCAGAGAACTGTAATCCATTTTATCTACAGCTTTTTCATCTTTCATCAACAAACTCCTGACTTTGCCAAGCTACAGTAAAAAAGAAAATCCTCCGCCAATCACAAATCTTGTGTGTTATGTTTCACCAAAGTCCTTTCACAAAGTTTAACAATTGTAAAAAAAAAATAAAAAATAAAAAATAAAAAAACAAAGCAGTCAGGATTTAGTGGAGGACATAAAAGTTTCCAAATGCAAATGATTACTACATACTCCCACTGCATGCGTTTTAACCACTGACTGTATAAGAGAATTGGACAGAGCAATCCCTCCCCATTGCGTTCCAAACAGGAAGTACCTGCTGGTTCCAGCGAAGAAGCCAAAATTCCATAGATTTCTATTGAGAAATAGAAACTCAGTCATTCTAGAATGCTGTGATACATATTTTAACATGTTTATTGCTAATCCTATATATTTTTATCATGATCATTTTTCTTTATTGGAAATTATTAAAGTTATAAACTGACCAATCAAATGCCTTAGTAAAAGAATGTGGTGCCTGCTGGCCCCCACCTCAAATGTTTGAAAGCTATGATTGACATATTCTCCCGATCCCGCTTTCAGAGGAAGGGGTGTGGCACAAAAACTTTGATTCACACCAAGTCGGAACCAATTACTGCTTTTCTGTCATCGTCTGGCTCCAAAAGACGGCGTCCATATCATGGATAAACTGAATTTGCTTAATTTTGCTGGAACCGAAATTAAGGCATTTTATTTGCCTGACATCACACTTGCTCAGTCCAGTTTTCTTGCACAGTCAGTGGTTTTAACCAATAAGCATAGTTTGATATTTTGACACTTAATCTTGAAATATGCATGAAGTCAGTTTGAAGCTGTTGTAATTTTAATTGGTGTGTGTGTCAATGTCATTTGGTCTTTTTTGAATTAATAATGTTTTTTGTTATGCACAAATATATTATATGAGTTACAAATCAAGAATAACACACACACAAATCAAAAGTTATGCACAAATCAAGAATTTCACACACACAAATTAGGGTGAGTCTATTTTCTCTCCATAGAAAACTACAAATAATTTGAAACAGATCCCTGAGGAACCCCTCCCATCAGAAAAGTAGACTTCCAATTAAACAAGCTTAACTTATCTGGTCTCATCTTGACTGTTTAAAGTTCAACTGTTAAGAGTTTCATAAGTCCAATAACTCTTTAAAAATGTGTTTGTAATTTGTGTGGATCTCAGCTGGGTTTTTTAAGCCAAATGGAAGTACCAAGGAACATGAAGACGTTAATGGATCAACTTGTCTTGAGGCGGATGCATCAGAAATGGAGTGGAGCAGAGAGACTTTGGCCCGCCCATAGCAGTTGCTGCATCACAGACCCAAGCTTTTTCAAGGTTTCATCTCCTCCTGATCCACTGCGATTTGAATAAAGAAATACTCATAAATGTGGTTTTAAACCAAAGTTTTTTATGTCCTCCATCAGGAGAAAAATGATACACGTTAAAAAGACCATTTTTACTGGAGTGAGTCTTTAAAGGGTAACCAAACCCTAAATTAACTTTTTTTTGTCTGTTGACATCTATGAATGGGACTTTAAAAGTGCTGTCTGTTGGTCATAGCTGAATTTTTGACAAATTGAAATAAATTTAATTCTTCAAAACATAGTCAAAAATCGCTTGTTTGCTGCCCCCTACAGGTTGAATCGAGGTATTACAGTATAATTTTGTGATTGGTCAAACCATGTAAGTTTCAGAAGTCTGACATCATGATCTGCAGCTCCAGTAATGATAACAGTCCTGCCCACAAGCCCCGCCCCTCTGACTGGATTTTCAAATTTCCAACTTCCTGGTTTGGTTACGCTTTAATGCTATAATTTTTTTTTAGAAAATCAGTATAAAGGATATGTTTCTCTGAAGCAGTATTTATTTAATCAAAGAAAGAACTGCTGTTTTTGTAGCTTTAGAAAAGATGCCAAAAATTTTAATAGAGAATAAAAGAATTGAACTCACTGGAGTCGCAGGGAAGGGAGCACTGAGTTTCAAGAGGGAGTTATTTAATCATCAATCTCAAGAGAGTTTTGTAATATTTATAACATCAGTCCCTGAAAATATACAAAAGGTTTTTCAAAGGGGAAGATCAACTTCAGCAGATTCATTACACAGTGAATCCTCTCGCTGCATTGAGGGTTGCTATCTATTTCTAACCCTGTGACCTCAGTGTTATTTTGGAAGCTTGTTACAAATAGTACAGCAGTTGTTGGATTTTTTTTTTTTTTTTTTGTCGGGGGCGGGTCATAATTTTATCACATTATTTTTATATTTTCGAGACAAGAAAAAATGTGCAAGCTAGCTTCCACAGGAGGAAAGTGTGCTCATCCACTCAAACGCATCAAAGCTGCTGATGTGAAAATTGATCCTGGCAGATTTCAGACTTTGTGCTAACGGGTCAGGAAATATAAGGACACGCATGTGTGTGTGTGGATGTGGGGTGTGTAAACAAACAGATGTCCCCTCAAGGCACAGAGCAATAAGCAAATGTAGCAACTTCCCCTGCAGCTCTAGGATATCTGACCATCAACTGTTGACCCTGACCTCAGTCAATCGCTGCAAATTAGAGGTTGCTGGCTGAAGAGAGGAAATGGCTGGTATATAACAGGAAGGAGAAAGGTGAAGCACTTGTTGTCTTTTTGAGATCTTAAAGTCTGATAAAGGCTTTGTTTGTAGTGGTAAGAAAATAAGTGCCAAAAAGTAGAGACCTCATCTGAAACTGGATATGTTGCATAATATAACACTTTCAATGATCAAAAATATGCATTTTTTTTAATTGGTGAAGGACTGCAGACTAACAAGCACAAGGCAGATGAAAGAAGAGACATAGAAAGCATTAAACCAAATAGCTGTCAAGAAAGGAAATAAATGTAAGACGAGAAATTCTAAAAACTCATTTACACTCAGTGTATGAGTAATGATTGATGCAGAGCAGAAACAGAACTGAAATCCTTAAGAGAGATGTAGAAACTTTTTTATGCAGAGCCAGATCAGATAAGATCTTTTCCTTCTCATCTGCATCTATAATCTCCTTTAAAAAGCTTTTCTTTTCCGAATTTTCTTTTTTATATATTTCTTCCACAAGTATTTACAGCATTTGGGCAAATATCTCTATAGCTATAAGTTTTTACCTACGTAAGACAAAACCAAAATATTTGGTTCTTTTTTGCTTAAAACAGACTGTGGTTGACTTGTGTTTTAAATGCAACTTTAATACAAATTAACAGATAAAAATAATTTCTGAACAAACCTGTTAAGTTGGTTGATATGTTGACCTGTAATGCCAGAAGCATTGACATATATGTATTGTATATAGAGACACATACCTCGGGTTCCAACGAAATGAAGTAAATTCAGTCGCCTTTTCCGCGGTACAGATTTCGCCATTTTGCATCCAGACTACGTTAGTAAGCAGTGATTGGTCAGAGTTGGACTGAGTCATCGTTTCTATGGCAACC
>NC_050517.1:13709114-13709505 GCF_002922805.2 Oryzias melastigma
CTATAAGTTTTTACCTACGTAAGACAAAACCAAAATATTTGGTTCTTTTTGCTTAAAACAGACTGTGGTTAACTTGTGCTTTAAATGCAACTTTAATACAAATTAACAGATAAAAAGAATTTCTGAACAAGCCTGTTAAGTTGGTTGATATGTTTACCCTTCTATAATATAATGAAAAACAATAGGCTTAATAAGACCACGTTAAAAAGAGACAGCAGAGAAAGAAGGGTTATTCTGACCAACAGAATGACTGAGTAATAGCTGTTTTTTTTTCAATAAAAGTCTATGGGATTTTGGCTTTCTGGGACCAGTGGGTACTTCCTATTTGGAATGTGAGGGAGGAGGGGATGATGTGTCCAGTTCTCTATATACTGTCTATGGTCAGGAGTAA
>NC_050517.1:13709528-13710478 GCF_002922805.2 Oryzias melastigma
AAAAAAAAAAAATCGAAAAACCAAGGAAGAGCAAAATGCTGAAAAAATGGAATCAGAGTCACAAAAGTCCATAAATCAATAAGACCCAAATTCTTCTGTAAATTCTTAACCCAGACTTAATCTTAAAGAAAACGACTACTTTTGAAAATATTTGCATTTTTTTGACTTCCTGTTTTGCTTATATTCTGGATTTGAATAAGATTTCCATAAAGATGGATTTTTTAAGGTTCTGTATCCTAAATGTTTTTTTCTCTTTATATTTTATCATGCTACCCAACCTTGCCCCTATTCTACTCATTTGTTTGTTAAATATTTACCCGATATTTTCTTGCATTTGGTCCCTCTTTCATAACTTCCATTCATTGTGGTATCCAGTAAGATACTGATTTGGTTGTTGCTAAAGCACAGTAAAGTTTTCTCTGTAAGTTTCCATTAAAGGACCTGTCTACTCATATTTCCCAGCTGTAATATGCTAATGCTTTTGGCATCTCCTCTGCCACTTATCATCAGATTAGTTTTCACTGTGCCAAAATTAGAATCAGAATTTAAAAGTTGAATGGAGGTATGAGAGTCCAACAATATGTGTCACAGGTTGATTGGTGACTATAAATAGTCTAGTGTGAACTGTGTGACCTGTGATTGACAATGATCTGCACAGCAAAAAGGTCAAGTATTGAAGATGGATGGATGGATGGATGGATGGATATATGGATGGATAGATAATGAAATATAACTAGAGTTTGTCTATCTTTGCATTACTTTGCAAAACTAAAATATATTCAAGCTTAATATTTTCTCTGAAATCACAAGTATTTCTTCTGAGTAGATTCATGTTTACAGCTGGAGGAGAGAAATGGAAAAAAAATCATAAAGATTTACTTAGACATTTTGCATGTTTTCATCAGAAAAGTCCAACAATCTTTGTAATATTCTCTCCCCTCACGTAATCT
>NC_050517.1:13712404-13715010 GCF_002922805.2 Oryzias melastigma
GCTTTCTGGGACCAGCAGGTATACCTATTTTGAATGCGAGGGAGGAAGGGCTGAGGTGTCCAGTTCATTCCATATACTGTCAATGGTCAGAAGTAACAAATTGCAAAGGTAATTTCTCCTGTGAGAAGTAAAACAACAGATTTCTTAGGCATGTATTAGCTTCCATTGTCATGCTTTGGTGTGCAGACACAAATGCAGGACAGCTGGCAGCAACAAAAAAAAAATCTTTAATAACAAAAAGAAAAAAATCAAAAAACCAACGAAGAGCAAAATGCTGAAAAACTTTATGGAGTCACAAAAGTCCATAAATTAACCAAGGCCAAAATCCAAAAAGTATACAACACTCAAGATTAAAAAAAAAAAAAAAACTGGCAAGGGAGACAAGATCTGGTGCATAGGGCAACCAAACAAACCTGCAAGGAAGTGAGTAGAGGAACCCATTAAATACAGAAAAGGGGGAAAAAATACAAAGGGACACATGTGTTCTTTTGTTTTTTCCCTCCCTTTTCTGTAGGTGAAACCTATTAAGGAAGAGTGGTGATCAACCCTGGGGAAAACACATGACCCTTTATGTCCAGACTATGCTGGACAATGTAGAGAATACCTTTAAATACATTAAAGCAAACAGGGAAGAAATATTAATAATGTGCACAACATTAAAAGGTTCATCTAAAGACCTTTTCAGGTTCTAAGTCAATTAAATCTGATGTAGCAACATGTTAAAGCGCACAAACAAAAAAAACTCTGATATCATATGAACACATAATAGTGACTGATATATAGAGGTAATATTTGGGATCGGATGTTGACAGTAAATTTAAATTCTTAACCCAGACTTAATCTTAAAGAAAGCGACTATTTTGAAAGTATTTACATTTTTTGACTTCCTGTTTTGTTTATATTCAGGATTTGAATAAGATTTCCATAAAAATCGATTTTTGATATTCTGTAATCATTTTTTTTCTTCATTTTATCATGCTATCCATGCTTGCCTCTATTCTACTAATTTGTTTGTCAAATATTTAGCCGATATTTTCTTGCATTTGGTCCCTCTTTCATAACTTCCATTCCTTGTGGTATCCAGTAAGATACTGATTTGGTTGTTGGTAAAGCACAGTAAAGTTTTCTCTGTAAGTTTCCATTAGAGGACCTGTCTACTCATATTTCCCAGCTGTAATATGCTAATGCTTTTGGCATCTCCTCTGCCACTTATCATCAGATTAGTTTTCACTGTGCCAAAATTAGAATCAGAATTAAAAAGTTGAATGGAGGTATGAGAGTCCAACAATATGTGTCACAGGTTGATTGGTGACTATAAATAGTCTAGTGTGAACTGTGTGACCTGTGATTGACAATGATCTGCACAGCGCAGTCAAGTATTGAAGATAGATGAATAGGTGGATGGATAGATAATGAAATATAACTAGAGTTTGTCTATCTCTGCATTACTTTGCAAAACTAAAATATCTTCAAGCTTAATATTTTCTCTGGAATCAGAAGTATTTCTTCTGAGTAGATTCATGTTTACAGCTGGAGGAGAGGAATAGAAAAAAAAATCATAACGATTTACTTAGACATTTTGCATGTTTTTAAGAGAAAAGTTTAACAATCTTTGCAATATTCTCCATCCTCACATAATCTTGCTTCAATTTTGAGATTAATAGAGGAAAATCTGTGACAGTTCATTTAATTTAAATTCTCAAATTTAAAGAACATTTTACATGTTAAAAGAAGGGTAGAAGCTGACAAAGTCCTGATTTTAAAACAAGAAAAGAACCAATTTGGATGAAGTATGGTCAACCTTCTTATGTTTTCTGCACTGAAAGTCTTCCATCAGAACAACAGCTGATTTTGGTATTTAACTACTATAATTTAATTAAACCTTGGGTAATTTAAAATAAAAAAGAAGGAAAAATTATTTAATTACTTTATATCCAATAAGATGAAATTTTAACCCTATCTGACTATTCGTGTAAAGTGTTTTTAAAATGTTTTTGTAACCTTTTTCTTATAGTAGAGGACCAGTATTGAATACTTTACGATTAAAACTGTATTTTTGAGTATTTTTTTAGTTCAAAGTGCGTTGGATCATGAGTAGATGAAAACCGGATGCTTGAAAATGCTCAGACTGATGACACAGCTACTGAAATGGGCGTGTCAAAGTCTCCTCCCCCTCTACGCAGACGCTTAGCCCGCTCATGCTTACATATGCGAGGCATGAGCGTTCTACATTCGTGCTGTAGCCAATTGAGATTCTGGCTTAAAACTGTACAACTTGATTGATTGCTCGTCATTATTTTTGCGCTGCTAATGAGACTATAGACACGCAGGTGAACGTGCATAAAATATGTCTTAAGAAAAATACTCAGGTTTTTTGATTTTGCTGAAAAAAAACCCCAACAAAATCATAATTAAAAGAGCACCTGGACCGAAAAAAATAATGGTTGTAGTGGGGCTTTATAAACCCATTGTAGGCTATAGAACTTGGTCCATGTTTTCTGCCCTGTAGTTCTTCATCATTCCACTAGGGGCAGTAGAAGACTTTTCGTTTTTCTCATTTCAAAATGGCTGCTTCCATGAAATCCCAAAAAACACTTTCAGAAGGA
>NC_050517.1:13715249-13720580 GCF_002922805.2 Oryzias melastigma
TATGCTACTGCCTAAAAACATCAGACCAAGCATAAATCAAAGCTGTAAATGTAGGATTTTATAAATATGCAATTTCTTCCGCAATAGAATAAAACTGATTCATTAATATATTATGTTTCCATCTACAGTGAAAGCATTTTTTTCTTGGTTTGTCATTAAACAGGTATAAACAGCTTCTTAAATGTGTATCATTCCATTGTGGATATAGAGGAATGCTTGTAGCAGGTTGTCCATCATAGAGAAAAAGAAAACAAAGGTTTTATTGTTAACATGTCAAACTTTTTCTCACCTAAACTTGTAAGTGTAGTTTTGTCAACACTTTCCTGTCACTACTGTACTTTCAGCTATTTCTTGTCGGACTTTACTCACAGGAGATGGGAAAGGTGTGTAAAAGGAAAAAAATATCAGGGATGAGGACACATGTCAGATCACTATTTTTACCGTGACGATGGATGTCTGATTGCTAGCAGACAACTGCAGGAAAGAAATATTTTTCCACATGAAACTCAATAACCTAAAACTGTCACATGGTTTGCCAAAAAAGTTCACATCTTAGGTGTGAAACGCTCTTTTAGCTTCTGCTTGGATCGCGGTCAAATCTATTTAACGTTTATGACTGGAACTGTTGAGTGTTTGATCTTTTTAAAGTTTTTCAACATTAAACTTGATCCTGCTCCAGAATCTGGCTCAGTGTAACTCACACGATCATAATAAATATAGTTTTTATTATAGCGAGTGAGGATTTCCTTTCATCTTTTTTGTGATGAGTTTTTTGATCCCCCAAAAAAAACACCAAAACGTCAATGACGAACATGACTTTAAAGTCGAATCGAATAAGCAAAATTGTGCTCTATTTATTTATAACATCAAACTGAAACTGAGAAATACTGACAGAAGATAAGAATTCATGTATGTATGGATAATTTGGATAAAAAAAAAAACAAGCTATCAAATTAAACAGCTTTAAATGCCTCACCAAGGAGTTCGAGCCTTCTTTGATAAGCGCTCAAACAGCAGTGTGACTAATTATTCCCTCGTGGCGTCCTGTAAAACCTGCCCTCTTACATCACTCAGCAGCCCTTTGCTTGACATGATCTCAACAGTTCAATAATAAACACTGGTCCAGATATGAATAGAAAAATGTCAAAGTAAGAGATCGACACTTGAGATCTCACCGTTTATTTTCTCAACTTCTCGCTGCTGATTTCAGTATGGAAAGATCTTTGTACATCATAGTTCTAAGTCGTCCAAATGTTGCACTTTTCTGATGATTTCTGAAATAAATAAAGCTTGGAGGATCCTTGTTTTGGACCAATGCCTCACTCCAAAGGAGCAGGAAGGAGTCTGACAGACTGTTTAAGGGGCATTAGGAACTCTGGAGCTTATGAGGCTTCGTTCTAGCAATGGGGGGTGCGGAACCTCTTCGGGGAGGGGTCTGAAGAGCTTAATCTGCAGAGCAAGCCAACACAAGTTCCAGGTTTCCAGGCTTCTTGATCACTCCACCATGAGAAGCACCGGAACGGCCCGAGATGAAGGAGGAGGAGGAGGAGGAGTGTTGGAGCAGAGGTACATGTGATAAAAACTCCCTTGTTGACATGGTAACCTCCTGTCGACAGACATCTGTGTTCATTTTGTTTTATTTTTTACTGATAATAGTTTACAGATTATTAAGGAAAAAGGAAAGATTCAACAAAGCAAAGATAGTTAAAATCCCACTCTGATAATTTTTTGATCTATTGTCAAAGCGTTTCTAGTGGTCTTTTAATTATGATTTTTCCATTTTAGGCTATAAATTAAAAAAAATTGTGTCATTTTCTAGCCCATAGGTTCTACAGAGTGGCAGTAGTTCATCAGATTATCACCTCTGAGTTGTGGGTGGGACTCTGTCACAGAGTAAGCCTGCTCTTATTTCCCATAATCCCTTTGTTTACTCTCTCCCGCTATTTTACAGCCCCTTACACCCCAAAACTAACATTACTGATGCAACAAAAATGGGGATTAATACAGTTTTGAGCCAGAGTCTAGCTCGAATGAGGAAAACGAAGACGTCCATGAATCTAATCGACAAGCAGATGCATCAGAATTAAGCGGAGCTGGAAGCAGTTGATCCACCAACTTTAGCAGCTGCGTCACTGCTGCAGTATTATTCCAACTGCATTTTATCGTCTGCTCCTGATTCACAAGGATTTCAATAAAGAAATAGTCAGAAATTCTTTACTAATCTTAATTCTTTTATACGTGTCCTCCATCATCAGTAAAATACTACAAATACATGTTAAAAACACACAAAACACAATTTTTACTAGAGTGGATTTTTAAAAATCAAAGCAGCAGCTGGTTACACCATTATTGATCATGAAACAATAAAGCTTTAACTAATATAAATTTAAATCCAGTTAAATTTCTCCATGATGAAAGTGATCTGAAGCAATGTTGTAAAAGGTTTAAACACTGTCAAAGTGGTTTATTATTAGAGTGATATTATCTTATTGCATTTACATGTATAGATGAAAAAAATTGATTCTATATTTAAAAAAAACGTTTGTTTTTATTTACTAGTAAAAGAAGAAAAAGGATGAAGAAAAACCAAAGTCGTAATAAAATATCATGCATTTTAATTAAAGTAAATCTGCTGCAGCTGAAGGATAAAAACAGGATGTGTTTATTTTGAAAGGAACTCGTATGTGCTCCTGACAAAAGTGAAACAAGTTAAATGTATTATGTATAGAAGAACTCAATTGCAGAGAACATTTCAAAGCTATATTTTATAAAGTAATGACTTAATGACCTAAAAATCATAAATTGTATTTTTCAAACTTCAAGGTGAGATTTTGCGCTCCATAAAAACCTGAACCAAATGGCTCTTCAAACATTTAAGATTGCAGACCCCTGCTCTAGAATATGGTTTGCATTTAATTTGGATTAAAAATAATTTTCAATATTTTATTTTTACTTGGATTTACAAAAAAAGGCACAGAAGTCACACGGAATTTGTGTGACAGTAGGGTTTAAATTAATCAGCTGTTCACTGAAATGGTGTAACAATGTAGACAAATATGACACCATTGAGTAATGGTAATGTCAGAATCTTGGTTCAATCTGCATTCAATTGAAATTATATATTAGTTCATTTGGTTTGGATCTTTTGTCAAAATTAATGTCCTGACAGGTGAAAACTAAACCAAAACTGGTACAAAGCAGGTTAAAGACAGCCATTTAATTCTTTAAAAGTTTTCAAATTTGATCAAATGTTTCCCTCTTTTTTATATATCACGATATGTATCATATTGTGATATATGCAACATTATACGTACTGTATCGCCAGACTCTTGCCAATGCACACCCTAGTAAGGCAAATCAAACATGTAGAATTGCCTGCCTATATATATCCCCCATAGACCATAGAAAACCATGGACATCTCAACCCCTTCCCCCAAGACGTTCCAAGAAGTCAAAATCCCTTATATTTCTGTTAAGACATACACAGTTATTAGTGTCAGTCTGTTTTTCATACCTAAAAAATAAAGATGTAAATAGGAAATATAATCAATGTTTCAAAGGGCACTGAAAATATTGACTATTTAAATGTTTGTGCTGAAACTGAGACATTTTAGCGACAACAAATCTACATATGTTTTTAATTTTCAGAAATGTTGGCACCTAACATGTCATATTGTTTTCTGTTGCATCTTGTGATCAACAACTCGTGTGCTTTCTAGATTTAGTCGTTCCTTTGCCATTCCTCTCAAGGTACTTTCACACTGATCACGATTTGCACGACAGATTCGCATGCCCCGCCCCTAATTCCTCGCATGGAAAATTCGCTGCTTGTCAACATGGCAGGAGCTACCAGCTCTGTCTGTGGAGGTCTCACTTAGAATGGGAGATGTTGAGGAATAAGGATTTTTGACATGGGATAAAAAATAAAAAAGCTGGCTGCAGTTAGAGTACCGCTGCACTAGGATTAGTATTCTAGTAATCTTATTTGGTCACAGAAAACATCACGTCACCCAAAGCTGAGTTCCTGATTGGCAGATGTGACGCAGCGACTTGTCAAACTTCAGGGATTTACATTTTGGCCATGCTGCCTGATTCACGCCTCATCCGTCGCTCAATTCGCCTCAGAGCGCACCTGTACCATTGATTATTTAGAGCTGGCCACCTCTGCCACCTGAATCGCGTTCGGTGTGAAAGCACCTTTATACCGTTGAAGGGCGAGTTTATCTTTTTGTTAAAGTGGTGCCACATTTCGAAGAAACATGCATTGGACCAAAAGAGTAGCAGAGTTGAGTACAGGTAGATGGAAAATTAGTCAAATCTTCTCAGTTGTTTTCAAAGTTGTTTTTTATTACAGTTGACAAAAATCAATGAGCTGACAATCCCAAAAGCCTTTTGTTCATCCTATCAGCACTTAAGTTGCTTTTGATATGCAGTCAAGGTTTACTGAATGATTTGCTCAACGCCTGTCTGCCAGGACAATCCAGAACAAACAAATGGTGGAACGTCATGTTCTGAAATGAGTCCAGTTTCAGCTTACAGCAGCAACAACATGAGTTAAAACTGAAGGTGCTGTGCTCATAGGGCACCAACAGATTAACATCCTTTGGTGGTGGCAGTATTATAGTAGGGGGTTGGGGATTTCCTGACTGGAAAAACAAAGTTTCTTCTCTTTGAAGTTGATGTCAGTGCAGAGGAATATTTAGATGAGAGTGTGCAGACTTTTAAAAAAAACAAATTCAGTGGCATAAAGTGTTCATTGTTGGCAAAGATTTAACAAATGTTTCATGGGCGGAGCCAAAAATCTCCATTTCTGCAGCTCATTTCTTAAACACGCTCCATACAAATCTGACAGTTCATAACAAAGGGATTCTATAGATTATGGGCAAAATAAAACAAAAAAGCTCACTGAATACTTTATTTTCTGTTTATATACATTTTTAAAACACAATTATTGATTCATATATTTATTTCTTTATTCTATGTTTCAGAGAAAGCTGTTCTTTCTTTTGTCTCAGTGAAGAAGCTTTTTAGCACTCCTAGATCATTTTGTATGCTTCATTTTTATGATGCAGCTAAAGTTTTGTGTAAGTTTAGGCTTTTTTACTGTAAAACCATACTTTAATATTAATTGCTGATGGTTAAATTCTCCACAAATCTTTGGTGAAAAGTATTGATATATTTGCTGCTCCAACACATTTACATTTTCACATGATAGGTTTCTATTTTGACGTGAAACACTTGTTGCTGTTGAACTGGAATTGTATCTCAAAAAATTGGCTGACCTTCCTCCTTTTAGTTAAGATATCATCTAAAGTTTTCAAATATCATTAA
>NC_050517.1:13720696-13742367 GCF_002922805.2 Oryzias melastigma
AGAGGCTTCCAGACACAGAAATTTAGAAGTAATACTGATATTCTGCAATAGTTTTATTAATTATTTTATCTGTTTTCAATGATGATGTGGAAATGGAAACAATTTTGCTTCTAAAAAATTGAGATTTTCCTAATTTTTCCAAATATTTAATAATGTTGTGTACTGTGTGTTGACTTTTCTATACACAATTATTTAGAATTTTAATTTGAACAAATTTCTTGACATCAAAAAACTAATAAAAGGGGTTCTTGTTTTCACTCCTATTCTTACTAAAATGATTTAAACTAGGAAAGCATATTCTCTTCTTTTCACTCCGAATAATGTCACTGTTCTGTTCTCAATTAGTTAAAAATGTTTCTCCAGGTGTTTCTTTTTAGTGTCACTGACTCTGTCACAAGTCAGATGCAAGAAAAATACAAATAAATGGAGTAAAAGTAATGGTTTCCCCCGTTTGCTTTTGCTTAATGAAGATAGGTTTAAATCCCTGCAATTGTAATTTTTAATTTATTTTTCACTGATTAGAATTCTGTTAAAACAATTAACTTCTTAACAGATTTTAAAAGAATAATAGCAAAAAAGGCTGCTTGGTGTCTCTTAAACTAAATTATTCTCAATTTTATAAGTCAAAACATTAAGACTTAAAGTTATCAAGTTCAAACAAGATTAAGAGAAACTAATTTATGACTTCATCTCCAACAACATAGACCACTATAAAAAAATCTTCAGTTTGGCCTTCTCTTAAACAGCTTTTTAACAGAAAGCAGGAGATCTGATCATTCATGTACCTAAAGCTTTAAACTGGCCATCACTTATACACAGAAGTGATTTTAAACTGTAACTCCTGGTTTATAAATCACTCAGTGGTTTGAGTTTGTAAAATAGGCTTCATCTTCCCATGCTATATAAACTCAGTGAGTTCCTGAGATTCAGAGGAGACAACCAGATGGAAGAACTTTGGGTCAGAAGCCTGTATCGATTGTTATGACATTTTCTGTGGAGCACCAGGAGCTCATTAGAAATTCAATTCTGGTAAATTGTGGGTGGGACGGATGGCGCAGAAGTCAGCTCCACTAATTTTCCATCATCCCTTTTCTTAAACTTTCTCCCTGTAGCTAGCATCTCACATGTCCAAGCTAACATTAGCGTAGTATAAAAAACGGTGCGCAACATCATCGATATGCAGCTGTACAGTTTTGAGCCAGATGGTGGCTCAGACGTAGAAAATAAAGATGTTAACAAATCTATTTGTCTGTAAGTGGGTGCTTCTAAATTGTGGTAGAGATAAAAAACTTCGTGCCCGTGCTAGTTGCTCTGTGACAAACCCGAACTTTTTCTGACTTCTGGTTTTGCTCGTCCATCAAGATTTGAATAAAGAAATACTCAAAAACAATTATAGTCTTAACTTTCTTTTTTAAAAATTCTGCAAGAACATGTTAAAAATGCCAAAAAACCCCAAGATTTTCATTTGAGTGGGTCCTTAAAAGTTGAATTTTTTCCAACTTTTTTGCATTGGAGCCTCAAAAATAGTGCTTTTTTATGTAATACTGAAGCAAATGTCTCTCATTGTAAATGATACAATTTGTTTTCTCTATTTTTTTGCTAAAATAAGTGTATTTTAATCTAAAATCACAATCATTGTGTTGAAAATATCTATCTTTATATTATTTTTATGAACTTTCTTTGTAACCTGTTGCTCTTAAAAGTGTCACCAGCACACAAAGAAGCAGAAAAAAGGATGACGTGACCCTTTCATGCCAGAAACACTCGCCTCCCATAAGAACTTCATGATGTATAGACGCCTGCAGCGGAAACTGAGTCATGTGCTGAGACCTGACTGCACATCTGGCACCAAGTAGGGATGTCTCCTCCAGCTGTGGAGAATTAATGAGACATGTGGTACTAAACTAACTTTAAGTGAGATATCCAGCAAAGTAATATGGTTAACTTTAAAGATTCGCCATAGCTGATGAAGCTATAGTTAGTCAACACACTTAAATGTTTACCAGAGGCGTTGACACCTGTGAGGTCGAGCCCAGTGAGCTCTTCCAGTGCAGGAGTTTGAGAAATCTGGGACTCATCACAATTTTCACCCCCACTGTAATTGACTTAATGCTTTTATTGTGTTTTGGTATCAATGCATGTTTCCTATACACACAAGAAAAGACCCAGAATTCTCTGAAACACTGCGTTGTGTCATCGTGTCTTTTTTCTTAGAAAAGGCTTGCAAGGGTTTGGGCCCCAAAAGTTTTTCAATCTGGCAACTTCAAGGAAAGTGTGTTTAATTTTGAACTGAGCATAAACATGAGGCTATATTTCGTCTGTTTAACAATAGTCTTGGTCAAATGTACTTTAAATTATTCTTGACTTGAGAAAATACAATGTTTTTAAATCTAACAAAAACAACCATTTATAGGGCGCCATTCCTTTACATTTGGTATTATTGAAAACCCCGTCTCTGTAAGTACCAAAAGAAGGTCATCCTGAAGTTTGCAGTGGTTGGAAGATATTCAGGTTTAGAAATGTCCTTTGTAGAGAACAAATCTGCATCGCTGACAGTCGAGGGAATATAGAAAATGAAAAAATGTAAAAAAAAAAATGTTTCCCCTTTACTAAAGGATGAGATGTGACATTTCTTCATAAAATATTTGAGATGATTGCCTAATTGTTTTGCAGAAACGCCTTTCAAAGCAATGCATCAATTAATAACCACCACAACATGAATGTAATCAACAGTAGAATTTGGGGAGCTGTCAATAACTAAATAAGTATTTAGAAACAGGTAAAAATGCTTTCCTTAATTTTTGATAAAAGTACTTTGTGTTTCTGGTTTCAGAGCCCATTTTGTACAATTAGGGGTGCAGTCATTGACTGTATTTAGTGACTGGACTGAGTGACCCCTCCTCCTAACGGGAAGTACCCGCTTGTTCCAAGAAGCCAAAATCAACATCTATTGCATCATTTTATTCTTTTTTTTTTTTTTGTCAGAATAACCATTCTTTCTCTGCTTCCCTTTTTAGCATGTTATTAATCATCCGAATTTTTTTTCACAATTCTTTAGTGTGAAATTTTAAAGTCATAAACTGGCCAATCAGATTGCTTAACAAAGGTATGTGGTCTAATGTTTGACAGATTCTCCTAAGCTTGCTTTCAAGTGGTAAATGGTGTATACATATATACTGCTTTTCACAAATAAGGCACTTTTTATTAGTGACGTCATACTCACTCAGTCCAGTTTTTATTTACAGTGAATGGGTACAATACACTTCTGGGCATACAAACTTAAGACAAATATGTTTCATTTTTGGTTCACCAAGCTGACTGTCTTTCCAATATTTATCAGCAAGCTCATCAGGATCATTGCAATGGCCTCTCTTGAAAAATAAATATATTTTTGTTTTAATTTTTATTTCCTATACCTCAAAAAACTAAATCCACATCAAACCTCTTCTTGGAAGAGCTTTATTCTGAAGCTGTAACTTGTTAGGAGCACTGCGCTGGCTGAGTAAAAGAAACTAACTGCACAGCGTACACTCTTACAGAGGACTACATTCACGTAAATTAAAACTTAATAATAGTTTTTTTTTTTCATGAAAACAAAGGCCTTCATGAATAATGTGGTTCATAAAAATCCCCAGGTGCTGCAGATCCTCCCCTGGTGTGTCTTTGGACCTGCAGCCATCTCATCTCTATTTTCAAAGCTTTATTATCTGCCTATAAACTTCATCTTTCCAGATGAAGCAGTGGAAACAGTAGGACTGCTTTGACAAAGTACATTTTTAAATAATAATAAAAAAAGTAAAATTTTCTGACTTTTTCCGCTCTATTTGGTTTAATTGGTTTTCAGAGACTCAGCCCAAACTTTAAAACAGAGTAGTGATCTGAAGCAACTTTACTTTATTTGGTCAAATGTGGTGTCTTATGAAATAAATACATAAATAAATAGATAAGATGAACTCTAAACCTCAATTTCTATCAAGTTCTCAGACATGTGACTGAAGTGTTGGATAGCATGCAAGATGTCAGTGTTGCAGAACATCCCATGATGCATGCAAGTATAGAACCATCCATCTTCAAACACATCTGGATCGACGTGATTCGGGTTGCAGTAAAAGCTGTGACAAAAACTACAAATGTTATTTAAGCAAGTGCTGTGATTGCTATAAATTATTTTCAGTTCTGGAGCAACAGATTATTTCAGGTAGCTTTGCTTTTTGGCACACAGAGTGGAGGAAGATGATGAACAGATTGAGACCAGATGACAAAGTGAATAGAAAAAAAGATCTCTGAATACAAAAGCAGCTTCTGTTTCATTCACACTGAGTTTGGATTCAACTACTTTAAACAGTCTATTTAACATGTTGAATCATTTTAGTGTAAAGTTCCACTTAAGACAAAAGTGGATGTTTGATTTTACCATCAAACCAAGATCTACTGTCCTGCTTGTTGCAGCTTTTCCCATATACTCACTGCTAATTGGTTGGATCAGGTGATTCAGAGCATTGACTAGTTGAAACACTCGATCCAGGTGTTTGGCTGTGACTCTTTGGAAAATTTGGGTAGCCGATCTCAAGGAACAGGAATATTCAACAGAATCATCACTTGTAGACCTGAAAATAGATCATTATTCATGTTTGGGGAATTACATTTTTGTTGAGATCATTATTATGTATTATGTAGAACTATTTTCCTTTTCTGAAGACTGAACCAAAACACCAGTTGTCGCAGAATTAGAACATCATTCAAAAAGTCCAATAGTTATATATCACAAAAAAGTTTTAAATTTATGCATACACACACTCATACACATTTCATAAGCTTGCATAAGTAGAAATAAGATTCTGGTTACTTAACGGTCCAGACAAGACAGGGTAGATGCTACAACAGGGTTTTTTGGTTTGTACTTTAAAGGCTTCAGCATACCAAATGACTATATCTTAAAAAGGTTTTTAAAAAGTTGCATTTGAAATGATTTGCCACCTGTTCCATATCTTATCTGAATATATCTAAAGTCATACTAGCATTAGAAATTAAAATGTGAAGTGAAAATGTTTCTTTTGAAAAAAAATGCTTGGAACAATGTCAGTAAGGAATATTGTCTAACCCACAAGTGTCAAAGTCAAAGCCTGGGGGCCGGATACGTTACTGTCATTGACAACCTGATGTTATCTTGCCCTTATTTCTTACTTGCATAATTTTGATAAAATATATATTCACAGAGGGTAAAATATTGAAAGCTATTTAAGGTTTAAGTTGATTTATTCTGGAATAATATTCCTGCATGCTTTTATTAATAGTTCTATGTAAAAATTACTTTTTTTAAGTTTTAAAAATGTAGTTTTAGAGTGTTCAATAAATATTTATCTTGTTCTTCTCGCGACCTAAGGTCTGTGAGATTGAGGTTGACACCCCTGGTCTAACCCCTCTTGTATTTAAATTGCAGTCTTGTCTTTGAAATCCAGGGACGTGGAATTTTCTGGATTGAGTTTGCTCCACCATTGTGTCTTAATAGCTTAAATGGCGTGATATACACGCGATTGAACTACAGAGGTTTTACTACCAGAATTAAATGCTTTTTTTTTTTTACTAAAGTTATTCTTTTCAAAAGAAAACATCAAAGTTGATTAAATAATTAGAATCGAGTCTATTTCTTTCAAAATACTTTCATTCAGTTTTTTAAGTCTGGATGATCAAGAAATTGGTCAAACTGAAAGATTGCTCTTTGACTGACATGATTTGCCAAGCAAAGACTCCTTTGCCAGCTCATAAAATGACATAATCAGTGCTTAGTGGTTAATTATATCAATAAACAGTTGCATAACTTGCTTTAATATAGCAAAATGCATGTATTTGACACTTGGATTTGTCACCCTAGGTTAAAAGGTTTATTTTTTTTCCTAAGTTATATTTGTGTATTTTCACAAGAGTCTAGAAAGTTAAAAAGACACTGGGGCTTTGGCCTGAAAAGCCTCACAGGGGCTTTGAGACTGGATGAAAAACCCATCAGGGAGTCATCAGAGTTACAGTGAAAAGATTTTTTTTTTTTTTTTTTTTTTTTACTGGAAACAAGTTCATCTAGGGGAGACTTTAAACTATGAAACAGAATTTTACAGGCGTAAAACATTTGTATCAGGATTTTAAGGATAATATGAGCTGGCTGAATTTTCCTTCTTTAAGTTGTAACTTGTTTTTTCTGATTTTTTTTTCAATCAAAACATTGATTTATACAAATATATAAGACATTAAAGTTGATCAATCTTTCTGAATGACACAATTTCAGCAATTAATCCTCCCAATTTCTGCCCAGTCAACTTCACCATTCTACAGTATATGTTTTAGTTTATTTGCATTGTGCTCACCAAAATTTGTGTGTATAAAGTAGTTTTGAAATATGCATTATCAAAACCCCTTTTTTGTTCATTTTATTTCAGAATTAGTTTCATTAGACTGCTGTTACCTTAACTAGTCTGTTTTTGAATTGGGCCAAAATTATATAGTGAGAAAAGATTGAGTCAAAGTAAATTCTTGGTCAAAAGTGATGTCTCCTAATTAATGTCTCCTAATAGTCGTATAATTACTGAGAGGGTAGGTTTTTACAAAATACAGCATGTGGTAATATTAAAATGTGTGAGGTTCAACCCATTGGCCTGCATTCTTTGAACCCTTTTAATAACATTAAATGCAAATTAACTAGTCAATGATTTTTTTTTTGGAAAAGGGATACTTTCAATTTCTTTAAATAGAACACAAATACGTCTAAATGCTTTTTTTGTTTGTTTTAACCAAAATTACTGAACTTAAAGTTAGAATTCCATCCCCGGCTTTAACTTTTTGGAAGGGGAGTCTGTGGAATTTGCGGGTTCTGTTGGGGGTTCTGTTTAAGTTTTCTTTCTAAACTTGAAAGGAGGACAGTCTATTCTATAGTTGGTCGACTATAACTGCAGGGCTGTTTGTCCTTGTGGTCCTACTTGTTCTCTGCCAGCTCCAAAACAGTTCAAATAGCTTCAGTGACCCTAAACATAATAATTACGCAATATTTTGCATCTTGATGATATTCAGTAATGAAAACTTCTTTGTGTTAAGCTCATTGTTAAAATATAAATAAATGCAGATTTCAACAGAAATGTGACTCAATCAGAAACAGGGAAGTCAGCAGAGGCACAAATCTGTTTGTCTTCACTGTGTGTTTCTTATATTTTGTCTAACTCATGGATAAACCAGTGCACCTCTTTTTAAATAAACTCTTATCTGGCAGTTTGAACACAAGCTGATAACAAGACATTTGTCAGTCTGAGAGAACCCAGCTTACATTTTATCAAGCAAAGACACCTAAAAAATACTGGAAAAAAACATGAGTGAATAAGTTAGTTCTGCTGTAGATAAATAAATTAAAAATTTCAAATAGAACTACTCTAAATCCAGGTTAATTACAACATAAATTTGTTTTTATAAGTCAGATGTTCACATATTTTTTTATTAAGATAGCCAGATTACAATTACTTATTCTTCCAGTGTAGATGAATAATAAAACACTAAAAAAACATTCATTAGTTTTCTGCTTTTTATGGAGTTCCTCATTAGGTTGGAGATATATTTCAATATACACACATATAGAGATACACTCGTGTGCTTTGCAGTCTTTTATGGTTTTTTATGAACATACATTAATATTGTTTTCTACCAACTAATAAATGCATTTATTAATATTGATATACTAAGATGGTATATTCCCAGTTTGGGTCGTTAAAGTTCCACTCATCATCTTGTATTGTATCGTATTGTGTTGTGTTGTCTTGTTTTGTATTTTATTTTATGTTATTTTATTTTGTTAACCTATGGTGTGGTTCATACCAAGTGTGGAAGGCTCGTGCCGTGCAGCGGATCGTTTCGGCGTCTGGTCTACTTTGTGTGCGAGCCTTGAGCGATCCGCATCAATTCTGGCAGGAAGTTACATCAAGATACATGAGAAAATCCAGTTTATTTTCAAAATATAATTAATTTTTCACAATAAAACTTTGCAATTTACAAATGCAATCATATTTTTGTATCTTAACCGATTGTAAAGATAAAAATCACAACACACACAAAAAAAACAGATACACAGACAGACAGACACACACATACACTTCTCTCTGTGTGTCTCAACAACTATTTGCTTCTTAGCAGAAAGATGGGGTCATATTTTTAGGTTATTAACTCACCCATGATGGCAAAAATAAGAAAAAAAAAGCTCTAGCAGAAGTCGACGTCACAGAAAAATGTGCGTCTTGTGTGAATTGCAGGAGAGTGGATACCGCGCACACTCCACTCCATGGCGCTTAGTGGCGCTTCCACATCCAGTGTGGACCAAGTGTACGCAATTTGTCTCTTGAGTTTTGGCCGGGACCGTTGGTGTGAAAGTAAGCCTCCGCTGATATCCCATGATCCCCTTGCTTACATTCTTTCTTACTAGCTAACTTTCCTATACAACCCAAAGAAGTGCAACAAAAATGGCGAGCAAAATCAGAGCTATCCAGCTTACACACAGTGGTGAGCCAGATGCCAGCTCGAAAGAGGAAAATTCAGACCTGAATCTATTCGACTACAAGTGGATGCTTCGGAATGGAGCGTCAGAGAGCGTGTGGCTTGCTGTTGTATGTCATACGTCACAGCTACAAGCTTTTTGACATTTCTTCGTCTGCTCCTGATTCACAATGATTTGAGTAAAAAAAAAATACACATAATTTTACATCTAAATTTCTTCATGGATGAATAAAATGCCACAAGAACATGTTAAAAAAATGTCATCTATTTTTATTTAATAATAGAATTTTTGTTACATTTTTTATTTGGTTAAATTGAAAATCTAGCAAATTGCAACTTTGAATGGGTCTGATGGGGGACGTCCTGAAGATGGTTTGGAACTCCTCTCAGCCCTTGAATGAATGCTGCGCTCTGATTGGCTGTAGAGTTTGAGGGGGCGTGGCTCTGCAGCGGTTCGGAGCTGTGGGTGAACTCCACAGTGTTGTGGGGAGGGATGGCTAATGGAAAGCGTACTACTTGACAGCGATCCGTCCCTGTAGGCTGCATACAGTTCACATCAGGGCTCCCCCCATCACTGTGCGTCCCGTGGGGGTGTATGTGTGCGCGTGCAGTGAGGATGAACGTGTCAGAAAGGGGACGCGTTGCATGCGTGGCGGTGCGATGAGTCCAGTGCACTTTGCGGGACTTGCGCTGCAGAGAGCGGACCCCACGACCCGCCGCTGACAAGCGGGGGCAGAGGGAGAGGAGGGTGAGGAGGGTGGTGGTGGAGCGGAGACGGCGCTCACTGCTGTGGAGAGCCACAGCCGGGCTCTCTTTGCGGAGGAAATCATGCAGTTTGCAATCTGGCTGCTTGGGCTAACGTGTCATCTGTCACCGCTCGTCCGAGGCGCTCTGCAGCAGCGATTGCACCCCAAACAAGGTGAGTTTTTGCGCCAAATCCCCCGAGAGTGACGCGCAGCTTTGCAGCTCCGCATCCGCGCTCACCGGAGCGACTCCTTCTCCCGCAGAGCGCTTCATTAAGCAGCTGTCATCGTATGAAATCACCACTCCGCTGCGCGTGAATGACTTCGGAGAGTCCTTCCCGCACGCGCTGCACTTCAGGAGGAGGCGCAGGAGCGCGGACGACGAGCTGTCGGGCGCGCGGCTCCACTACCGGGTGGACGCGTTCGGGGAGCTCTTCCACCTGAACCTCACGGCGGACTCCAGCTTCATCGCCCCCTCGTACGCGGTCAAGCACTTGGGAGGCGAGCGGGACAACGGCACGGAGCCGCGCGCCCACGACATGCGCCACTGCTTCTTCCGCGGGCACGTCAACGCCAAGCGCGAGCATCCCGCCGTGTTCAGCCTGTGCTCCGGCTTGGTGAGTAGATGGTGGATCCAAATGCTGACCTGCAGCTCAGTGATGCTCAAGTGTTCTTGAGCAAAACACTGGAAACTTTGGTGGAATGTTAATTCGTGTGTCCTGTTTCCAAAAGATAAATAAAATGAGAATCATAGTCATTGGTGCCACAGTTTACTTACTTAATTGAATAATTTATAATTTTTCCAAAACAGCTAGCATATTGTTAAACTATTAGCTAAACTCTAAATCAGCCTAAAAAGATGTCTAAATTGGCCAAAACAGCTAGCATAATGCTAAAATGTTGAATTGACTCAAAATTTTCTTAAAAAACGAGAGAAAAGTCTAATTTTGCCAAAAAAAAAACAGCTAGCATGACGCTGAAATGTTAGCTAAGCTCCAAATTATCAAAAAACAAACAAAAAGAAACAACAGAAAAAATGTTGTGCCAAAACGTCTAACATGTTGTTAAAATATATGCAAAACTCTAAATTATCCTAAAAAATGGAAACATGTCTAAATCGGCCTAATAAGCTAGCATAATGGCAAAATATTAGCAGAACTCCAAATTATCCTAAAAAAATGGAAAAAAAATATCTAATTTTGTCATTATTTTAGCGTATTGCTAAAATTGTAGAAAAACTACAAATTAGAAAAAAAAAAAAGAACTGGAAACATGACAGCATTTTTCAAAACAGTTAGCATAATGCTAAAACATTAGCCACACTCCAAATTATTCTAAAAATATATATATATATATTTCTAATTTAGCCAAAACAGCTAGCATAATTCAAAAATATTAGCTAACCTTCAAATTAGCCTAAAGAACTGGAAAAATGTCTAAATTTGTCAAAAACAGCTAGCATGTCGATAAAATAAAAGCTACACTCCAAATAACCCTAAAAAACTATAGTTGCTGCAGATTTTAAAGTTTGAATGGTGTCTAGAGCTGAAAGTATATGCAGAAGCTCACAAGTTTCAAAATGTTTAAAAGATTTGAGCGAATTTCTTGTTCATTTTCTATGGGGCATATTTTGCTCAATATTTAAAAAATTATAAAGTTTATGAATAACAAAAGAACAAGAAGCTGAATGTTTTGATTCCAAGATTTTTTAAATTGCTGAAAGTGTGAGTTTTTACGTGCCAAAAAAACCTACAGAAAGACGCAGGAGAATGACTAAGCATTCACACAATAAACCCACAACTAACATCCCAAAACCACTTAGTCTAAAGCGCCTGTTCTGCCCCTTATTGCCGACTACGGGGTGTAGAGTTATTATGAATTTATGGGTTAGTTTATTGTTATTGGAATGCCCCTTGAGATGCAACATCTCATTTTCATGATTCAATAAAATCACGATTTGTGGTTGATGTTACATAGTTAAAACCGGTTCATTTAAAACGATCTAATTCACTGATAATCGATCTTTAGCCAAAGCTTCAACCACTGTGACTCAGATATAAATACCAGGTATTAAATAGTTCAGGTGAAGTTTTCTAGATTCCTTGTATTCAATGCAAGATAATTAAACATACAAGTAATGGCAAATCCATTGACATAATTTTTTTGCCCCCCACACGTTTTTACGTTCTCCTCAATTCAAATGATATTTTCCAAGATTAATATCAATTGGTTTCATTTTGAAACAATCTTATAATGATATAGATCGATTCGATTAATAACTTGCCTCAGACAGATGGATCGTGTTGTATCGCAATATAAATCGATTTATCGATTAATCGTTACATCCCTATAGCAATCTACATCTCCTGATGCCCCTGCTCCTGTGGGAGGGAATCTGCTAACTGCTAAAGGGGATGACTTCATGGGTCACATGAGGTGACTGGTTTAGGAGCAGGGGGTTGACCTCAGTCGCGCCAGGCCGGATTCTGTGTGTGTGTTTGGGGGGGTGGTGGGTTGTTTGCTGGCCACAGCAGCATGGCCAAAGTGACCGTAGCCTTGGAAGGCTTCCTATCATCATTCAACCCCCCTACTGGTGACACGATCAATGCATTGGACAATGCGGTTTCCCAAACTAAAGGAGATGCCTTCTCCCTTTGTAGGACTCTGATCTATAGTGGCTGAAACATCAGTGCAAAGGTCAATGTCTGAAGATTGAAAAATAAATGTCTTTATTCTGGTTTAAACATCACTTTAAGGCATGGAACACTCAGCAATCAAGCTAATAAGTTTTAAATGTTCCCTCCTTTTTGTCCCACTTTGATGTTTGGCCCATTTATCCAAACTTGCTCAGTTTCTTGTTGCTTATCCTTCTCAGAGATTGACAGGACAATGGCTAGAGCATCGCGGGCTGTTTGGTCATAAATGCGTCTGATTACTGGGGCTCAATGGTCATAATGGACTGAGGTCATTAAGGAGGAACTGTGGCCAAAAACAAAGGGGTCATTCGCAGAAAAAAAAAGAGAAAAGCAGGTTCCTTTTTGGTCCAGAGTTACTCAGAGCCATCCCCAGGGGGGCAGTTGATGCAGCAGGGAGGGGTGCAGGGCCGGGGGAGCTTTTGGCCTTTTCAAAGTGAGCTGTGACGAGCAGATAGCAGGAGAATTCTCTGAAGAGGAGACAACTGCTGTTAAAGGCCGACGGGGGAACTTTAGGTTTTCCCACACAGCGGGAATGGTAGTTCTTACTGGACTTGGCTCGCTTCTAATAGAACTGTGTTGGGTCATCTCGCCCTAGAAACTCTCTTGTATGCACCTTTAAGATAAGGACACTAAAACAACTGCTACATTGTCTTTAACCTTAGAGTTTATAAGTGGCTGAGCCCCACTTTTGAATGAATTAGCACCCACAGAGTGTTTTATAGAATGTAATCTGAATTTATTGAAGACTTCCAATTCAGCACTCACAACTGAACAGCATCCTTGAAGTTTCAGGGTGTATTCAGACTGGGAAAGTCCAGATCAAGTACCGAACCTTGCATTTGGTCTGTATTCAGACTGCCTTCAACTAGACATTTCTGTTTCAAACCAAAGAGTTTAAATAAAACCATGTGACCAAAAATCTCTTCAGTCATTGGGCAGGAATTACAAGGGCAGGGGAAAGCAGCAAGAGAAAGAATAATGGAAGTCCTATGCTTTGAACTCAACGTCGAGATAGTTCACTTATTCAAACTTTATATTTCTCTGATCAGTTTTGAACGTCTTTAACACTTTTTACTGCTACTTTAGTACGACAGAGGCAAGCTGCAAAGTGGTTTACGAGAAGACGGCAGCTAAGAACGCTAATAAGTGGTTATGACATGTAGGTTGTCAGGAAAACATTGTGAGAAGCAATGTGTATCATGTTAAAAGTTGTTTTCATGAGCCTAAATTCATCCGATTACATTTCAATGAGTTGCTGTGTCTCATCGTTGCTCCTTGTTTTCCTACTCTGCTTACATCCCGTAATGCCCAGCTATGGTTGACGTTTTAATGCAGTTGTTCCGCTCCAAGCACGGATCCTATTCAGATTGAAGAAACTCAGAGCTCAGTCCGATTGGAATCAAACCAAGACCACATTGAAAGATGGGTCTGAAAGCGGTTCCTGGTCCTGGACTAGGGTCCATTTGGGTACATTGAGGATGTATTCAGACTGAACACATTTGGTTCACTTAAAGTGAACCAGACTTCGTTTCCCCCGATAATCTGCAACAAATTTTCAGTCTGAACACATGTAAGTGCACTCTAGTTTGGAACCAGGAACCGCTCTCGAACCCATTGTTGGAGGTGGTCTCGGTTTGTTTCCAGATGGACTGAACTTCAGCTCGCTATGAGATTCCTCCATCTGAATACAATTAGTCCTCTGAGTGGAATAACTGGACCAAAACGGCCACCATAGTTGGTAGTCATGAGGTGTAAACAGACTAGGAATGAAGCAATTGGTGAGATGTGGACACATTTAAAGGATTGTTGTGTTATCAACGAGGAAATAATCGGTCCAACCGTTTACTTGTTAGAACAGTTATTTTAACACAGCTGAAAATGCTTCTTACATGCCTTTTTGTGTCTCGTTACGCGTCATCCCAAAAGCTAGTTTGTAGCTTGATCTACCGATGGGACAACTCATTGAAATTTGATTGGGTGCAGGCTCATAAAAAACACTTTTAACATGATACACATTAATTCTGACTGCGTTCCCAACAATCTGTGTGTAATAAACACTTAGCGTACCTTCATACCCAATGTTGCCTAGTTGCTAGCATCTTCTGAGTTACGGCACAAACAGTACATCTTTGTGCCAGTAACTGTCTTGCAGCATGCCTCTGTCGAGTAACAAGTAAAAATAGTTGTTCCTGACGTTCAAAACTGGTAATCAAAACATTAAGTTTTACCAAGTTAACTATCCCGACAAGGATTTTAAAGATCTGTATCTTTCTCTTGTTGTTTTGACCCAACTTGTAGTCCCTGGCCAATGACTGAAGAGCTCTTTAGTCACGTGGTTTTGTTTACAAACTTTGATCTCCAGTAGATGCCAGTCTGAATACAGACCAAACACAAACTTCAGGACTCGATCCGAATCAAATTATGTGCACTCGGTCCAAATTAACGGACTTTCCCAGTAAGAATAAACCCCAAATTAGTTCCAGATTATCGAGAGAAACAAACTCTAGTTCACTTTAAGCAAACGAAATGTGTGCAGTCCGAATACGTCAAACCTCTGCTACATGTGGTGCTGGACTTAAGCATGGAAGCCCCTCAAACTCTGCCCCCTGCACTGAACAAACAAACTTCTGTTAACACCACACTAGAGCCTCTCAGCCATAATCATCCAATTAAAGCTGACTCACCATAGATAGTGATTTACAAGATGCAGGTAAACATCTACCAGTTGTTCCAACGTGCAAGTCATTCATTATGCTCTTGTAGAAAAAGCTTTGGTAGTTCCATGCTTAATTGTAGGGCACATAAAGACTTAAAGCAGGGATTGCATTCTTAAGTGATGAGCGTAACAAGCTTCTCTGTGATGTTTAACATTCAAAGTCAATTGAAAGATTTTTTTATGCTATTCTCGTGTCAATAGACACACTTTGATGCATTTCATGATTTCTAACACTTTCAGTTTGGCTAATTCTTGGAAAAATGCAGAGGAAGACCAGTGAATGTCTTATTTAACTGCACTTATTAGTGAATGTTGCTCATATATTTGTGTTTGGTTACATGCTTTGAGTTCCACACAATTGTTTTTGCACCTGGATTCTGCAAAAAAAAAAATAAATAAATAAATAACAAGAAACCAGAAAAATCCAACAGACGTTCCTTCATCTAAGCTGGCCTCTCATTATCAATGACTTTCTTCGCAGGACGCCATTAGTGGCAATGGAAAATATGCAACTTTGAGGCTCCAAGTATTCCAAAGGTGGTAGTGATGCTGCACATTGTTTTCACAGGCTAGCAATTACACTACAGCTCAAGCAAGCAAGTTGCATGTGTTTTAACATTTTCATCAGAACATGTGTATTCCAGTCTAGTCGACAAATCTGTCATTGCAGATTGTACTCGTTTTCCATATCTCATTTTTACCTTTCCGCTGTCAAGTTTCCATCATTTGGGAAGAACAGTTATGAGGTAAAGCTGTCTCAATGATAACATTCCAGTGTCCAATTTCCCGCTTAAGTGTGCGCATAAAATTACCATGTAAACACCAGTGTACCTCATGGCTGAGTGAGCTAAGGAGCTTTGGGAGAGTTTGAGCTTCCAGATCAATATTAGCATTCCTTTGTCAACAGCTCTGTGCATTTATGATGATATCACACCTGTCATTGTAGAGATTGGAAAAAATGTACTTAAATGAAATTAAGTTGTTTTTTTTTTAAAGAAAGATGGATAAAAAGGAATTATGAATATGACTTTTTACTGGAAATCAAGTAATGTTATGCAATTATTTTAATATTTAATGGACTTCTTTCCTGTACATTTCTCCTCTTTTAGCTGTTAGGCATAAATATTGCTTTAAAAAGACAGAACAATATATTTTTTAAAGCTAAATAGTTTTTCTCACAAAAAAAAAAAAACGACAACATCATAGTCACTTCCAAGCCGAGGCAGAGCTACAACCTTTAGGGAAGAGTGGCAAATAAGAACAACAGAGTGTAAGGGCATTACGAATAAAAGGATCAAAAGTACTTATTCATAACAGTTTTATTATTTTTATTGTGTTTATTTTAGGGCTGGGTTGATAAAATCGACCACTCAATCTGAACCAATCTAAGTTTAAAAGATCAATAATTGATCCATAAAAGTAGAGATTGATCTCACGCATAAAGCTAAAGTCCGCTAGCTTGATGCTAACATATAATGGGATTTCCTATAAAACGCCTAACGCTAACACTTGGTCGACCTCCTAAACATACATTGCTGACTAAACTAAAATTTTTATATACTTACAGGCATGAAGGTGTCATACTATAACGCAAACGCCACCTAGTGGCTAAAATGAAATGTTCTCCTGGAGAGCAGAACAATTGTTGGAGCTTCTCTGTTTGAGAATAAATGTCACGGGATGGTGTTAACAATCTCGTTATAATTTCACTAATACATTTTGCAGTATGTGAACTGTATCAGATTAATATGAAAATCTTCAAAACATTTATATAGATTATTATTGTATTTCTAAACAGCGGCTGGGTGGCTCAGTGGGCTAGGTGAAGGGCTGGCACTCAGGAGCCCTGGGTTCGATTCCAGGGTTGTCCACTGATCCCCAGATTGGGTCCTTAGGCAAGACCCTTGACGCTGCTGCCTAACTGGGTCCCTGTGCTCCTCAAGTACAGGGTTGCGTCAGGAAGGGCATCCGGTGTAAAAACTCTGCCAAATCACTGATGCGAAACAGTGGGTGCTGTTACGCTGTGGCGACCCCGAAAGGGATAAGCCGAAAGTGAACTACTACATTGTATTTCTAAACAAATGTGTCTAAATGTGTAATCAAAAGCTGCTCCAATTAAATTTAGGGCTCCCCAACCGCAAACCGGTACTGGGACGCGTACAGCATCGGTACCCTAACGTTAACCTGGTAATGGGCGCATGCAGTACCAGACACGGACCAGAACCGGTACAGCAAACCTGTACCGGAACAGCGCGCCTGGTACCACACATGCGCTACCAGATGTAATATCGGTTTGCGGACCAGGTTGGTACAGGGTCAGGGTTATGGTACCAGCACCGGACGCGTCTGACAAAACGCCCGGACCCCTGATTTAATGAGGGGCCTCTGGTCACACACAAGACACCTTGAGAATCAATCTATAGCCGGAAGCGGAAATGGTAACTTCACTGTTTGCGTAAGCAGAAATTTCCTAAACTTTAGAAAACCCTTTCAAAATGATACTTTAAAACCTTTTCAGAACTATCAGCTTTTATGCCTTTGAATGAGAATAAACTGTAACTGTGTTTTTCTCCGTGAATCAGCTGATCGGAGCCACGAAATGCAGTTTTTTCTCACAGAGAAAAAAAAACGGCAAAAAGAGTTGATAAAAGAGAGAAAAAAAGGGAAAAAGGTATAAAGCTTAAAGCCATATTTTTGTTGTGGCCGGCTCTGGTAGGGGAAGGGACTTTCGGCTATCAATTTCCAGGCGCCATATTTTTTTCTCTGTAGCCAGATTCTCTTGGATTTAATGAGAACACCCGGCATGTCAAAAATAACGAGTTGGGGACACCCAAAACGTCAAAAAGTGACGGGGAGGGGTCCTTAACCAGACGTCAGTATGTGACGACTTGGGAATGAGAATGTGCTGCTTAATCTTAGTCAATAATGAAACTTATATTGAGTCAAAAATTGGAGGGGAAAAGCTTTTGGCTGGCGGGGCAGCTGTCCCCCTTGACCCCCCATAGCTCTACCCCTGCTCACATAACCTAAGGCTGAGTGACAGTGACCTGTCAGAGATTTGTTCTTTCCATCTGCATCTGTCAGAACTGTACTCTTGTTCAAAAGTGTGTTAATAATGTGCAAACGGACGCCTAAAGCCAAAAGGAAAATGTCTAAAATAATGTCTTTAAATGAAACTCCTACACTCAAACTGTCTGAACACACACCATCACTGACGTTTATATTGTCTTCTTCAGATCGGAACATTTACAACTCAGCATGGTGAATACTTCATGGAGCCTCTTTTAACCCCCGACGGAGATGAGTATGAAGAGGCGCACAACAAGCCCCACCTGGTGTATCGACAGGGTAGAAAGAACGTCTCGAGTACGGATGAGCCCCACGCCGCCCCAGGTAACAGACTGCTTAACTATGCTGCCTCTAACCGCCGTCTGTCTGACTTTCCCGCCACAACACCCTTTATCAGCCACATTCACTTTCCCAAGGATGGCAATAAAAGCTTCAAATTGGAATTGCGCCGAGTCGTACTTTTTGAGTTCTGGAGACAGTTCAGCTTTGATTGTGGTTCTTGTGTCTCATCTCAGCTCAAACAAATCATTTAGGAGTAACACTGAATAGTGCAAGGAGGTGTTTTCTCTGACTCCTCCAAAGAGAAAGAAAGTGTAACTTTCTTGGATGGAAGAGCCTCAAGTTGTCCTTTGAGGGTAGGCTTTTGTGGCGTGATGCAATAAATCTTTTATGTGCAGACCATTTGATTTGCTTGCTGTCTGAAGCCTGCCATTGTTGTCTGATGGTGGCCTTTGTGTGTGGCAGCGGTTGAAAAGCTTGGACTGACCCGCTGGTCAGACCAATCCTGCCCTGATATTCTTCACCTTTCCTATTCTTCTTAGTCTGTGTGTGGTAAACAGAGACTCTCCACATCCATTCTTGTTTAAACGTCCAGACCTTGAGTGCTGCTTTGTCTGTTGTTGAGATGGATGTTGAGATGGATACTCGGTTATAAACCATCAATGTCAGTCTTTTTGGAGATTTCTGCTGGGTGTAAGGCAGGTTTCAAGAAAAAAGCAGCATGTAGGTGCGTGATTCACCTGTGAGGGCTTCATCAAAGAGACATCAATGAACTGGAGGATTCAAAGAGGCAGTGGTCCAGGGTTAGAGCTCTGAGGTGTCTCTGTTTTATCAGAGAGATGTGGCGATAAAAGAGGCCCTTTCAAGGGCCTATTTTATCAAGCTCATTCTGTCTTTTTATGGCAAGGAGAGCAGAACACATAACTACTAGCACGTTCGATATAAACACTAACTAGGCACGTGCCATTTTATTTGCAAAACACTCGTAGTTGCTGCTCTTGTTCTAGGATTTGGGGCATTTGCTTCACCTCTAGCTTTTTTTCCCTACTCCAGAGCAGTTCTGTGAAGTCTTTCTCTCCCTACGGGGCTCTTCTTGTTCTTGTTAAACTAAATCAGTGTCTAACTTTGGCCGGAAAATGTCAAGGAACCCATGACTGCCAAGTTGCTGGGTTATAAAGATGTGGCTGAAACACTGCTCGCTCCTTTAATAACAGCTGTTGTCTTTGAATCAGGGAAAATGAGAAGGAAGTAAGCCTAAGAGAAGTTTATTTTTATTTGTTTAGGGCTCTGAAAGATATAGAAAAGTAAAGCTTCACAATTAAGAATATAAATGGTGTTTTTGATGTTTTAGCATGTTCTTGTGGCATTTTTTCTGATGATGGAGGACATATATATAAAATTAAGGCTAAAATTGCATTTTTTATTGTTTCTTGATCCAAATTGTTGTGATTTCTGAAAAAAAAATGCAGTTGGAATACATTTGCAGATGAACAGATGTAGTTGGAAAAGTCTGTAACAGTGACTTAGAAGCTCCATCTGAGGCATCCACTTGTAGACAAATAGATCCATGTACGTCTTTGTTCTTTTCACGTCTCAGCTGGTATCTGGCTCTAAACTGCATGGCTGGATAGCTCCAGCATTGCTCACCTTTTTTGTTGCACTGGTAATGTTATATTGGGGTTGTGAGGGGCTGTAAAGAGTGGGAGAGTGCGTAAAACAAAGGGATGATGGGAAATGAGGGGAGGCTTACTACACTCCAACATTCCTGCCCACAACTTTGAAATTTCTAATGAATTACTGCCACATTGCAGAAACTATGTACTAGATGACAGTTTTCTTTTCTTATTTTAAATTTGGCTAAATACGGGATAGTTATAATTAAAAGACTGCTGGGAACGCTTTGAAAACAGATCAAAAAAGGATCAGAGTGAGACTTTAAGACAGAAAAAAATAGTAGTGATTTTAGATTTTATTCAAACCCCACCAGTCTTTCAAAGCCAGTTAAAGATCGACTATTTTTTTTAAACTGGACTCATTGCAAAGATAACTTGTGGTTTTGATAAGAAGATTCCAGGATCTTCTCTTTGTCATGAACTACAAAGGCTTTCTTTGTCAGAGTTAGTCATCTCATGGCTTTTTTCCTTTAATTGTCTGTGCATTCGGTGTGTTTGTGAAGAGGAGCCCAAACTGAGAGGTGCAGCAGTGGCCAGTTTTACTGGTTAGAATCCTTGAAGAAATTTAAAGCAGTTTTTTTAGAGTTTCAAACACAGAAAAATGCAAGATTTTGACACTTGTAAAGAAATAATTTCATACTGAAATGTCATTTGGGTTTTGTATTTTTTCTCTATTTGCACTGGCCTAGATATTGTATTGGTGGACTTCACTTTTCTAAAGATAGAGTTGGACACCAAGGTTTTTTTTTTCATTATTTCTAATTAACTATAATTGTCAGAGAGGTAGAAGGATACATTTTTAACTAGGTTTTATTTTGTTTTGTTTTTTTAGCTAAAATTTGTACGTTATTACAAGAATTGTTTTTGATAAGCAAGTGGATTGACCAATAGGCTAACTCAACAAAACTCACTTTCATTTTAGTCAGTCATTTTCTGGACATTGTTGAGTTGAACGAATACATTTTTTGTCAAAGTTGTACGTGAAGTTTCATTTATGCTGTTTTGAGTACGAGGACTGTGTCTTATAGTATATGTCAATAGCAGGGGTGTCAAACTCAATCGCACAGGGGCCAAAATCCAATACAACCCCTTGGTCGTGGGCCGAACAAGATAAACACTCTAAAAATATATTTTTAAAAATTTAAAACCGTAACTTTTTAACATAATATTGAACTACATATATAGCATTACCTACGATAATGCTAGTGTGATTATGTAAGCTGAATTTGACCACTGAAGATGCTAGTGCTGATAGCTCAAGATGCTGAAATTGATAGCTAAAAACGCTAAAGCTGATAGCTGAAAACGCTGAAGGTAATAGCTGAAAAAACTGAAGCTAATAGCTGAAAAGATGAAGGTGACAGCTGAAATGCTGAATCTAATAGCTGACCACGCTGAAGCTGATAGCCAGCTAAAATATTAGCTTAATGCCAAATTAGCCTAAATAAACAGACAAAAAAACTTAGATTAGCTAAAACAGCGAGCAAGTTGCTGAAAAATTTACATTTTAAAATATCCAAAAAAAAAAAAACACCAAAAAGCCTAAATTATCCAAAATAGCTAGCATGTAGCTGAAATATTAGCTAAACTCCAAAATAGCCTAAAAAATATTAGTAAATTCCAAAACTGTCCAAAAAGCTTGCAAAATTACAATTTTTAAAACTTTAAAATTGTAACTTTTTAACATAATTATGAATATAAGAAGGCAGGAATATTATTACTGAATAAATCAAGTTAAACCTTAAATAACTTTCAATATTTTACTCTCCATAAAAATATATTTTGTCAAAATTATATAAGTTAGAAATGAGCGCAAGATACAGTAACATTGGGCCATTAATAACAATAAAATAAAATGATCTGGAGAGCCGGATAAAATTACTCTTGACTTTGGCACTTGTGGTCTATTGTTAAGACATTTTGTGATTATTTATCATTCTTTTTCATGCCTTTTTTTTTTGTTTGTTTGAATAGC
>NC_050517.1:13743257-13754130 GCF_002922805.2 Oryzias melastigma
GTTATAGATGACTAGATCCATGCACGTCTTTGTTTTTCTCGTCCAAGCTGGTTTACAGCTGTATGGCTGGTTAGCTCCAATGTTGCTAAACTGTTTTTGTTGCTAAACTGTTAGGTTGGGGTTGTGAGGGGCCATAAGCTAGTGGGACAGTGTGTAAACAGATGGATGATGGGAAGGGGATGGGCTTACTCTACATCAATGGTGCTACCATCACCATTGAATTGTGATGAACTCCTGCCGCTCTGCAGAAACTATGTTCTAGAAAACTATAGATTTTTCAATTTTGACTAAAAATGACAAAAAAATAGGTCAAAAAACATGGTAATTTTAAATGTACCTCAAATTTCTCCTTGGATGAGGTGTTTGGTTACGGCTGACGTTTTCCTCTTAACTCTGACTCCTGACAGAGGTCAGGACAGGTGGTCAGTTTGGGTGTGATGGGGGAGCAATGATCTCTCAGACAACCTCCCTCACCTTTAGGGTCCAGCTTGATCCTGTGGGCTTTCTGAATGTCCTGTGGCTCCAAAAGGCTTAAGCTTGCCATGTGCACTCATGCCCTCTGAGCTGACTGAAAGCCCTGATTTGAGAAGGCTATCTATTGTTTAGAGAAAGCAAAAAGGGTTACTTTTGACCTTTTGTGTTCCTGCATTGATGTGGTTTGGTTGTGAGTGTGGATTTGTGAAATTGCATTCTGAGCTGTCAGTTGATGAAGTGTCCCGCTAAGTACGTGGTATTGCTGAGCTTGCAATAGTAAAGGAATGGTGGAGAAACGTCTTTTCTGATGCGTTTGAAAAGCGTTGCTCTGTGCTGCCTTTTTGTTTATTTTTATGGTATTAAAAAGATGGCTTATTGTCTTATTCAAATTTTCATTTAATTTGCATGTCATTAGGCTGAAGTGTGGCCTAAATTTTACTTTCAAGAATGATGTTGAGTCTTGTCAACTTTCTGTGTATTACACGACAGATACCATAAGTTGCTAATAATTGCACCGATCGTCATCTGATGTTAAGATAACAGCAGTGAGGTCAAACAGGCAGGGCTAAACGTGCTTTCACTAACCCTAATAGCTCCCATGTGTCAGCCCTTCATGGGGCCTTGGGGCTGTTGAAGCCAATGTGTCGTGCTGTCCCGTGAGTTCCAGCCGTGGTTATTTTCTGCCACTCTTTACTGTCTCGGCATGCTGAATGGAATGGCTAGAAAAGTTTGAGGGGTGATGGCAGCTCTTATCACTCAGGCCTGGCGTACTGGATGAGTCTTATTGGTTTAAGACAAAATCATTTTCTCACTGCAAAAAAGAACAGATAGGTGAACTGAAGCCGCAGAAGCTTATAAACCTAAGATTTTAGAGTATGATTCATTGTGATATTGGCAGGAGGATATGGAAGATGATTGGTGCTGTCACTGATATCCGTAGAGAAATGTAAAGCCAGATAGTACTTGATGAAACAGGTGACCTCTGGTCAAGCTGCATGTCAAGGTCAATTTATATACATATATATATATAATACTAAAAATAGCATTATATATATATAACTAGAAATAGAAATTGTTATAATTTACTACTAAAATTAATGTTAGAATGAAGATGAAGCCTGTGTCCGAATTCACTCACTATTCCCCCTTTGGTGCACTACATGAGGGCTATGTTCGAATTCCACCCTAATCTCTAACTACTAAAAAACTATATAGTTTGGGAATATCTATTGCCCTGGATTTTAAAAGCAATCTGGACACCATGCTCACTACTTTCTTTTTTTAAAGGCTAGTATAACGTTAGTGATTTCACATAGTAAAAATCAAACCAATACAAACATTTTATAAAGTCTATTTATGACTCCACTGTGTTCTGATGATGAAAATGTTGATGGTTTATTAAAAAATACTTTTCAACACACATTGTTTGCAAAATTGTTCAAATATTGGACTATATTTGCCAATGTAGTGAGGATTGATGCATACTGTTTTTTTTTTTTGCAAAGACTTCTGGGAAATTTCTTGGGCACTTGATTTTGGAATTGTAGATTCGGACAGCACTAAATAATGGCAAACACATTTTATAGTGCACTACATAGTGAGTAGTGAAGGAATTTAGACACGGCTACAATCCAGTGCCCTACAAATTTCCCAGAAGTCTCTGCAAAAAAAAAAACCAGTGTGCGTTGATGCTCACTAGATTGGCAAATATAGACAACACTGTATTGTATTTGAACAGTTTGTCATTTAAAAAATAGCGGCAGAAAGTTGAACAATGGCAATGGTCTAAACCTAAATTTTATGATTTTTTTTTTAATTGCTGTCAGAACACATCAGGTTAAGAAATGTTCATAGTTATTTGGTTTTTACTTTGGCAGATGGGTAACATCTTATTTGGCGTTAAAAAAAAAAGTTTACATGGGTCTATGTATGAAATGTTCTGTCCCCACCTGCCAGCTGTGAACATAAAATTCAAAGTTATTTTGTAAAAAAAAATTACATAGATTTTTTTTATTTTTTTTTACATTTCTTGACAAAAAACATTTTCTTCAGCTCAACAGGTGTACGGTGCTACTCAGAAAAACATGAGCTTTAAACAAAATGTCAAAATGCTGATTATGTATGTTACCAAATACCACAGTCTAAATTAAACGGTAACCTTACATTTTACTCTCATTAAAACTGTCTACTGAGGTCTCCAATTCACACCAACTAGCTGTGTGTCTTGATTTCCATTTGACATGCTCTAAATATAAACAGACTGAGTTTCAATAATTCCCGCAGGAGCTGTAGTTGCTGCTGGTCACAATTTGTTAAAATAAATACTCTCTTTTTAGGCATTCAGACATAAAATAACAGGAATAATCACAGAAAAGAAAGCTGAAGTAAAACCGCATCATATGTGAGCAATTTCAGCTTGAACCATGAGGTCCCATGTGTTTTCTGTGAGACTGTCATCATTTCAATGTTCCAGCAGTTTTTTTCTTAAATCACAGAACAGCTGATGACACAAGGCAGAACTTTTTTTCTGATCCAAATAGAAGCACCGCAAACAGCTGTAGCACTGACAACTAGGGTTTTTCTTTATATCCTCATTTTGTGCAGCTCTATAAAGCGACTAGTTGTGTCACTACAGACTTGTGGCCGTATGGCTAAAGCAGAACAAGCGAGAGTCAAGATGTGTGTATCTATTGCATTTTATGCCTTTATCTGACAATTCGATATTTGGTCAATTTCATTATGCATTCCTAATTTTTTCAGAAATAAATCCAAGTAAAAAAAAACAGTCTTGGACAGAAAATTTAGCTCAAACATGTAGACTTATAGATATGCTTTCTTTCATAAAATACCTCTCCTATCCAGCAAGACAACATTGGACTAGCTCTGTTATTTAGAGATTGCTGACTTTGCTCCTTATTACAACGATTTTGTGCTTAGACATGAAGTCAATCAAAATTAAACAAGAAATTTTATGTGCTTTTAAAAAAAATCCACATGGTGACACTTTAAATCAGGGGTGTCGAACTCAATCGCACAAGGGACAAAATCCAAAACACACTTTAGGCCGTGGGCCGAAAGAGATAAACATTTATTGAACACTTCAAAAGTACATTTTTATAACTTTAAAACCATAACTTTTTAACATTATTATGAACTAGATATAGCATTACATGCAATAATGCTAGTGTGAATGCTTTAAGCTGAATTTGGCCGCTGAAGATGCTAGTGATGATAGATGAAGATGCTAAGATTAATAGCTAAAAACGCTGAAATTAATTGCCAGCTAAAATATTAGCTAAATGATCAATTAGACTAAAAAAATTAAAGGGGCTCTACCATGAAAATTCTGAGGTTTTAAATGCATTTTACTGTTCATTCCTCACTATAAAGAATCCCAAAGCAGCATTTTGATCTGTTCATACATTTAAGAGTAATCCTCTAAAAACCTGCACTGTCTGCAGCAGCCCCTCCATACCCACGAAAACGAGTGGTTGGAGACGTGCTGACGTAAGATCGTTTCAAACAGCTCCCTCCAGGAAGTCTGTGCTGCAAGCTCTGACCCCCGGTTTACACAACACTCAATTTATCCCCTTACTAGTGATAATCAGTGAAAAAACTTTCATTTTAGATGCAGAATGCTGTATTTATTCCAGTTCTGTCCTGTCTTCAATACATTCCAGCTCAAATAGGTGTTTGTTACTTTTTCCGGCGCTACCATTGACTGTATATAAGAAATATTTTTTACAGTCAATGGGCGCCACCTTAAGACGCTACCTTAACACCCGGTCCCGCACAGCCATGCAGATGCCGCATGTGTTTGTTTTGTGAAGGAGTTTAGACCTACTAAAGGCAGATATATATGTGCATCCATCTTTGAAGAAGTTTGGATTATTTTCGTGCAAGAAATATGGAAACACGGATTTTGTCTGAGATGACGTCATGACGCAGACAGCAGCAGCACGCAGCGGCACGCGGAGCTTCAGGAATCGAGCTCTTTTACTTCCGGGTAGGGAATAATTCATGAAATATAACTAATATTTAATAAATAATTTGTTTTTTAGTGGTCCAAATGTAATATATGATCATATATATGGATATATTTCACTCTGAAAGGCTTAAGAAAATCATGGTAGGGCCCCTTTAAAAAAAAACAAAGAAACTTAGGTCAACCAAAACAGCTAGCATGATGTAGCTGAAATATTAGGTAAACTCCAGAATAGACTAAGAAAAACAAACAAAAACAAACAAACAAAAAAGCCTAAACTAGCCAAAACAGCTAGCATGTTGCTGAAATTTTAGCTAAACTCCAAAATAGCCTCAAATACAAAAGACTAAATTAGCCAAAACAGCTAGCATGTAGCCAAAATATTAGCTAAACTCCAAAGCTGCCTAAAAAATCTTAGTAAATGCCAAAATAGTCTAAAAAGCTAGCAGAATATTAGGTTATATTAGGTTAAAAAGTCTTTTTATTGGGAGAAAATCTGGATTTGTTTTTTCATATAAAGTCTATCTTAATTTTGTTCATTGGGATCCTAATCTACAAGAGCACCAGTGTAATGTTATTCAGCATCTGCAGGTAGGCATATTCATCTAGGGAGAAGGTTTGCCGTTCCAAACACATTTTTCCTCTGACCTCCACGCTCTCTTTAATGTGTCTCAGAGCTGAGCAGAAGTGCAAGTGCACAAAGTTCACATCTACCAGCGGGGTCAAAAGCTGCACCACTTCACTTTAAAAGCTTTTTTTTCCCTCCCCCCCAACAACAACAATTAGCTCTCATTGCTTCTCCCTGTCTCGCCAACAGAATTGCACTTAATTGCACTCCTGTCTGTAGGAGTTCCAATATTTTCTCCCCCTTTGTGTCATCAGTTAAATTCCTGTAACCTGAGCGACTTGTAAAGAGGCAAGGCACTACCTATGCAGCGTAAAGGTATAGCAGCTTTTTTATCATTTGTATCCAGAGAGCAGAGTGCTTAGACTCTCAAAAGGTCGCTTTAAAAGAATGTTAATTAGTTCAGCAGTGAAATGTGGGCTCTCCTTTGTTGGCGTTTTGGATTTGATGCCTTTGACAAGAAAGTGAAGGAGAGGCAAAGAAACAATTATTGAGTCAAGTTGACATCTCAGAATTGAGCTTTTGTACATAAACAGAGTTTAACTGAAATTACTTACTTGCTATATTTAACCACAAAAAATACCACATTTTAAATGTTTAAAATGAGATCTTTGGTTCAGAGGAGTTTATTTAGTATAGTATATAGTAGGCTTGTAAGTGTCCAGCAGACCAGGCGGTAACCCCTGTCTTTTCATGGTGTAAGTAGCAGCTCACTACCCAGTGAGAGAGCAAGGGGATTCCAATTTAAGGCGATTTGTGCTAATCTGCACTTATTTTAATACCATTACAACAGAGACCATACAGCATCTTCACTTTCTAGGTTTTTTTGTTTTTTAATGAATCACTTAGCTAAGTTTCAGAATGTATTTCAGTGGGTGGAGTCTGTTTCTGAAGATCTCTTTGATGACTGTCTGCACTGATGAGTCTGTTAAATGGGTTTAGTGTTGCAAGTTTGGCCTCGCAGCGATTTTTCTCTGAAAATAGAAATCTGTTCTGGCCTCCCTGACTTTGCTGTGTGGGTGCCCACAGATGAGCTTAGTAGTGACTATAATTCTGGGTCTGGTTTTGCGGCAGCTCCAGCTGTGGGTTGCAGTACCAGTGAATATTGCCTAAATACTTGCTGTGCACTCATTGAGTTATCTTTCCGCCTTTTTTTTATATATTTCCAGATACACACAATCACTCTTTGTGTGACCATCTGGAAAGATTGAGTTTACTTAACACAATGGAACTCTTCACAATGATCCGGCTGTCCAAGGTTGAGGAGGTTGTTGAGGATGACGGAGTACAGACTATGCTTGGTTCAGAAACACTGGCACGGCTGTTTTTGTACTCAATGAGGTTTGTTTGATAAATGTTTATTGACATTTAGATAGTGTTCACTGTGTAAGATTTCTCTGAGCATATTTAACAAGCTAAAGATACTTTAGATTTGAATTAATAGGAAGTTGCATCCAAAATGTCCAGTGTACAACTTAAATCAACTTCATTTAAAGACCTAATCCAGGGGTCGGTAAGCCGCGGACAAATGTAGACTGTCATGTTATCCAAAAGGAAATAATTGGTTCAACTGTTTACTTGTTAGAACGTTTATTTTAACACCACTGAAAATGTATAACTCACTTTTCTGTGTCTCCTACGTGGCTCGCGTGCGGGCTGAAACAGCGCCATAAAACCATAAAACTAATTAAAATGTGGTCGGATGAATTCATGCTCAATAAAACCAACTTTTAAAGTGATCCACGTTGATTCTACCGACGTGTCTTTTGGCGTGTGTACCTGTAGCATCTCCAGTAACCCTCATGCAGGATTCCTCCGCGGTGTTGAACCTGGCCTTCATACAGATGCTCAATATTCATCAGCAAAATGAAAAGTTTGAATAAGGGAAAAATCCTGACAAGATTTTGCAGCATCCATCTTTAGTCACATGGTTTTGTTTACAATTTTTGATCAAGCTGGAGAGGCTGGGGAGGCGGGCTCAAGAATGACGTCGTGAAATGGGTGGGATCGGCAAGGAGCGAGAGGCGGAGTCTCAGAAATCGAGTCGTTTTACTTCCGGGTATTAAAACGGGACACAAAAATGAGTCATAATTCATAAATAATTTGTTTTTTAGTGTTCCCAATGTAATATATGATTGTATATATGGATATAGTTTACTGTGAAAGGCTGAAGAAAATCATGGTAGGGCCCCTTTAATAAAGTACTGCCGCTCTACAGAAACTATGTTCTAGAAAATCACATACGTTTTTGATTTTTCCTAAAAACTGAATAATTATAATTAAAAAACCATAGGGAACACTTTTACAATATATCAAAAGCTTTAAAACATCTGATACTTTATACTTTATTGCACATGCCAATGAAGAACTGGGTCACAAAACAGCTAAAAAACACACAAAAAAGACAATTTTCCAATACTAAAATAGTTACCAATATAAAGAAACATATTAAAGTTCTTTAAAAATAGTTTTTTTCAACCTAAAGTTTATTTATGAATAATTACATCTCATTTGAACAATTTTTCATTTTTCCTTTCATGTGATGAATACATGCCCTCATCTTATAGCTCTGCCTCCTGGTTTTACCTTCACCCGGTCATGGTAAAGGAATCTGCAGCTCACTGCCAGCATAACACGTGCAGTTCAGCTGAGAGCCAGCTGAAAATGTCTGTCATTCTCATTAGAAAAAGGCTTGAAAAAGCTTCCATCTGCAGCCTGTAAACAACAGTCCTTCATCATGGAATCAGATATCATATTTGATATGTTACATTAAGCTTCAATTTAATCTTTCTCGGAAAATGGCAGGACTTGAGGGATTTTTATGGGTTTTTGTGAAGTACAGACTGTAGCCGGTCCATATGTGAGTCAGTAAAATACCATGGAGAGATTTCTTGGTATGAGTTAAGTAAGTTGAGCAGAGGTAGAGCAAACTGCCCGACCAAAGGGGTTTTTGTATTAAAAGCTTAATGTTCACAAGAAACTCATTTTTTCTCAATACAATATTTTTTGACTGTTCTCTGCAACTCTGTAAGATCTGTTGATGTAATACTAACTGTCTTTATTTGCCTTCACAATAGGATCAAACTATAAGTAGCTCCAGATATGTTGCTGATGTCCAAAAATGCATAATAAAGTTGAAAAAAAATCATATATAAGTCACATTGGAGTATCACTTTTGGGAGAAATTTGTTTAATAAAATATGGGACCAAGAACGAATATTTCATCTTAAAAGGCAAATCATAATAACAGACTGGATTTATGCACCATTTACTATAATTGATGATTGTTTAGCTTCACAAAACATTGGAGAAATCTAGAAAATTAGTGCAATATGAACAACTATTCAAAAAAATATAGCATAAAGAACATGCTAACAAGTTAGCTAAACTTTATCACTCCTCCGAGGTTAGCGCTTCTTCTTTTGCGCTGGTGTCAGCAGCTAATAGTGATGCACACGCCTACAGTGCCCTCTTGTGGCTGTCAGAAGGACAGTATTGACAACACGAGTCTATTTATTTATTTTTAAATAACATATAAGTTGCACCTGAGTATAAGTTGCAATCCAGACAAACTTTGCAAAAAAAAAAACAAAAAAAAAAACAACACAACTTGTACTTTAAAAAAACATGTTGTGTTGGTTATGAATTGATGTACTGCTGCTCAAATGTTACAAGTCCAACTTAGATAGTTCCTTGTTTTCTGTCTTTGCATTGCAGAAGCATCAGTGAAGCCGGTCGCCTTTGAGAGCAGAGGGGATATTAGAGAGGAGCTGGACTCTTTCAGAGACGTTGTAGAAAAACTAAAAAGCCATGAGATCAACTCCACCAGAGAACAAAGCAGACCCGGGCGCAGACGCAAACGCTTCCTCTCTTATCCACGATACGTCGAGCTCATGGTGACGGCAGATGCTAAAATGGCCCGCCATCATGGTCGCAACTTGGAGCACTACATCCTAACAATCATGTCAGTAGTAAGTAAAGTAATGTTCCTAAATACTATACGTATTCTTTCTCGTCATGTTTTGTTTTCTTAATTGTTTAGCCTTTGTAGTTTTAGTTTGTGTGTTATTGTGTTTTGGTTTAGGGGTGTAACAATTCAGTTTAACAATGATTCCATTCGATATTTGTGGTTGACGATTCGATTCCCTTTTGTTACTGATACACTGTGAGCTAAAATGGAAAAAACTTCAACCAGTGTGAATCAGAGATAAATACCTGATCCTTAACAGTGCAGATCCTTGTGTTTCTTGCAAGATAAAGTGTAACTTAAAAGTGTACGAACAAACAAGAATTAATTTCAAATCCGTTGACATTTTAGTTTCAAAGTCCACTCCACTGTTGTTTTTGCCCATCAAAATAATACAGACAGAACATTACTAGAACATTTTACCACACTGTATGGTCACGTCTTTGCAAAATTCAGTGTTTCCACACATTTTTACATTGATCATTTTTGCAGCCATCACTTGTATGTCGTCCGCTGTGATGACACTTGATCACTTTTACGTTACAGTAAAATAAACCTACCGTGTGTCAATAAAAGGGTATTTTCCAATATTGATTAAACTCCTTTTTAAATGATTTTTTATTGGTTTAGGTCGATTCGATTCAGTTATTTATGTAGCTTTAAATATAAAACCCTAGAAAACTGCCACATAGGCATAGAAATTGCAATTTTCTACAACAGTTTTTGGGCTCTATGTGCAAAATACGTGCGTGTTGAAGGTTAATCCAGGTTGAGCTTCGATTAATCAGGGTCTTGGATTTGAAAGTCACGTATGGTCTCATTTTAGTTCATAGCCTAGCCAACAGTTTGAAAATTGATCATGAAGGAGAAATTGATAATTGGGGCTTGTGCTGCAACTTCGCCAAGTCTTTCTTACATTGGACCGGAGCTGTGAAAGAAAAATTCTGGGGCAAGATTTGCGAAATTTGCAAAACACTTCGACATTTCGCATGGGGCCTCTTCCAACACTAGAAGGTGGGCTAGTAACTTGTAGAAAACAAACAGGAAGAAGACGCCCCTTCCTGCTTGTCCAGTGATCACATGTTCAAGAATGTGCATTTAACATGTTAAAGAACGCGTGTCAAATTCCCAGTGTGATCGTAGGATTTTCTTTAGCTTTCTTTTTCTCTTTAGTTAAAAAAAATCCCACATTTTTTTCATTCTAATAATTTCATTACGGTTGTCACTATGTGGTAGAAAGAGTCATACTGGGATGCATTTTATCAAGAAATTGTTTTTTTTTTTATCAAAAGCTTAACAAATACATTACAAAAATAGGCCATACCAACATGCAAATCAGAACTAGCAAACTGGTGAAAGCTGTTGAAGTAAACACTTTTTTGTATAAATTAATGGTAATTGAAAACATTAAACTTTAACAGGGTTTGAAGAAATTGCATCATGTCAGGATAAATTTTCAATATGATTCCTGTTATTGGCAGTGGGCTAATTTTAGATGTTATTTTTATTTCTGACTCCTGACAGTGTATGTTTGCTTTCACTCACAGTTGTTGCATTGCAACATTGCATGCATTTATTGCAGTAGCACACACAGATCTGAGAGCTTAGAGACATCAATTCATTTGGAATCAGTTAGATTTAAGAATTTGGAAAGACTGGCTACCTATGAGCAGGCTGTTTCCCTCCCCGCAGGCCAAGACAAGTTAAATGTTTAGAGTGGACTAATGAGTTCCTGTCATGAGGCCGGACAGCCTCAGGAGACTGCCGGCCAACTGCGACAGGGGTGCACAAGAGTGGAAAAGAAAGAAGGGGCTGTCAGCTC
>NC_050517.1:13761661-13762361 GCF_002922805.2 Oryzias melastigma
TAAAGCTCTGATCATAATGAGAATGAATGAAATATCCGATCCTGATCGGACAAAGGAGTCCGATTGAGTCCCCTAACACGTGATCGGGCCCGATTTCCGATCACGTGATCGGATCGGGTCATCCCTAACGAAAACCCACGGTTTGAAAATAAACAATTCTGATACATCCACTACATCCGGACAAAAATATCCATTAATAATCCTAATTAAAAGTTGACAGGGAAGGATTTTATAATACAGTTGATAAAAATATAGTCGGAGTGGGACTTTAAGAAGCTTGTCTTTGACACTTTATTTTTTGGTCTTTTTTTTTTGCAGAAACAGTGCAAAAGGTTATGGTGTACCAGTTCCGAAGGGGACCACAAAGGCTGCCGTACCCAACACATGCCCCTAGCTGATGGGACGGACTGTGGCCATGGAATGGTAAGCGATGTCTGTTTTACATGCATATAGGAGATTTTTTTTTCTAAAAATTTTAAAAAAGCAAAAAATAAAAAAAACAATGGAAGTTTACTAGGGTATAAGGAAAAATTGATTTTGTGATATATCACAATATATTGAGATATATTGGGATATTTCATCTGGCGATACTTGTATAGATTTAAAATTCTGACAAGACAATATTATGTTTTAGATGCATATAGGAGAAATCATTTTTTTTCTAAAAATGTTTTAATAACAAAATTTGATGGATGTTTAC
>NC_050517.1:13762434-13772230 GCF_002922805.2 Oryzias melastigma
TTCTGATCCGTACGGACCACGGATAATCCGTGATCCGCAACACCCCTAATTTCAACTAGCGATACTTGTATAGATTTCATATCCTGACAAGACAATATTATGTTTTACATGCATATAGGAGAAATCATTATTTTTTCTCTATAAATGTTGTGATAACAAAAAAAATTATGGATATTTACGGGTATAAGGAAAACTCGATTCTGCGATATATCGCGATATTTCATTCGGCAATACTTGTTTTGATTTAAAAGGAAACCAGGGTTCATTTTTCAGGGGGTGCAAGAAGCTTATTCTATTGTGGGTCCCTTCGCGCTACTGCCTAAATATGTAGCCACAGGGGGTTCTGAGTCTAGGTCTTCCTGTGCCGGTCCGCAGCCCGGGTAGAATACAGGGCAGGAACAGACTCCGGCATAAAAATGTCTCTGCCAAACCAAATTTACAGATGAGTGGAAGCTGATTCACTGTGGCGACCCCTAGGGGGATATGTCGAAGCACATAACTCTGAATGTTTATTTGGGAATTTGTAATATACAATCATATGTCAAACTGAAACAAAATGTGACAGAAAAATTGAGGTTGTAACCAAATCGAGGGCGATCATTGCATCCTTAATGAAAAATCTGCTTCCATTGGAAAATATGCACTGTATTTATTTGCAAATCAAAGTTTTTAGTAATTGATTTGGTTTAAAAGTACAATTTTCCTACTTAAAATCAGTAATAGAATCATCCCACTTTTCAAAATGTAAAAGCAGAGATCAAAATAATGATGTTGGTAAAGATAAATCAGTCTTGCGGCACTAAATTTACTGCTGGATTCTCCAAAAAACTCTGTTCTTAAACTCTACCATATTTTTGAAGCAATATTGCATTGCTGACACAGCTCAGACCTCCCATGGAGCAGGGCTTTAAATCTAAGTTTAAATCTTCTATTTCACTTCCTCTCCAAAGTAAAAACAAGGATCTGTCATGCATTACTCTGTCTGTGTTCTGGCTAAAGAAACCCATGTAAATGCAGTCAGGTGATGGCCCCACCGAGAAACATGAAGCCTTACCCCCAGTCCTGTAACAGGGGGCCTCAACCCCCATTAGCCTTCATGTTCTTCTCACTCTGGGATACTATGCTAATTAGAGCCGAGACAGCAGGTCAGTCCCGGAGGATACACGGAAGGAAAGCCGGCTTGAGAGACGGGGAGAGAAAAAGTACAGAAAAGAGGAGAGGCAAGGAAAAGCGGGGGAGGAAAAAAAGTGGGGGGAGAGGGTCCTGAGAGGGAAAGGTGAAGATTCGGTCCATTTGAAAGAGGATGCCGCCTGCCGTTCACAGTCGAATCACCTTGTTGTGAACCCGTGACCCTAAAACCTCTTTAAAAGGCGAGTGAGTGGGTCAGTGGTCAGCCTGTAACAGAGAACAGGCTGAAGCCAACTTTAGCTCTCACAAAGGCCTCGCATCAGTGATTCTGCAGAGCAGGAGACGAAGAGGAGGGAGGTGCAGGGGAACGAGGAGGTGCTGGGCTGATGATTAGCATTCTGAACATGCATTAAAAAGGAAGGAGCAGAGAAGGTGGGTTCTATTCTTTCTTTAAGCTCCTGCCTTGGAAACGCCTCGTTCGTTGGACTGTCTCAAACCCTTTCATCTGGCTCCATCTCCCTCCTCATCATGTTAGATCCTGAATCTAGCCTGCTCCAGTGAGGAGAGGTTAACAGGGGATAACTAACATCTTAATCCAACTACAACAACCAGACTAAACAGTAATGTGCCTGGGACTGGATCTGGCATTTTGCTCCCATCCCGTTTGTGTGAGAAACACATGACACCATCATGTTGATTGATTTGATTTTTTATGGTCACAAATATGTCCATTTATTTTCATCCTTAAAAGACTATTACGGCATTTACTAAGGTTTTTTAGGCTATTTTGAAGTTTAGCTAATGTTTCAGCTGCATGCTAGCTGTTTTGGCTAACTTAGGCTTTTTTTCATTTTTTTAGGCTACTTTAACTAATATTTTACCTGGCTTTCAGCTTCACTGATTTTACCTATCAATTTCAGCATCATCAGCTATCAGCACTAGTATTTTCAGTGGCCAAATTCAGCTTACAGCATTCACAATAGCCTTATCACAGGTACTGCAATATATCTAGTTTTTTGTTAATTTAAAGCTAATGATGGTTAAGATGTGTGCTTTACATGCAGTTTGTGCATGATCTGATTAGTGCATTAATTGGAAAAATAGCCAATGAATAGTCGACCATTAAAATAATCGTTTGTGCACCACTATTGTGGAATTCATAGTTAATGTTGAACCAAAACACAGAACTGTCAGAGGAAAAAAAATAAAACTACCAAACAAAAGTATTATGTTTTCTGCGCTGTGGTGCATATCGCGATACATATTGTATCGTGAGATGTGCATCGTGATATGTATCATACAGTCATACTCTTGTCGGTAGAAAGATAGATAGATAAGTAGTTCGATACTGTATTAATCCCAAGAGAAATTGGTCGTGGTGGGCAACACATACAAGACATATTGCCCAATGGTGGGCAGCAGTCACGCAAATGTGGCGGTGGTAACTGCCCACGAAAGAGCAGTGTTGGGCATCTCACTTCAAAAAAGTAATTAGTTATAGTTACTAGTTACTTCTCCCAAAAAGTAATTGAGTTAGTAACTCAATTACTGCATCTTCAAAGTAATTAGTTACTTGGCAAAGTAACTCGTTTGCACGTTTGTGTTGTGATTGTAATGTTTATATCCGTGTCTACCGCCTGTTTAGACACAAAATTATGATCACATTTGTCAATCGCGGCATTTTATTGTGAAAAACTGGTTATATTTTGAAAAGAAACCGGATTTTCTCATGTATCTTGATGCAACTTCCGGCCAGAATTGACGCGGAACGCTCGGGTGCGAAGCGCCCAGCTCCAGCAAGATCATCAAACTTTGAAGTAACGCGCCGCGATTTACACAAAGTAACTATAACGGCGTTACAGCGAGGATGAAAGTAATTAGTTAGATTACTAAATTACTTGATGTATAACGCCGTTAGTAACGCCATTATACTTAAACGGCGTTAGTCCCAACACTGCAAAAGACACACGAAGAGGGCACAGGAATGATGTAAAAAATGAAGGATTTTGGATCTGTGTTGCAGTAGAACAGCATAGATGGAAGTACAAACAAAAATACATCAACACTGAAGCACATTGATTGAACATAGACGGAACGGTCCACACAAACGGCGTCCTAAACGTCCAGCCTGGTGGCGTCACACAGCTGCTGCCAGGCACAGCGGCAGGAGTTAAGAGAATAAAGACTTAAATGTTCTGAGTAAACAAAATGTGGAAATAGTTTTGAATCTGAAATAGTGCAGGAAGCAGTTTAGAAGTATAAATTCCCAAAAATGAAATTGTTAAAATGCCTTTTAACTTTTGACCTATTTTAATTTTCTTTTTTTGTATATTTTTCTCAATAAAATATTTTTGCTAAGCTAATTTCAGAGGTTAATTTGACTAATTTAGGTTTATTTAAGAAATTCAAAGTGTAGAGGTGAATAAAAAAGAAACTTGGCATCTTTTTGTCCTCTTTAAGGGGCTATTTTGGGTATTTCATGAATGCATTAGCTGGAAAAAAAAAGTAATTTTGGGCTTTTTTAAAAAAAATAATATTCTAAGTAAAAACATGAAACATTTTTAGGGATCCAGGCTGTCTAAAAAGCTTTAAAGGGAAGTGTATCCCGTAGGAAGGACTATCTTCTCTTGTGTGCTTCAGTGGTGGCACCACCTTTGTTTGTGGTGCTGAGGCCCCAGCTTCATCTCCATGCAGGGTGCTGTTTGAAGTAGCACGAGTTGAAAGAGATGGGGACCCTGCACCGATGCTCACCTGCTCATACAAGTGCCCTTTTATGTGGTATCTCTGGTGTGGTGTGTTTGTGTGTTCGTGCAGGCCTGCAAAGACTGGTAATCTGCACGCCCTGATGATTCTCCCTAATTCTTTTGTGTTTGTTTTACATTGTCTGTTCTTAAAATGTCTTCATTTTTGCATTTTTGAAGCATTTTCAAACTAAATCTATTTGTAATATGTCACACCCTCTACTATTATTTGAGCAATTATTTTTTTTCCTAACAAGGAAGTTGTGAGGTCGAGGTCTGGAGTTTTACAGGGTCGAGCCTCGGAGGTGTCAGATCCGGTGGATTATGGGGAGAACTGCAGCACTGCAGACCTATCTGGAAGGTCTGTTTGGTTGGTTTTTATGACATCAAAGGAACCCTTTGAAAACATGTTGCATCATAGAAAGGGAATCTCTGAATAGCTGTCACCTCTTGTGCCTGGGTTGTCTGGGGAGAGCTCTTTGTTCTGCCGGGTTATAAAACAAAGATCGGACCGCTTTGGGTAATTGAGTTTGGTGCCCGAAAAGTGGGCAGGAGGCACGTCCACCGAATGATGAGGGGGAAAACAAGTTAGTTTGTGTGCTGCTTGGTTACAATAGGGCAACGGGCACAGCAGGGTTCATGAGTTGTTTTCTCCCGCTTTGTTCCCTTCTTCTCTCAGTCTCTGCTCGTACACGTTCCCTCTTTTTTCCTCTCACTCCCTGTGTAAGGCTTCAACAGGGTGCTGGAGTGAGTAATGTGATCACATGACCTCTTGGCAGCACGTCTCTGTGATCTGGCTCAGTGGGCCACACTAACAGGAGCATCCCATCACTTGTTGTCTATAAATACAGCCAATCCCCTGTTAGCTTAACTTCTTTTCATTTTCCTTCTTTAGTTTTCACAACACTTTATCATAAAGTACCCTTTTTAACGTTAGTAAATGAATAATTATGTATTATTTAACTGTTAAATAATGTGTTAATAAACACTTGTGCGTTACTTTGCATTACAAAGTGTATTCATTAATGTATTAGCTAGAAGTTAGCTAGTTAAAGATCTACTCCAATATAAATTGTGTTTTTAACATGTTCTTGTCTCTCAAAATGGAGGACATATGTAAAGTAATTTTAAAATTAAAACTGCTTTTTTGAGTATTTTCTTATTTAAATCGAGTTGGAGATGAAGCAGATGAAAACTCGCCGTTTAAAAAAGCTCAGGTTTGTGATGAGGCAGCTGCCTTCTTTCTCTGCTCCAATTCTGCAGCATTTCTGAAGCACTTTCAGACAAATAGATCCATGAACATCTTTTCTTTTCTGCGTCTGAGCTGCCATCTGGCTCAAAGCTGTGCAGCTGGATATCTCTGATATTTCTTGCTGTCTTTTTGCTAAGTTAATTAGCACTAATGTTAGCTTGAGCTTGTGAGGTGCTATAAGCTAGCAGGAGAAAGTGGCTATGTCCAAATGTCCTCCCCACTCCCTATCTACTAACAAAACTATACGCTATAGTGCAGGACTATCTGGATTTTAAAAGCAATTCTGGAACCATTCTTTTTTAACTCCTTAACTACCCATTCAAGAAAAAAATAAAGTCATTAAGAAACAAGACATATAGAAGAAAAGCATCATTTTCAGCAATAATTCTGTTCATTTAGATGATTTTTCTGACTAAAACATCAAGTGAGAAGTTTCACTTACTAGGAACAAATATTAATTTATATTAAAATATATGTATTTTTTTTTACCAACTATAACAGCTGTTTACTTTTTTTAGTGCTACAAAACATATGTGTAGAATTTGTGCTAATTTTAGTTCAAAAGTTTTCTTTTTGATTTAATTTCAATCCCATTTAATTAAATATGAATTTCTTTGCCAAACTTCCATTTTTTAAAAACAATATTACTTTAAAAAAAAGCTATTTTACTGAATTAATCCCCTGATGCCTGAATATTATTTTCAGCTATGATAAAAATCACTTATGTTTTTGCTTCTAAGAAGATGTTAAATTAAGGTTTGTTTGAAGCAAATGTGGTTTGATGCATGTTTGCATCAAAAGTCGTCAAGGTGTTAAATAAAAACTTATACATTTCTACATCGAACAATAACAGGCTGTATTTTTATTTGAAAATATACCAAAAACATATATAAAATAAATCATATACAGTATATGCTAATCTAAATACATATAAAAATTGATTGAATATAAATGGTTACATTTTTGAACATATTTGTTTAAAATATCCAGATAATCTCAAAAGATTCCTTAATTAAGCAGTTAGTGCAAGTGAAAAAAATAGGTCACTTCTATAACGTCCAGAACACCCCTTGGAAAAGCACGCCGACCTGCTCCGGTTTCAGCCAATTAGAGTTAGATAGTTAGGTCTTGAAAAGTAAAGCCAGGGCAGAATGGAGTCTGCTGGCGGAGGCGGTGAGTGTTGGCTGGAGCGGCGCTGGCAACCTGACAGACTGGCTGGATGGATGCTCGGGCTGCTCGTGCGTTTTGTCCGTGTATTCGAGCAGGGCGGGGTGTGCACGTGTGCCGGTTTGAGAGTTTGGGATTGTGAGGCTGGTATCAGTGTCCGTGTCGGCTAATCCCTGGATCCTCTCAGGATGTTGCCACTTTGATTTGCCATCATCACTGCTATCTCTGTAGACTTTGGCTAACAGCAGGATTGTTGTTTTAGAAGTCACGCACTTTGCTGATGGAGTTACAGTGTCTGTAGCCACAGACAGCAGGTTTCTTTGCTGGCTGTGTGAAATCAGTGAAACACATTTGATTCATTATAGAACTGTCAGTTTATGTTTATGACACATTTTCTATTAAAGAACACAAAATGTGATGGAAGGAAGAAATCATCGCTTTCTCTAGATTTCACAGGCTGTGATTGGCTGAAACATTCGCAATTTATTGAGCTTTTACACATCCTCCAAATTCAATGCGACATTTAATCCAGGATTAATCAGACAGATGGACAATAAATTGCAAGAAAAAAAAGAACACTTAGTAGTTATCAACAAAAATATCCAAGTTATTAACAGTTACATTTTATTTATTTATTTTTTTTATTTTGTTCTTGGGAGAAGAGGAAGAACAGTGGGAGAAGAGGAAGAACAGTCTTGTTTACTTGTATCCCCTTTGTTTTTGGGCGCCTGTGTTGCAGAGGTAGAGCTATTGACCGCTGATCAGTAGATTGCAGGTCTGTTTCCTAGCTTGCCTGCCCATGTCTGGAAGTAACATTGGGCAAGACCCTGAACCCCACATTACTCCTTGTGGTTAGGGGTCAGTGCCAGTGTTTGACATTCGAGTGTTTGTTTGGATGGGTGAAAGGGACTGTGACCTTAAAGCATTTTGGGCCTCAAGTAAAATAATTACAAAAATAGGTAAACATTAAAGGGTAACCAAACACTAAATCAACTTTTTTGTCTGTTGACTTCTATAAATTAGGCTTTGAAAGTTCTGTCTGTTGGTCCTTGCCACATTTTTTTAAATTTTAAAATAACTTGTTTAATTCCTGAAATTATAGTCTAAAACCGTCTGTGTGCTGCCTCCTACAGGTTGAAACAAGGTATTAAAGTTGAATTTTGTGATAATTCAACTGTAAGTCCAACGTCATTTCAGAAGTTTCATCTCACTCCAGTATAAAGCCCCGCCCATCTTTGGATCTGTAACAGTAGGACGTTATCATCTTAGCTTTAGCATGGCTCATAGGTGTTATGTGTTTGGTTGTCAAAAATATGCTATCTTGAACAATTTTCAAGGGGACTTGGAAGTTTGCGATGGGCATTGAATCCAGTGAACCCCTTCCTGGTGATGGGATTTGGAATAAATGTTTCACTCTGGGTTGTTAGCTAAATATGTTAACCTTTATTAGCTATGATGCTAGCGTGATTTTACCACTCAGACACGAGTCCCTTTCGGACTTCCTAACCCTCAGCTGTGCTGTGTGTTGTGCCAAGATATGTATCCCCTGCCAGAATTTGTACCCTGTCACTAGCATTGTTGAGTTGTTTTGCAACACTCATACTGCAGCCCCGCTATCGGGCATTATATACAAAGAAAAATCCTCAACCCCCACAGAAAGTTCTGTTGTGAAATCATAGACATATTTTTTATCACTGTATAAAAATCACGTTATCACGTTATATCGCAATATATGGTTAAAGGGTGAAACTGGCATCACTTTGCTCTGCATCACTTTCCATTATTGAAGATGTAATGTAGCCTCTTCTAGCCCCGCCCCAAATCTGGGCTGAGAGTGGAGTCAGCCTCCAACTATCCTGTTGTGCTACTCTTTAAAACCCATTTTTATCGTCAGGCCTTTGACACGGCATGGGACTCTGCTCTGCTGGGGTATTTTACAGTTTTTATGTTATCTAGTGTTTTAGCCTTTTATGTCACTTATTTATACTTTTTTTCATCTTTCATTGTTTTAAAATTTTAGCTGTTGTTTTTATTGTTTTTGAGCTTTTAAAATACAACACCTTGTATGAATGGTGTCATTTTAAGGTGCCATATAAATGAATAAAACTTAAACTTAGCAAAGCACTATATAAGTTTACCCCATTTGCTTATTATAGTTATGTTGTTGGGTAACAACATTAAAATGATATTTATTGGTTTGTTAAATGTGAGTTGTTATTCATAGGGATTTGAAATATTAGATCATAATCTAAAACTGGAAATGAGGTTTTATTTTGTTAAGAATAGTTAAGAAAAAATAGATTCTAGCTTTGCTTCATGTTCATTTACAGCATAAGTAAAAACACCTCTAGAGCAGCCATAATAGAAGAGTACACCCAAAAAAGGGGAAAAGACATGGTTATGCATTTTGATTAGAAAGTATGAAGAAAATGAGCACCACAGCATGAATCCACAGAAGTAGAAAGGAAGTTGAAAGCTTGGCAGACCTGAAATAGACAGTCCAAATACCTATCAATATACCAGATGACTTAGTTTTCTATTCTCTGTGGTGAGGGTGATTTTTCTGCCTTCCATAAGAAGACCAGTTTGGATGATGTTTGTCCTCACAAAAGTGAAAAAAAATTTAACCACAGCATTGTTTTTATTTTATATTTTTATGTCTGTTTTACTATTGTTTTCCATTTTATTCCATTAAACATCACCATCTAGCTAGCAGAGTTTAGCTTTTGCTGTAAATCGTTCTCTATTTTTATGAATCAATTATTGATCTATTAAGCTTAAATCAATTCAAATCAACTTATCAATTTTGCTAACCCAGCCCTATTTGGTACCAAATAGGGCAACTTTTAATGCATTTTTTTAGTAATAGTATTTACAAGTTCTCTGGCTGCTGTGTATTGCTGCATGTCAGGGAGTACACACAAGTAGTTCATTAAAAATCATTTAACAAACATAAATAGGATGTGGGTTTGAAAAGTTGACTGCAGGAAGTACAGTATGTACTGGGTTTGCAGAGTACCGGTAGTGCAGAACAGCGGCAGTAAAAGTAAAACCTCTGAAGTGCTTTCGACTGGAACAGCTGAGTGAGCCAAACTACTCATTCTCTTAATGATAACCTTTACGTGTCTTTGAAATACACCTGTTTATGGGAATATGGAAAACGGGACACCAAACTAGATAAAAAGGTTAAAAAAATAAAATAAAGGTACATCATGGTTTGCTTGATCTTTTTGACACAGTAGAAGCTGAATGATCCAACATATGTCAAGGAGTCCCTGGAATTAGCTTTTCTATCCTTCCCAGATTGTCTCCACATAATCAGAGTTCTCTTACCTTCAGGTCATAACACATGTAAAAGAATATTGAAAAGCAGCAGTGGTGGTCCATATTGTCTGATTTATACAAATGACTCCAGATGTGACTTTTGTCTCCTTTTGGTTATTTGTTTAGTCCTCTGCTGAGGAGGGTGGATGTTCAATGAGTCAAAATAAGTCTGTATAGGTCAATC
>NC_050517.1:13772281-13777576 GCF_002922805.2 Oryzias melastigma
TTTTTTTTTTTTTTTTTGGAAACAAGCGTGTGAAAATGAGAGAGCAGGGCTTTTTTTTTCTCAAATCTCTGCCTTTTCATTCCTGCAGTGATGTATGGTTGGGTTCTGAAATAAGGTGCTCCCTTCAACAGTTTCCTGGCAATTACAGGGTGCTTTCGTTCAACCCAGCAAGCTGAGGAGCTCAGAGCAGATGCTGCTGTCCTCACAGTCCTCTCTGCTGCAATTAGCTAGCTGGTGACCCTTCTTTATACTTTTATGGGTTAGTTGGGTGAACTTTGCCTAGTGTGTTTTGCAGGTTTTGACAGCCACATGGTGAAAAAAAAAAATTGCACATTTTTCTGTACATGATGTGCAAGAAACATGCAACTAAGGTGCACGTGTTAGAGTTTGTAAAATTCCTAATTTGAGATGCATGCTTGTCACAGCTGGACAGGTTGGTCTCACTGGACTTTTAAATGTCTCACCCCCTTGCCAATCAAGGATGTTTGACCGACCTTCTAGGAAAAGGTTTGCTTTTGTCGGTGGTGCTCGTTTCCCCAAGTGTGTTTGTCCACTTAACAAAGACGCTAACTGGAACCAAGCGTGACCCCGGATGCCTCCACATCCTCAGCGCTCTCCCACTTCACACGCTTTGTGCGCATGCTCACTTTCATCACCTCACACAGATGTTTTTTTCCCCATTTCACACCCCCCTCTTTTTTTTCTTCTTCTTTTTTTCACCTACATCACCTTTTCAAGCCACACAAAACGGTTGTAAACACAGGCTGCCAGCGGGGAGAGTGGAATGCCTCAGAGGCTTACACAGTCTTTGGTCCTCTCTGACAGACAGTCCCCCTTGTGTTTGACAGCTCCTTGGGTCCAGCTGCCTGGTTGCACTGTGGTGGTCCCTGCATGGTTTTTTTTTGCAATTTCCCATCGGGGGATAAGGGGGATGGGTGGCTATACAGAGGGGATGCTCAGGTCTGGGTTGACAGTTTCTAAATTGATGTGGGGGAAGGGGGATGTGAGAGCTGGAAGGGAATGTCTTTGCCTCCACAAAGGAACGCTTTTGGACTTCTTGAATGGGTTTCTCCAAGTCTTCAAGTTTTTTTTTTGTTTTGTTTCAGTTGTTTTGTGGTTGCTCAATCATCAGCTTCTCTTTCCTTGTTTTTTATCTCATTTTTCACTATGACATGCATGTAAGGTTTTCTGGAGATCACTTGTTGGTGTCTACAAAGTTGCACAAGAAGAATGAACCAATATTTGTTTTAAAAAGATCTATTTTGTTGGTTGTAGTTTTTTGTGTATCATATCTTTTTGTGATGCATAGACATTTTCACGTGTCTAGATTAAATGCCCAAGAGTTTTAAAATAAAATTTAAAAAGTGCTTGATTGTTTAAAGTCTTGCCAAAAAAAAGAAAAGAAAAAAACTACTCTGCAAGATCTGCAGAGTAGGAGAGGTTCAAGAAAAATTCTCCTCTGAGTTGTGGGCGGGACTGTTAGCGAGGAGTTAGGGCCAATTTATATTTCAAAGCTACTTGAAATTGCTTGCGTGGCAGTGGTCGCACCATTGAGCTGTATAGGCTAGAGCTGCTTGTTGCTTGTTGCATTCGCAAAGTTGGACTCCATATTGGATATGTAGAGATGCCTGTTTACCGCTGTGCTAAAATTCCACAAACAGAGCTGAAAAAAATGAGAATGTGAATTTTCCCAAGTAAATTATTACTGGTAGCTGATAAAGGAGAACTTCTATGATAGATTTTAGGAAGATCTAAGTGATTTTATTCTTAATAGTGAACCACCCTCCCAGCGTTACCGCTCCCACTGGGTGCATTTGCCCCGAGTCGTTACTCTGCATCTGGCTCTGGCTCGACCGCTGCTGCGTGATTTACAGCGAATGCTGCTCAGGCTTTGCTGCAACAGGGCCATGCACTGAAGTGCTCACTGTACCCTCTCTCCCGTCTGTGGGGCCCCTGGACTGGCATGATTGTAGACCGAGCTGCACTGTTCTTATCATGCTCCAACCACGTTGCTCCACCCCGAGCAGGGACCAAGCAGTCAGCGGGGATGTCGGCTACCCACCGACCCGTTGTCAGGAAAAAATCTGCATGGAGAAATCCCATACTCATAAAGAATGGAAAAAGAGAGTGTTGGAAATTTGAATGCAGATGGAGAAAGACTAAACTGCAGGTTGATTATGACGTCTTTAAAGAGAAACTTCACTTTTATAACTTACAATTGAGCAATGCAAGGAAGTCCTATTTCTCTGACATTACCAAAAACTACCAGCTCAGTGGCCTTGTGGTAGAGTGTCCGCCCTGAGATTGGAAGGTCGTGGGTTCAAATCCCGGCCGAGTCATACCAAAGACTCAAAAAATGGGACCCAGTGCCTCCCTGCTTGGCACTCAGCACTAAGGAGTTGGACTGGGGGGTTAAACCACCAAATGGTTCCCGAGCGCGGCTGTGTCTGCAGCTCACCGCTCCCCCAGGGGATGGGTCAAATGCGGAGAACAAATTTCACACACCTAGGTGCGTGACAAATAGTGGGACTTTAACTTTAACTGACTTTAACTCTCATAATGCCTGGGCCTTATTCGCTACAGTCGACAGGCAAAACCTCCTGTGTCAGTGGCATCAGAACTTTACTCCACCAAAGCGTGCAATGACTTTGCCAAATTCTTTACAAAAAAAATAAAAAACATTAGACCATCAATTGTTTCAACAACTAAAAGACCAGCACATGAATTGTATCCAGTGAAAACCAATATAAACCCCATGGCTCAGTTTCATCCCATAAACAGTAAAGATGGATATTCTACCGACACATTTTTTTTTAAGTTTCAAAGACTCTGGAGAACCAACTGCTATGATGTCTTCCAGTCAGGCTTCACACACCACCGAGATGGCTCTAACCAAAGTGACTAATGACATACATTTGAAAACAGACAAACAGACAGTGGAATTAAGTCATTGCTAGTTTTGCTGGATCTCAGTGCTGCTGTGTTACTCAAACAACTGGAAAACTGGGTGGGTCTTGCTGTGCCAGTACTAAACTGGTTTAAAACATACTTGGAAAACAGGAAATATTTTGTGTCAATTGGTAACTTCAGAGCCAACAGACATTACATGTGAAAATACCAACAAACACCCAAGAAACTAGGGGGTAGTGATGGACACAGACCTCAATTTTGACAAACACATCAAGTCAGTCACAAAATCAGGCTACTATCATCTGAAAAATATTTTGATGATTAAATATCTGATGTCTAAACACAACCTTTAAAAAACTATTTAATTCTTTCATCTTTAGTCGACTGTAACAATATTTACAGGACCACCCAAAAAAATCAATCAGGAAACTACAGCTTATTCAGAACTCTGCTGCTCGGGGTTTCCATTGAGACCAAGAAACTAGACCACATCAGTCCAGTTCTGAGGTCTTTACACTGGTTACCTGTCTGCCAGATGATACACTTTAAAGTTATATTACTGGTTTATAAACTTTTAAAGAACATGATTGACCTCCCGACCAATAGTTTTTTCTTCTGCATTTTTAAATCAATTCACATATTTATAAGAGCAGGGTGTTGATATAAGTTTGCAATAGAAATAAGCTGCAAAACAACCAAACAGTAATAAATAATAAAAAAGTAGGAATTACACAAAAGATGACGAGATGTCTGCAGTGGCACAGGTGATCTGCAGAAAGAGGTTCCACATGTCAAACCAGTAATGAACTTTGTTCCTCTTGTTATCACAACTCTAGTGTTTCCTTATCACGGTGCCATGACTCCCCCGTGCCTGTGTGCCCCAACGGCGGGTACCCAGACAGACGCCGTCTTGTCCTGCATTCTTTCACAGAACAGGACCCTCCTATATTGCCGGCACTGAATGAAGATTTGGTTACACACACAAAAAAAGGGGAAAAAAATCCTTTTGGTCCTTTGCTTACAGGAGACCTGCTTTCGCCAAAGCGGTTTTAGTGGGTACACGCTATTGGATATCAAGCACTTCATTTTTTTGTCTCATTGGGTTTAGTGTATCCTACCATTAATCATGAAATTTTGTGTTTACAACCCAAGCTTTTGTTGATTTAGCAGTAAATCAAACCTTTTTTTTGTAAACCTGAGCCTCCCTCATTTCAGTTTGTTTGATCTTTTGTTCAATTTAGAGTTACTTTTGTATTAAACACTGAAAATGTATATCTCTCTCTATATATATACACATATACACTTTGAGCCTTCTTGGAAGCCCAAGGTGCGTTACATTTACAGTTCCTTTCACCAATTTGCACACACATTCACACACTGATGGTGGCTCCGCTGCCGAACAATGGGACCAACCCATAACCACCAGGACCAATGTGGGGTTCAGTGACTTGCCCAAGGTAACTTTAACATATGTGCTGGAAAGTCTGCAATTTTCCAATCAGAGGTCAACCGCTCTACCTCAGCACCAGTATCGCTGTGTGCGTTTGTTTTGCACACACTCTCAGAAAAAGAGGAACCAAATTGAACCTTCAGAGGTACAATGGGTTGTCACTGGGGTGGTATTCTCAAAGGTACTTCTGGGGTCTCTCTAACACTTGGTACTTATTTGTACCACTGTAATTTGTACCTTATCAAAATCAAAATAGTATCTCTAAAGGCCAACTTGTACCCTAATTTTAGAGAACAATTTTGTACCCTTTAATAGTGGTACAAAATTGACTCACAGGGACAAGTAAATCTTGTATAATTACACCAAAAAGACATAACAAAATCGATAAAATTCATTTTTTATTTCACATATTTTTAAAAACTTTTTATTTAATCATAAGCACAATGTCGAAAAGAAATACAAATATCATCCAGAGAATAAGTGTCCTTTCTCTGACAACTCTGACCCTTTATGCACAAAAGTGGTGATCATATTATAAAGGATCCGACATTTTGCCACAAAGAACCCATAGAGTGTCAATATTTAAGATCTGACTACAGCTGGGGTCTCTTTGACGCTAAGAGAGCCATTTGTCTCAGTTTCTTAAAGGGCAGAACCCAACAAGGGCCACAAAGTCCCACTTTCTCATTTAAAAAGGGCACAATATTTATGTTTTTTTTGGCAGTTAAGCATTTTAGTTTTTTTATTTTACAATAATTGAATTATAACAGTGTGTATATGTTTCTATATACAGTATAACACTTGTAACTTCTTTTACTTCTGACAACAGAGCACACGAGTTTCTTTCAAAATAAAACCCACTCTGTGTCAAAAAAGGTTCTTCTGTTGCAGGTTTTTCTGAAATTAAAAAAAAGCAAAGCAGTCAAGCATTATAT
>NC_050517.1:13777710-13783359 GCF_002922805.2 Oryzias melastigma
TCACTAATTCTAAACCATTAAAAAAAAAAAAAAACTTTAACCACTTTAGTGTAATCAACAAAAATAAAAAAATAACTTTTAGAGAGTTGTATTTGACTAACTTTAGATAAAAAAAAACAAATTAATAGAACATTTCTACAGAATTTCTGACAGTAAATTAAACTTTTTTTGCTTAGTTGTTTGACATGTTAAAAATCTAAGCAAAAAATGATGAAACTTAACTAACTAATCTCTTGTTTATTCAGTTGTTAGCATTCTTTATTAAAGCTAAATAGCCACAATAAAGGAATAAGAGCGCCACGCCACAATAAAGGAATAAGAGCGCCACCGGTCACAGACAGCTGGACTACAGGTTATAAACACCTATACTTCCTTTGCTGTTGCCTTTTTGTCTTAAGTGTTAGTTTTTGTGTCTTTGTCAATACATATAGGAAAATCAATATTTCATATAAACTAAAACATCATGTGGTCTAAACTTAGGTTTAAAAAAACAAAAAAGTATGGAGAAAAAATAATATTACGCAAGAATTACGCACGCACAAAATGGGGTGATACTATTTTCACTCCATAAAAAAAATGAACTATTTTCTACTCGGGCAAAAGTGGCAGACATCGTCTTTAACCTGATATGTGTGTGTGTTCACATGCAGTATTGCAAGCACGGAATGTGTGTCAACAAGGAACTGGACCTGCAACCAGTCCATGGGGAGTGGGGTCCTTGGGGACCCTACAGTGTTTGCTCCAGGTCCTGTGGAGGAGGAACAAGGAGTGCCGCCAGAGACTGCAACAAGCCTGAGTAAGTGAGACACTTAAAATGAGCAAAACATCTGTGCCGTGTGTTTAAAAACGAAGAGAGGCCAGTCAAAATTTAAGAAACATTATTGACCATGTTACTAGGTTTAAGGAATCAGCAGAAGAGTGTTTCTTGAAATGCACAGAACTTTTATGATGACAGGTTCTGTCACTTTAGGCCGAGAAATGGCGGTCGCTTCTGCGTGGGCCGCCGCATGAAATTTCGCTCCTGCAACACTGAGCCATGTCCAAGAGGAAGGAAAGACTTCCGCGAAGAGCAATGCTCGCAGTTTGACGGCAAGCACTTTAACATCAACGGCCTGACTCCCAGTGTCCACTGGGTCCCCAAGTACAGCGGCAGTGAGTTCTCCTAAGCATGCAATGCATGCAATTTCAATGTCCTGTGGCAAACAAAACTGCAGAATCACAGACTCTTTTTATAATTAACAATGTACAATAACATGACAATTTAAGACTGCACATCCTCGGGATGTCCCGAAAAGAGTTTGAGGGGCATAAACATACTCATTTATGGTATATCTTTTCTTTACTTTAAGGCATTTCTGAGCAGTTCAGCTACAACAGAGAAAAACAAATGTTTCTCATGAAGCAGATATTTCAACCATAATATGTGTCTTTGTTCATGTTTTTCAGTTGATTTATCTACTATTTGACTATAGTATTGTGTTTTTTCTTTTTTTAGGAAAAAAAAGGTTTCATGAAGACAAGCAGAAAATGTATCCCACACAAAAGAAAAAAAAGAAGCATTATTTCCATTAGCTTAATTTTCTAAAATTTCAAAAAATGACTTTTTCTTCAGTTTTCTCAAAGAAAATGTAAAATCAAAAGAGATTAATATAACATTTTCCAAGGAAAAGTAATAATTTTTGTTTTTATCAAATCTGTAAATCTGGTAAACCAAGATTTATTAAGGCCTCAATCTAAAAAAAAAACAAGCAAAGCAGAATTTTCAGTAATTACTTGCATTGAAATCCAGAATAATCTTTGCAAACGCAGAATTATAGCTGCCTCAACAAAGCTTTAAACAGCCAAAAGCTGCTACTATGGTCTGAGTTACAGTTAGGCAAAAAGTATTTAGTCAATTGTGCAAGTTCTCCCACCTAAAAAGATGAGACAGATCTATAATTTTCATCATAGGTGTACCTCAACTATGAGAGATGATGAGAAAATGAGAAAAAAAACAAATCACATTGTCTGATTTTTAAATAATTTTTTTGTAAATTATAGTGAAAAAAAAGTATTTGGTCAATAACAAAAGTTCATGTTAATACTTTGTTGTATAACCTTTGTTAGCAATGACAGCAGTTAAATGTTTCCTGGAAGTCTTCACAAGGTTTTCACAAACTGTTGCTGGTATTTTGGTCCATTCCTCCAAGCAGATCTCCTCTAGAGCAGTGATGTTTTGGGGTCGGTGGCTGGGCAGCAAAGATTTTCTATGGGGTTGAGATCTGGAGACTGTCTAGACCACTCCAGGACCTTGAAATGCTTCTTATGAAGCCACTCCTTCATTACCCGGCAGTGAGTTTGGTTGTCATGCTGAAAGACCCAGCCATGATTCATCTTCAGTGCTCTTGCTGATTGAAGGAGGTCTTCGCTCAGAATCTGACATGGATCAGTCGTCTTGATCCCTTTGCTGAAAAACAGTCCAAAGCATGATGTTTCCACCCCCATGCTTTACAGTAGGTTTGGTGTTCTTTGGATGTAACTCAGCATTCTTTCTCCTCCAAACAGTAGAGTTCTTACCAAAAAGTTCTATTTTGGTTTCATCTGACCATGAGACATTCTCCAATCCTCTTCTGGATCATCCAAATGCTCTCTAGCAAACTTTAGACGGGCCTGCACACGTAACAAGAGGACACGTCTGGCTCTGCAGCATTTGAGTCCCTGATGGTGTAGTGCGTTACTGATGGTAGTAGTTACTTTGGTCCCAGCTCTCTGCAGGTCGTTCACTAAGTCCGCCGTGTGGTTTTGCTCACCATTCTTGTGATCAATTTGAACCCATGGGAGATCTGGCAGCCCCAGATTATCAGAGGTCTAGCATGTCCTCTATTTCCTAATAATTTATTTCTTCACACCAAGCTGCTTAACTATAGCAGATTCAGTCTTCCCAGCCTGGTGAAGATCAACTGTTTTGTTTCTGGTGTCCTTAGACAGCTCTTTGGTCTTGGTCATAGTGGAGTTTGGAGTGTGACTGTTTGAGGTTGTGGACAGGTGTCTTTTATATCGATAACGAGTTCAAACAGGTGTCATTAATACAGGTAACAGGTGGAGGACAGAGGACCCCCTTACAGTAGAAGTTACAGGTCTGAGAGACAGAAATCTTGTTTTTTGTTTGTAGGTGACCAAATACTTATTTTCCACCATAATTTACACATAAATTATTTAAAAATCAGACAAAGTGATTTTCTGGATTTTTTTTCTAATTTTGTCTCATAGTTGAGGTATATTTATGATGAGAATTACAGGCTTCTCTCATCTTTTTAAGTGGGAGAACTTGCACAATGGGTGGCCGACTAAATACTCATTTAAATACTGTATATTTGGAATAAAGGACTTGTATGCTTTTCGGTTTATCCCTTCAGGGGTCGTCACATCGAATGAGCTTTTCACTGATTCACACAGGTGATTTCTGCAGAGATTTTTTCATTCGATGCCCTTTCTGACACAACCTTGTATTGTTATCCGGATGGTGACCGGCACAGGGAGACCCAGAATTAGGCCCCCTTGTGGCTACGTAGTTAGGCATAAAGGGTCGTACCCATGGACCCACACTGTATTAAGCTTATTGCACACCCTGGAATCAAACCCTGATTTCTCATGTGCCAGTACCACTTTAACCAACTGAGCTATCCAGGCGATATTCTCACTAAGGGTAATTATAAGCAATAAAATTGGAAGATCAATGCAAAATTACTGGCATATTTTAGTTAAATAGAGTTAAAATGTGAAACTGCATCCTAATAGTTGACTTTTAGTATGAAGTAAGCATAAGCTTGAGAAGAGGATTGCAGACGCAGCATGCAGAACTTCCTGGCTACTTTCCCTCACGCAGCTGGAGCTCAGTCCCTGCAGACGTGACCGAAGCAATGACATTCACATCTGGCAAATTTACTGCAAATGATTCATTCTTTTAACTGTTTTTGCACAAACAAATGAGTCCAACCCTACAACTGGTATATATAGCGATATAAGGATTTTTTGTTTTTGGCAAACACTGGGGGAGGAAAAGCATAAATGAATGTAGTGGAAAACTGGAAATTGGAAAAAAAAAGTTAAAAAGATTTTTCTGCTTATGTCGAAACGCTTTCTTTTTTTTTCTCGTAGTACAGATGAAGGATCGCTGTAAGCTGTTCTGCCGGGTGGCTGGTGCTATGATGTACTATCAGCTAAAGGACCGCGTCATCGATGGCACTCCGTGTGGTCCAGACACGTATGACATCTGTGTTCAGGGACTCTGCAGGGTATATACCTTCATGTTTTGTGATCTCTTTGTGAAAATATGCAAGAAAACTGCAGTACAACCTTTAATATTGTCAAAAAAAAGTGTTTAGTTAGTTTGTTATAATAATTAGTATGAGGTTTCGGTGCAGTACAGTGAGAAAAATCTGTTACCTTCAACTAAATGCTAAAAGAATAGTTAAAACTTCTAACTTTAAAACTAGAAAAGTGAGGCATACTTATTCTGAAGTCTCCTTTCTCTCTGAATTTTCTGCAGCAAGCAGGCTGTGACCATGTCCTTAATTCCAAGGCAAGAAATGACAAATGTGGCGTGTGCGGAGGGGACAACTCCTCCTGTAAAACTCTGGCGGGGACCTTCAACGACGCTCAGTATGGTAAGTCCTGGCACTGCCTTGCTCATTAATAGAAGCGTTGGGCATGAATTATGTCAGCAGTATAAACATGACTCAGCACTGGGACTTTCAAATCCACTTCACTATATAGTGCATGCTGGACACCGGCATGCTTTTCAGCCACACCTCTGCAGTTTTTATGACTTCCGAGAGTATTTTATGACTGCTATGTCAGCATTCCTTTTAATGCTAGACCCAAAATGACATCACCCACTTTTAAAATGTAAATTTAGGACAACTAGTGACTCCATCTATCACTTGGCAACAATACAGCGGAAGGATTATTAGTGTTATGCCATTTTTGGGAGTAGCATGCATCTCTGTCCATGTGTTTTTCTTTTCTGTTCATGGCTAACATGTTTAGGGGCTGGATAGAACCAAACCAGATGCTGATCACATCTGGGAAAATTTGGCTTGAGTGGGAAAAAAAACAACACACTGACATCCAACCAGACTGCCCCACTGTTACTGTGGCTTTTTAATAAAAAGTGATTGAAACAAATTCTATCCAATTCACGTCAGTTCAGAAAAAGTTCAGTTCAGGTCATTTAGTTTAAAAATGAATGTTATTTTAAGAGGAAAGAGAAAAATATGTCATTTTGAGTTTAATATAATCCAGTTTCATTCAATTTATATCCAGAAGGCCAAATTATGTTTTCATTAATAGTGTATTTAAGTGACCAAGAGGTTATTTTAAAGACTTATTTGAGTAGGGGAGTCATAACATTTTGTTTTTTGGGTGGCAAATGAAAATAGAAGAGTGGGAGTCTGTTTACAAATGAAAGGATCAAAAATGTGCATTTTAAACATTGTTAATTATTTATTTAATTATGTTGATTTATTGACACAAAAACTGAAGTTGTTTGCTGGAGGGAGCAGCTGCTCCCTCTTGTCTCTCTGTCGCTGTGGCTCTTCCTAGTACTCTCTTTTGGTCAAGCTTATAGTTAAGTTTAATAATGAAAATCTCCACCCCAGTCTTTTATTT
>NC_050517.1:13785181-13802942 GCF_002922805.2 Oryzias melastigma
TATATATATATATATATATATATATATATATATATGTGTGTGTGTATATACATACACACCAATATATATTTTTTCTTTTAATTTTCTAAAAATAAATATTTATCATTTTCGGACAGTAAAAAGATGTTTCTTTAATCTGTGAATCTCCCTGAACTTACAAAAGTTTTTGTGTGGTCAGTTTTTTTTTAACAAGGGGGGATCTCAGTGGATGCTTGTAAACTGCGGTTGAAGTGTTCGCTGTTAACGGTCACTGGAGTTAATACACTCTTGCCTTTTTATGAACTGATGGTTTCTTCTCTGTTTTAGTATTTGAGGTGTAGTTGTACCAACCCCAGTGGCAGAAGCGTTGCATACTGTTGTTATGAACTATCAAAAAAAAAAAAAAAAAAAAGGAACTTTTGAGATTTGTCACAAAAATTTCTCTGACACACAGAGACACACATAAAATGACATCAACATTTGGAAACATCAAAGGAAAGCAACTCTTTTCAAAAATAGTTTTTTGAATAATATGGCTTCATAAAAATACCTTCATGGCTTGTAAAAGGCAAATATAGAAACTGAGTGCTGCCCTCGAGTGGCTCAAGTCCTCGAGCTAATTATTGGATATTGTCACACCTCCACTGTGAAGAAATAAGCGAATATTACCAGGTCATGATTAGTTTACTTGCAATGACAGACTAGTTCTGCAGAATCACAGACCATTATTTTTGTTTATTAGTTGTTATTTTGTAGATCCAACTTTATTTACCACAATGCTCTTTATATTTTGCTGCTGTAATTCACTCTTCAACTTTGCATCCTTATTCATTTGTTTTAGTGGTAATTTAACAGGAGACTAGAAAAGACACAAATCCAGATCCAGGGAACAGTTTCTTCTCATTTTATTTTCAGACTACTGAGACAAGAGCAAGAATACTGTGAGTTATTTGATACAACTTGAGCTTTGTTCATAATTTCTCAATCCCTGGTGGATTTAGCTAGACTTCCCTGGCAGGAATTTGTGGAGACACAGAGAAGCCATTTGCAAAATCCAGCTCAGTTTGCTGTTTGTGCAGCAACTTCATTCCCCACAGAGATTGGCTAAACATTTTCAGCTTTCTCCACTCTGCGTCTCTCCTCAGGTTACAACACAGTGGTCCGGATCCCCGCCGGAGCCACCAACATTGATATCAAACAGGTCAGCTACTCAGGAAAACCTGAAGATGACAGCTACCTCGGTGAGTGCGCCTCGGTCTGTGTGCTTCCAGGGAGGCATGACCTCAAGTAACACTGGATAAAATTTCACTGATTCTCAGGAGGATCATCCTGGAATTAAAGTAATTCAGCCTAATGAGACATATATGTTACAATGCTTCAGATCTAATTCATAGAGGTCAATGCCATTATCCCTCACAAGGCTATAAATTATATAACTTGGCGCCCAGAAAGGTGGTGGTTAATGAAAAAGTTTAGAGATGTGGGTCAAAACGTTTGTTGAAACCAGGTTTCCAGTACCTGGATGGATTGGAGTCGGGTGAAGGTCTATGTGGGTTAGCTGGCAAAGCAAATGGAGTGTCAAACCACTGAGAAAGATAAATGAGGCAGCCAGAAGTGCTAATAAGAGGCATGTGGAGAAAGTAGATCCAGGGGTACAGGGTCAGGTGGGCCCACCGGGCTCAGCTGTGTATGCTTGCATTTTCACTTGAAGCAGATTCAGGATAAAGGGGAAAAAACAGCAACTCTGATTATCGGTCTGGTTGCCATTTTTAGATGACATTTCAGATTTAAGATGCTCTTAGCTGGAGTGATTGGACAGAACGTCTGCGGAAAAGGGTGATGCTGTCCCCAACAGTGCTAAGATCAAGGGTTAAATCCTTACCAATGCTTGGAGCTTTTGTTTTTACTCAACTTTATTCAACTTTATTTCCAGTTGCACATATGACATTTCATACCATCACTGGACCAACAGCATTCAAATTACAACTCACACTCCAATTCTCCAGTTCTTTAGAAACTCACCTCTTAAATTGTGGCCAGGATCACTGGTGCGGAAGTAAGCCTCCACTGGTATCCCATCATCCCTCTGTTTACACTCTCTTACCCTAGCTTACAGCCCCTCACAACCCCAAACTAATATTACCAGTGCAGCAAAAACATCCAGCAATATTGGAGTTATCCGAGTTTACAGTTGTGAGCCAGATGTCACCACAGACTGAAATCTTTTAGCCAGCATTTTTTAATGAGATTCTGATTCATAATGATTTGAACAAAGAAATACTCAAAAACACTATTTTAATCTTAAATTACTTTATATATATGTCATCAATCATGAGGAAAAGGCAACAAGAACATGTTAAAAACGCCAAAAAACACAATTTTCATTGAAGTGTGTCTTTATTCACATAAAAATGTCAATGAAAGTTTTGAAGAGAGTGATACAAACTGCATGAATATATTCGGAGTGAATGTTGCTTGAGTTTGATACGTAAAAAGTTATAGATTACTGCACCAATTTAACACATTTCCTGTGAAGGATTTCTAGTTAAAAGTGCTGTTTAAAAAAACTCAAGTGAGTTAGAAGAAAAGAAAGAAACTTGATTTTTTGGGGGACTTTAAATGCATCTGGGCTGCAACACCCCAAAAAAATGAGGAGTGAAATTGGAACAGTCCTATAGGAATAAAAAGCTCTCTTAAGTGGGTTCTGGCATGATATCTATTTCATGTAATAGATATGTGTTTATTTATTCCAAATGTTCTGTAAGCTCACATAAACTCTTTCTGTCCACTGTGCATAAACCATTAAAGAGTAGTTTCAACAAACAGACGAGAAACATTTTCCAATCAGTGCAGGGGTTTTTTAAAATTCAGTGTTGAAAAGTGTCACAGTTTGAAGTCGGCTGCTTATTCTCAGAACTTTAAAGGTTGGCATTAAAAAGGGAGGATGCCGGCGTCCCTCTTTTTGCTTTGTTTGTGTTTATGTATTTGTTTGTGCTTGCAGTCAGTGGAGACTCTATTTGTTCTGCAATACCAGTCATTGGAAAGAGTTATGCAGTCTAACCCTAAATAACTGCAAATTAGTGCCACCAGTGTTAGAACATATCTTAGCCTGCAGCAATGACTTTATGCAGCAATTGCTTTGTAAATCACACTTTGTTTATTTTAGACCTATATAAAACCTTGTGAAGCCACAAAAAGAGGAAAAAAAAGGATTCTAAGGTCCCGTTTTTGCATTTTCACAGGCATACACAAACAGTAGTTGGTCAAAAGTTGTTTTTTAACTTTAAAACAATCATTGTTAAACATTTTGCTTTCAGAAAGTAGTATGCATTAAATGTGATTTACTATTTTCTTTTTTATGCACCCTGTGGAAAAAAATGTATCCGAAAGGCCGTTAACCCCGATACCACGTTTTTATTGTTTTCTTGTGATAACAAGATCCAAATCTCTTTATCATGAAAAAAAAACGTTTTCTCGTGGAAAAGAACTCATCAATTTATACTTGATTAATTTAATTGTGTTCAACATTTTCTCTGACAAACTGCTTTGTTTATCGGCAGATTGTATGAAAATAAATAAAAGTGTTGTAGCGGATTAAGTTAGGCTGAGTGGCTGTTTGGGTCCGATAACATCTGGAGCTCATTCAACGCATCATGCAGAGATGCTTGTCGACAAAGGGTTCTGTCCATCAACCTGTTTGTTTGGGGTTTTTAAGGAAATAAAGGGAGGGGGCTGGTGGATGAGACGGAATTAAGGCGTTTGAGAGGCGTAGATCCACTTATAAACAAAAAAATAGACCAAAAACCAATTTTTGGGGGTTTGTTTTCTTTTGCTGTTTTTGTTGTTAGCCACAAAATAATGAGACTTAAAACAGGTAGTCTCTGAGTCTCAGTGCAGAATAGGAAGAGAGGGATGCTACAGCACATTATTCGTTATCTCGTTATCACGAGAAAACAACATTTGTTGTCTTGTGATAACGAGAAAGTGAATCTCATTATCACGAGAAAACAAATTTTGTTTACCCACGATAACGAGATAGTAGATCTCATTATCACGAGAAAATTTATTTTGTTACTTGTGATAACTAGCTAGTGGATCTCCTTATTACAAGAAAACAACATTTGTTTTCTCGTGATAACGAGAAACTGCATCTCATTTTTGCGAGAAAATGAATTTGGTTTTATTGTGCTAACGAGATAGTTGATCTCATTATAACAAGTAAACAAATTTCGTTTACTCATGATAATGAGATAGTAGATCTCATTATCACGAGAAAGCAAATTTTGTTTGGTAAATGGTAAATGGCGTATACTTGTATAGCGCTTTCTACCCTCCTTCAAGGGCCCAAAGCGCTTCACAGTCACAGACCCATTCACCCATTCACACACACATTCACACACTGGTGGTGGCTCCGCTGCCGAACACTGTCGCCAACCTCCCACCAGAGGCAATTCGGGGTTCAGTGTCTTGCCCAAGGACACTTCGACACATGGGCGAGTAAGCCGGGAGTCGAACCCGCTCACTTCTGATCAGGAGTCGACCGCCCTACCACTGCACCACGGCCGCCCGTCTTAGTAGTGATAACGAGATAATGGATCTCATTATCATGAGAAACCATTAAAAATAAATAAAATAGTTGCTCAGGCTGTTTTTGGCTTTCATAAGAAAGACATAGCCAGAGTTAAAATATTGTGTGAGAAAATTTACAGTTTAATAATGTGCACTATATGTTAGGTTTTATTTATGACTAATTTGCACTATTCATTCATATTTATTTTAATTGTAATAAATGTTTTTTTTTCTTTGTTTCAGCTTTATCTGATAGCCAATCCAATTTCCTCCTAAATGGAAACTTTGTGGTGTCCATGTTCAAAAGGGAAATAACTCTCAAGGGAACCGTCATTGAATACAGCGGCTCTGACACAAAAGTGGAGCGCATCAATTGCACGGACCGCATTGAGGAGGAGCTCATACTACAGGTGATGCGTTTAAAAAAAAAAATTGTGCATTAGCGTAAATTCTATTTGATCTTTTTGCGCTCTCCTTCAGACATAGTGAGTAAAATCTGTGTGGTTGTTTTCACAGGTCTTGTGTGTGGGAAACCCCCATAACCCAGATGTGCGCTACTCCTTTAACATTCCCATTGAGGAGCACAGGGAGCAGTTTTTGTGGGATCCTTCAGGATCCTGGCTTGAGTGCAGCCGCATGTGCCAGGGTAAAAAGCTTAACATTCTTATAAAGCCTCACACAGCTATTTTTTTTTATGTCTGCCTTTGGCCACGCTAAGTTAAAAAGTACAAACGTTCAAGATCTGAAATCTATGAAAAGAAGAAACAGAAAAAATAGGTGAAATTTCTAGAAATTTCTGTGCGTCAATCTATTCCAGATGCTGAAACACCAGAATTGAAGCTGTGTTTACACCGCCCTCGGCAATGAGTGTTCAAGCAACCACTTTCAATGAAAAGTCTATGTAAATGCTTGTAAATGGGATTTTGGGCTTTCAGCTTCAAAACTCTCACGTTCACTTATCACTATGCAAGATTCCTATGTTTTTGGGCTCTATGTACACAAGTAAAGGATGAACTTTGACCAACTAGGTACTCCGATATGGTAGTGATGCATTGATGGCATCCCATTTGCATCCCATTAGCATCCTGGCTGAAGTTCAATTACACCAAGTCTTTCATATATTGGAATAGAGCAGTGAAAGAAAAAGCCTGGAGCAAGATTCGCCATATTTGCACCACTTCAACATTTTACATTAAGCCTTTTCTAAGTGTAGGTGGCAGACATGCTTTAGTTAACAGTAGAAGAAGAAGCCCCTCCTTGCTCATCCAGTGTGAACTTTATGAGCGTTCAAGAATATGTGTTTGGCACATTCAGAATACATGACCGTAACATCAGACATGAAAAATTTAAGTTTATGCCCCATCTGAATTATATATATTGTATTGTATTCATATTTGAGGGCTGGAAGCTCTTCGCTAACACTAGCTGACCGGCGATCATTGGTGATGTCATCGTGCGGTTTTGGAGACGCTTATTTTCCATGAATCTCTATTTGAAGGGAAAAATGTAGAGGTAGTGAGAAATGAAGAATCTGGATTGGGCCTGAGTTTATTAATCTGAAATTGGTCTAAAAATGACTGTAGTCAAACAAAGTTCCGTACAATAAAAGCTCAAAAACATAAAAAACAAATTTAGATTGATAAAAGTTCAATTTCATTTAAAACGTTCAGTATAAAAGCACTACCCGTTTTTTATTCTGTAATATGTTAGCGTTAGCATGGTGTTTTGCCTTGGGATGTCAAAAATCTAATAGCTTACTCAGATTTCTAGTGGACTTCAGTGCAATTAGCATTGAATCTATTGGACTTCATCCTGATGATGGATCTTAAATGAATGCTTTGCACAGGATTGTTTGTTTACTACGTTAGCCTTTGTTAGCCCTGATGCTAGCGTCATTTTACCACTCAGACACGGGTCCTCTTCGATCTGGACCATGAGGGTCTGCCTTGGGAGAAATTCGATATTGAAGATGCAGAATGACTGTGTTACCTCAAGCTAACCTCACTGTCAATCCCAGACCCAAACCACACCTCCCCCGCTCGTCCCGCCCCTATTTTTACATTTTTCAAATCTGGGCTGTGACTAAAGTAAGCCTCCAACTGTCCTGTTGTATTATCCTTTAAATAAGAGTGTTTACAGCATAGAGGCTCTTAGTAATGTAACTTTTTAAAGCAGAGGAAGTACAGAACTGATCCATTTGTATCATGCTCATGTGAATTTAAGTGCTCCATTTTTTTAGTTGCTGCTTTTTACCCAATTGGATCATTTTAAGAATGTTTTTAATTGATGAATAAAATGTGTTGTTTTCCCCCTCTGTTACCCACTCACAGCTTTGAGAATCTTGAGCCGTAAACAGGATAAATGTGCAAAACGTGTGAAAAAGGTTTCCGCTGCAGCTCCACAACAGATGTTCAGCTTTTTTTAAAAGCCATTAAAACAAATTCCTGTGGATTACAGCCTCCTTTACGTTGAGATTTTTAAATGTATACTTCTCATTTCTTTATCAGTTCTGATTTTTTTCCCAAAATTCATATGAAACAAATAAGGGGTTGGCTTGTTTTTTAGGCATGTTTTAAAAGCTTAGTCTGTTGTTCCAACCTCTAATAAATCTGTCTTTCTTTCTGACCTACCTGACCCCTCTTTCCTTCTGCCCCCCCATTTTGCCTTGTCCCCCTTAACCCGACACATCGACTCACATTTCCTTTTTGAAATCCAAGCTTGCTATAGTTCTGTGGGGTTTGGAAGTTGAGTGGGATCTAATAAGTAAAATGGGTTTATGGGGTCTTTGATCCCTATTGATCGATAAGGTTGTAGGCTTAAGAAATGCCAAAATGTTGGCCAAAAGTAAAGAGTTATGATTATGTGATGCTGTCTGATGCAATATTACTTTTTTGTTGCTTCTGCAGGTGAGCGGAGACGCAAAGCTGTATGCTTTCGACAAAGCGATCACCTTGAAGTTTCGGACCAACGCTGTGAACACCTACCTCGTCCTGTTGCTGTCACTGAGCCCTGCAACGCTGACTGTGAAGTCAGGTGTGCGTTCACACCGGAAAACGCACTTTTAGCCAAACAAAAATCGTTTTCAGCATCTCCTCTGTCACAGGTGGCACACTGCTGGAAAGAGTGACTGTTCGGCTAAGTGCGGCCCAGGTTACCGCAGCTTGGACATCCAGTGCGTGAAGTACAGCCTCCTGCAGAGGGAGAGTGAAAGGGTGGAGGCGAGCGCCTGTGCAGAGATCCCCAAACCTCACGCAAGAGAGCCGTGTCATGGGGACTGTCTCCTCAAGAGCTGGCAGTACAGCGCCTGGTCTCAGGTAGAGTCTACAAAAGAGTGAAAGCATAAGGACAAAGATTTCTAAGTGGCATAATTAACGAATGTGGCGTCCGAAATATGAGACACTATTTTTTCATAACCTTCTGTTTGGAGGGCCAAATGAAGGGGAAGAGAGAAGCAAAGAATTTGGATTGGGCCTAAGGCTAATGTATGTGTCATGGACGTACAGTGTCCTTGTGCCGTAGGTCACTAGGAGCCTACACTTGAGAATTTGGAAGGGTCAAAAAATGAAATATGTATCTGTTGTCTGGAGCATGCCCGTAGGAAAAAAAGTGCATGAACATTTTTGCTCTACAGGCCCACTGACTCATCTGCAACATTTGCTCTATAAGTCACCTATGTCCCCTGGAAAGATTTGTCTATTTTTTGCCCAGATCCAACCCATATTCAGCTGTAATGCTGAGGCAACTCGAGTTTAATCGACAATTTCCACTGAAAAGTCTATGTAAAGGCAAATACATGCACCTTTTGGGCTTCTCAATTCACCGGTTGATCTTCGTTTCAATAGTCACCTATGGTCATGACCGAAAGAACAAAATCTCGACTACAACAGCTGAAATGAGCTTTCTCCGGAAGGTGGCCGGGCACTCCCTTAGAGTTAGGGTGAGAATCGGTCACCCGGAGAGAGCTCGGAGTAGAGCTGTTTCTCCTCCGTATTTCGAGAGGAGCCAGTTGAGGTGGCCCGGGCATCTGGTCTGGATGCCTCCTGGACGCCTCCCTGGAGAGGTGTTCCAGGCATGTCTCACTAGGTGGAGGCCCTGGGGAAGACCCAGGATACGCTGGAGAGACCACGCGTCTCTGCTGGCCTAGGAAGGCCTCAGAGGAGATGTCTCAGAGAACCTGGAGGAAGTGCCCAGGGATAGGGAAGTCTGGGTATCTTTGCTTAGACTGCTGGTTCCAAATGAGTGGATGGATAGAAGGACTTCTGCATTCAAAACTCCCATTCACATGTCTCTGAACAAGTTTTTCAGTCTGTTTTTGGGCTCTATGCTCAAAACGTGCGGCCACTGAACGAGCGTTGAAAGCTACACTAGTTGATCTTCGAACAGTCGGATTTGATTACGACATATAGATGGCCTCCTGTTAATTCACAGAAGTGCCAACCGTTTTTTCAAATTGATCATGGAGGAAAAATTAATAATTGTGGATGTGCCCGGCTGGAATTTTATGACACCAAATCAGTCATACTTCAAATCAGATCGGCGCTGTGAAGATGAAGCTTTGTGAGATCCGCACTGCTTCGGCATTTTGCACCAGGCATCTTCCAACTGAGGTACATCCATCAGTATTGGGTAGCAACAGTTCAGTGAGAACACCATATGCTAAATGCACGTTCAAGAACCCACGTTTATTGCACTCTTGAATGTATCATGAAGACAGTTGTGGCTAAGGCTTTAGTTTGATTACTGACTCTAAATCGTTCCTTAGATGTGAATGTGATTGTATGGGGTTATTTTGGTGTGCACTGCCTGAACCCCTGATCCCCAAGACCAGGGGTTCTGCAACCTTCAACACTTACAGAGCCATTCGAATCCATTTTTCACAGATCAAAACCCAGCAGGAGCCACAAAGCAAGTCTCACTTCATCCTTTAGAAAAATAAGAAAGATTTGTATTTCCTGCCATGACTCTTCTCAGGACTTCACATCCACAAACAGATTCAATGTTATTTAAAATACCAGTTACTGCCTCATCTTGCTACAATCTGTTTTTAGGCACATTTATCACTCAAATAGATCCTTGTTTTGTAGATACTGCATGTACCCATACAAACACTGCTGGGTTTTTTGTGTGTGTTCAGTGCTCCAAGACCTGTGGTCATGGGAGTCGTAGCAGAGAGTCGTACTGTATGAATAATCTGGGCCGTCGCCTGGCGGACAGGGAGTGCGGTGAATTCCAGAGGGTGGTCACCGAGACCTGCAATGACCTGCCATGCCCACAGTGGACTGTGAACGAGTGGAGCGAGGTAGGACTTCGTCTGCACACACGTTACAGTCAAACAAAGACACACAAAGTCACTACAGCACAGTTGAGCTCCTCAAACTTCAACAAAATTTGTATGCTTTTATTTTATGATGATATATAGTTTATTTATAATATATTGTCAAGGTTGGACCACAAAACACTCCATGTAGACAATGCATCAAATGCTTCCAGATTTATCAAGTTTGTTAACTTAGTGTCAGTGAGTCACTGATGGCTTTATTTTCCCTGAAACCTTTAATCACATTTTTTAATAAATTAATTCAATTCAACACATTTCTAGACTTTGATGTGAAGAAAGTTAAATGTTTGGTTTCTATTTACTCTCATTTCAAACCCACCAGTGTCTGGTAACCTGTGGAAAGGGAATGAAGCACAGACTGGTGACCTGCATGGGGGGCGGGGAGGAGAAACTGAGCGAGCAGTACTGCGACTCGTCCACTAAACCCCCTGCTGTTGAGAGCTGCCAGCTGCCAGAGTGCGCATCATGGCAGGTTGGCATCTGGGGAGTGGTAAGTTATCCTCACGCTGATACAAAAAAAATTAAATCCGACCGGCAAGTGTTAGACTCTTCTGTGTGTAGACAAAAAAGACTTCCAGTTTGTGTGTTTGAAACTTAAAGAAAGGATAGGTTACAGGGCAGAGGGCTCTTTGTTATTCCAGCTGCCATTTCCTCCAAACCACTTTCACTTTGCCCTCATATCCTGTTAAAATAAACCCGACCCACAGCGAGTGCACACACAGACACACAAAAGCTTTCCTCTTTGGCATATTTTCTTCTTCCTCTAGATTGATTGAGCGCCGTTAGTGTTAAACACGAAGTGAATAAAGCCTGAATGAATAGACGTCTTTGGCCATTTATAATGTAGTTTATAAATGGAGGGTAATTGACTCATGTTTTTGTGAGGGTGATCCATACAGAGCGGGCGTTCTGTCATGACCACTGGCTGCTCAAATAAACTGATCCTTAGACTTCCTCTGCTCTTATTGTATTTAATCTTCCTTTGATGGGCTCCTTTTTGAGTTAAGTGCTGGTTAAAGGATTGGGCTGATGCTTTGGTTGAATGCATATGTTTGTGTGTGTGAGTCAGTTTCTAAGACTTCAACCTAAACAAACAGAGAAAGTTGGAGATAACTCGCGGTTGCCTGGGCATCGCCGTCGTTGTGTTTATGTGTGCGTTTCATTTCATCTTTCAGTGTGCGGTGACCTGTGGCCATGGCTACCAGATGAGAGCCGTGCGCTGTGTGTTAGGGGATTATGGCGACACGGTCGATGACAGGGAGTGTAACGCCGCAGCGAGGCCCAGAGACAGCCAGGTAAAGAATGGATTTAATGCAAAACGTACTTTTAGTTAGTTTCACTGAAATAAACTTATTTGAATAAAAAATGCTCATAAGATAAATAAAAGGAAAAAAAAGAAAAAAAATGCTAAGAAAAATGTAAGCAAAAAACAAACTTTTTAAAAACATTTTAGATATTAAAATTAAATTATTTAAAATACCAATTTAATTAAGCAATTTCATGATCGAATGATGAAGGTTAAAGGGCTTAAATGATGCAAGATAAACTTTTTTATCTTTTAGGTGTATTATTAGGTTATTTTGTCTCTAAAAAAAATTCCCAAAAGTGGTAATTATACATCTCTTAGCATTCCTTTCTAAAACCTTGCTCTCTGAGCACCAGCCCCTCCCATACACGAGAATGACTTATCATAGTATATCAAGATGATCCCAGATGTAGGACAAGATCAAAGGAAGATATAGAATTCTTTAGGGCTGTCAGATTTGTCGCGTTAAAAACGCATTAATCTGACATGTGCTTGACGCCGACAATTTTTTTGACGCATTAATCGTGGACTTTCTCATACGTGCCTTTCCATACCGCGCGCGCGGGCGTCCCACCCTCCAACTCTCCGGCTGCTCTCACTAGATCACGGGCGGGTCTCCAAACACCGAGCTGCGAGCTAAATACGGCCGGCGCTAGGACCTGGAGAGTTCCCGCACCCTAACCCGGCTCCGGTTCGCGTTCAGAACCACGTCTGGTGGTACCGGCTCGCGTCAGGCGCCGGGAGCTGCGCACCCCCGACGTTCCGAACAGCAAGCGGACCGGGGGACGTTTTAAATGTTCTGGAGGTTTAAGCGTGATCCAGCCCCAGCATAGCGGTCTGTCTGCCGGCATATTCATGGCGTGAGCTCCGCTGGACACGTCGCTGCATCGAGCTGCAGCCAGAGAACGCGGCGGCAGTAACAGACTGTCAAACTATCCACAGTGTATCCCGCTTTTCTCAGTCTTTAATGTTTTAAAAAACAAAAGTTAATTGGAAATGATAAATCTCTATTTCATTTATTACTGTAGTTCAGCAGAGGAGGAAAAGATTTGGTCCTGACAAAAAATGAATATGAAAGTGTTATGGAAATTTTATTTTTGATGTTTTTTATTTTATTTTACTGAACGTTGATTGAAGTTTTGAATTTAAAATGCCCTTCACTTGCACTTGGGCTTTTGTTAGGCATTTTATGTTACAGCCTTTTATTGTTAAGAAAGTTTATCTCAATACAATGTTAGAAAATAAAGTATTTCTGATAAAAACTATTAATTTTGTCATTCTTGTTTTCATAATTAATGTAGAACTACTAAATTCCACGAAGCACACATTTTTTTTCCTTAAAAAAAGGCCACATGTAAATTTGCGATTAATCGCGAGTTAACTCAGGACAAAATGCGATTAATCGCGATTAAGAATTTTAATCGCCTGACAGCTCTAGAATTCTTTAATAAAAAATGCAGCATTCTAGATGGGGGAAACATCCACTAACATAACAGCACTCAGACAGCATGACTACAAAATTGTAAGGAGAACTGAACAAACAAACCAAATCCGGGCTCAAATCCGGTCCGGTTCCGGTGCGGACACCGGAGTCTGTACCTAACTTGAAAAGTGCAAGAGACATTCACACTGCATCCAGTCCGGTCCACCCTCTCCTCAAATTCATTTTGTTGGGTTTAAATTTTTGCTGAACTTCCTTTTTGGGAAGTTGGGATTACTAATGACCTTAACTGGAAGTCATGCAAGCGAGCGTAAAGTGCATTAGATTCATTTTTCAATATTTAACCTATTTATCAATAGATTTTGGAGAAAGATGCCCTCTCACGGAAGCACATTTCTGTTTTTTAGGCACATAGAGACAGAGTAACACTCCTGATGTAAAGTACGCAGTCTATTGTTCTGAATAAAAAAAAATGTTGAGCAATGCTCCAATGTTATATAGGTTTTGACCTCTAAAATGTATGAGTTGTTTAATTAATGGGTTAAATTAGGTCTAGTCATTGTATTAAATTTTATTCTGTTTTTCCATTTTGCACTCAACATTAAAATGTTTCCTTTCTGAGATTTAAATGATTCAGATTTAAATGAAGATGCACTATAACTGTAAAATATTACATACTTGTGTTTAGTGGACTCACAAGATCATGATGGCAAAAAGTGACCAACAAACGACCAGTAGAGGCACACAGGTTTTTGAATTCATAGTCTTTGAATTTTGTGATGTAGAATGTGAAAAACACTCAATAAAACAGGACTGAACAAACGACCTTCAGGTTTTTAGACAATGTATCAGGGATCAACCTTGAGATTGACACCATCTGAACATCATGAGAGATAAACATATTCTTCTTAAAAAGAAAAGGTCTTACTTAAAATGTGTTTCATTGAGTAAAAACATTCCTCCTATAAGTCTCAGGTTGTGTTGCTGTTACAGAACATTCACTTTAACCATTCTTTTGATACACTGACAGTTGGTTTACATGCCGACGTGTGTTTCAGGAGTGCGAGATGCCGGCGTGTCCTTGGATCTCTCCGGTCCAAAGCACCCCTCGTCCCGACAACTCGGCGCAGCTGCACACTCAGTGGAGATATGGCTCCTGGACAGCGGTGAGGAAACTAATTGGGGTCGATGGGTCTATTGGATCTCATTCCAATCTGTAAAGTAGACAAAAGCAATGTGGTTTTTGTTAAAAGGAAAACAAATCACTGGACCCCTCTATTCATCATAGTGCGCCTGTTTAGCCGGAGGCTGCGTTTTCCACTGTAATCAAAAGAAAAAAGTATGAATATTAATGGGGCATTATATGTCTGTGGATGGGATTCTGTGAGTTTAAGAGTCAGTCACTGCACTCTGCAGATTGACATTTATTTTAACTGTATATTCTACAATGTCGTCAGATGCACTACACGGTGATAATCTTCTGTGGCACTGTCTCCTGTTGCATCGTCGCACTCACACACCAACATATGCAGACACACGCAGCAGAGAGGCCCCTCCGTCTCCCCGACAGTTTGCTCCGTTACTCGGCGCAAATGAGAACCAGACTCCATCTAAACACGAGCCTGCAGTCTCTACAATTCAGCCCTGTCTGTCAGGCTGAAAGATGGTGCGAGCTCACATGTCAGAGAGGCCGGAGTGCTCCACACAAACGCACGCTTGCATTCACACACATGCGCTCCGTACGAACATGCACGTCTCATCAAGCGGCAGAGCTTCAGTCCTCCTTAAAGTGTCATTGATAGCAGGGGGATATTAGCGTGTCTGTTGGAGCTGGAGCCCTTTGATTACATTAACTATTCATCCCTTCAGAAATGTTTCCTGTTATTACCTCTGCTGACAGAAAAGGACAGAGAGTGGGTATAAGTAAGTGAAAGCTAATCAGAGACAACAACATCTGTACAGTAGATGACATTGTACACATTTTTGCCATCACAGATTGAAGGACGGAAAAAAAACATTCCCTTACGTGAAAAAATGCTCACTTATTGCGATCTGAAGTGTAATGATGAATGAAACCCAACCAATACAAGTTTATTTTTTTCCATTTGCAACTGCTGTGTGTTCCTTTGGATCTCATATCTGTGGAAGGAAAATAGGCTCACTCTGCTTTGTGAGCATAATTCTTGATTTATGCGTAACTTTGTATTACGCCTTGTGGCGAAGGCGCTGGAGGGAGTCATGAGAATAAAGAAACTTTAGTGTTGAGTTTTTTCAAAACACATTTTTAGACTTATTTATATTAATTATAGGGCATATATATGTTTAAGAAAGTGAGAAAATGTCAAGTTTTCACCAGATGATATTCACAATCTAAGTTCAAAGCGGCTGATAAGAAAACTCTGATGACCAAGCATTGTAGCAGCATTTAAAGGCATCATTTAGGCACGAATGTTGGAGATGTGAAAAGTGTCTCACTTTAGATTTGTGCGTAAATGCAGTTTTGTGTGTGTGTATAAAGCGATTCGTGTGTAATTTATAACAATTTGTGTGTGCTTGTGTGTAAGATGTGCATGTCTAAATTGTATTTTTTTTTTAAATACATAATTTTTGTACATGTGAAAACACAATTCCAATTTCACAAAGTGATTTGAACGTTGCGCTTAGTGTAGCTTTCTACCAACAGCACGTTTAGGTCGATGCAACAACGCGAATAAAATTCTGACGTGCAGCGAATGTTCGGCCCCTCTAGTTCAAATACTCTAAATTTGGCAAAGAATTTGTGCTGTATCAACAAATCAGTTACTCAGTTTTGGTCAGTGACCTCTTGATGACACAATCAGCGGGTGGTCCAAAACCAGCATGGAAGAGAAACTGATCATTCTCCTCTAGAACTTAAAAAATATTTTTCTTGTTTGTCTCAAGACAATAGTAAAAAAGTCCTCTAATTAATTTTTTATATTTTCCCTTCACGGACTAATTCAGGTCAGCAAGTCATCAATCTGGGTCACAGAGAGATGGAAGTACCGCTGAAAGCGTCAGTCATTCAGATGCAGATCTTCAAGTCTGTGAATGATCTCATAAACAAAAAATTTAGACGTTTTTGGGGTATCTTCCTTATATTGGAAATAAGATATTCAGTCAATGAATGTAGTAATGTAGTAATGAGACTAAAACGTTTGACAGTAGCTCCTCACACACATTGTGGCAGGGTCCAGTTCAGGGATAGGCAACTCCAGGCCTCGAGGGCCGCTGTGTCTATATCATTTCCAGATATCCAAGTCTTATACTGTACCTGGTTCCAGTGTGTCCAGCTATTTAGAACATGCCAGAGCAGGGTAGGTTAGCAAACACACAGGTATGTGGCCCTCTAGGCCTGGAGTTGCCTATCCTTGGTTTAGTTTATGAGCACAGCAGCAAAATGTCTATGATTTTAAGCAAAGTGGAGGACGTGGATGTTCCGCGTGGATCATGTTTGAAGCATTAAAACCCTTTTTTAAAATCTAGTTTTCCATCCAAAACCCCAATAAAGTGAAAAAAAAAAATTGGGGTCTTCTTCTCCTTTCGAGATTCTGACTAAACTCAATTATTTTAAAACATAAATAGACATTGATAAAACCATCTGATCCACTCATTTCAACAGGAATAAATATGGGGTTTTCTGTAACCTTATAGTCACATGATGTCCATATATGATGTGTTTTCCCAAAAACAGGTGGGAAAAATCCACATGACAGGTGTTGAAAAAGTTTGGCCAATATGGATTTAAAATACAAAATCACAAATCAAAGAAAAAGCACGTGTAAATTTGAGCTCAATATTATTGTTAACCATAATAACTCAAGATTTCTTAAAAATGTACTTGGTAAACTTGCATCTATATAGAGCGTTACTACCTTCCTTAACCCTAGGACACTTTCACTATAAAAAGTTACTCCATCACTTTTTCTGGGTAATTTTTACCCAATAGAAAATACCCCATAAAAAGTATTTCTCATAAAAAATACATCAAGATATGACAACACATGATACATTAGAGTAGTTTTCTTTTATTTCAAACTGAGCTTGTTGCAACAAAAATGTGAAAAAAGGCACAGGAAGATCCTAAGAACATGCTTGAAAATGACTGAAAAAGTAGGCATTTGAGAAGAAAAAAATCCTAAAAAAATAAATAATAATACTGTACACTGTACTCATTCCTGGGACATGTGAGACTTTAACCAGGAACCCATGACACTCAAAAAAGGTAAAATAATGTAAATACTTTTGCTCGGGTGAAAATCCCCCGGCAATAGTGCTCTAGGGTTATAGGCCGAAAGTGCTTTGCAGTCACAGTCCCATTCCCCCACTCACCCCCTACTCATTTTCATGCAGGCTTCCACCTGGAAGTCAATACGTTACTTACTTTAGTCCCCTCCTCCTTCTGTATGTGTTTACAAAACCCTTTGCATCAGAGTGGATAAGAAACTTTGTGTCTGCCTGTGCCCCAGTGCTCAGTGTCCTGTGGAAAAGGAAAGCAGGCGCGCTACGTCACCTGTATAAACGCCCAGGGAGCCGTGGCTGATGAATCCTATTGTGCCCACCTACCCCGCCCTCCAGAGTTCTCCACCTGCTTCAGCCCATGTGGTCAATGGCACGCAAGAGAGTGGTCTGCTGTGAGTAAACCATACGAGTTTGCACAGATTCTATTTTGTTACATAAACCACAGTTAAAAAAAAACTACTCTAATTTATCATGTTTTGTAACATTTTCATCTGATTTTTATAGGTAATACTTTTTATTGGGTATATTATGTCGGGTAAAAAATACACGGCAAAAGTGATTGTGTAACTTGTTATAGCAAAGTGTTCCATAGGTAATAAAAATGGAAAATGTCTTTAAGTCCAGTTGAAAATATGTGGTTGAAGCTATAGCTCGGTTAACAAATATATTTTATTTTATTCTAGAACAGGGATGTCAAACTAATTTCACGTCGCAGGCCAAATGCAGCCTAGGTTTATTTTTTGTTTTGTTTTTTTGGTCGAAGCAAATTTTATACCATAGTATACCACATTTTTTGTCTTTAAAATAAAAAAGATGTACATTTCTTAACAAATATCTGTTTTTTTAAATAATCAATAATAACAATTAA
>NC_050517.1:13804273-13819236 GCF_002922805.2 Oryzias melastigma
GCAGATTCTCTTTCTTCTTCTCCAGAGATAACTTCATCACCTCCACAGAGACTTCTTCCTTCAAATACTCGCTTCTCTTCATCTCTAAGTCTTCGCTCATGATGATCAGGGTCTCTGCTTCCCTGCTCATCTTCTGACGGTTTTCTACAATCTTTTTTTGTTTGTCCTGCACAGCTTGTAGCTGAAGGTCCAACGGAATCATTTTCTCTTCCAGGCTTTTTGTCTCCTCCTCCACTTTTGTCAGCAACTCTGCATTTTTTTGCCTCTCTGCATGGAGGGCCATCCTTTCTTCAGACAGAGATGTTTTTTCTAACTGGATGGCCTTTTTCTCCTTCTCCAGAGCTGCTCTCATTTTCTGGGTCGATGATTTGTCCAATAAATAGGCCTTTCTCATCAAGGACATCTCTTTCTTCTCCAGCTGGAAGTTTTCGTATTCCTTCCTCAGAGTATTTAGTTCTTTTGCGTTTCTGATCCTGGTTTTTTTCAGGTCTTTCACTTCTTTGTTCAGAAGTTTGTTTTCCTTCTCCAGAATCTCCCTCTTTTCCTTTACAGACATCCTCAACTCTTTCTCTCTTTGCTTTTCCAGCTTATCAGACACATTGTCGCTGCTTTTGAAGAAAGAGAAGACTCTTTCGTACAGCGTCTGGTCTGGGAGTGTGGAACTCGTGGAACTCTCGTCCTCTTGTGGACCTTCAGCCAGCCATGACTTATTCCTCTCCAGAAAAGCCTTTTTCTCTGACTCAAAGGTCTTTCTTTCCTGCAGGAAATCTCTAATGACTTCCTGTAAGGCGGACACTTCTTCAAGCAAACCCATCAGAAGAAATTCTGGGGGGATACTTGGAAGCGTTTCACCCGGTTTCTCTTCAGTGACAGGTGCCTGACGGTCCCTGGCTTCTGAATCGGTCGGGATTTTTTCCAGCTGCGATGCAAGCTTGGAAATCAGGTTAAAAAAGGGAATTTCCCACGTATCTTCCATGGTGAAGGTCTTGTTCAGATCAAATCTGTTTGATGTCTGAGATTGAAGTGAAGAAAGCACGTTCTCCGAGTAAGGCTGAAGGTCCAGCTTCAGGTAAAAAAAAAACAGGATTGTTGATGTCATTTGAGGTCATCACAGGAAGGATCATGACATGTTTTTTCATGAGATGATGATGTCATTGTGATGTCAGCATGATGACGTCATCATGCTGACATCATCATCCTTTATGATGTTGTGACATCATCATGATGACATCATAATCAAATGACATCATAAAAGCTTCATGACTGAAGATGTTTGAAGAATAGTAGGATTCTGTTGTTATTAACAAGTGCAAAACCACCTGCCTTCTGATGAATAGCTTCTGGATTTCAAATTTTTAATAAACATTTCACATTCACATCCCTCTGGTGGATGAAATTGTCTACCGTTTCTGGAGGCCATTCCAGCGTCCCTCTGCTGCCCTCCTGGGGCCCGTCCCCCTCATTAAAAGACACTGTAAAATTGTGCAGCTAAAGACTGGCAAAGAAGTTAAAGCTCGCTGAGTTTAAAGGTTTCTGACCTTTGTGCCTCTCGCTGACACCTGTCTGTCATCGGCTTTGAGGCCAAACAGGCGCCTGTCTGGGTGTTGCCAATCGAAAGAATAACTTTTCTCCTTTTTTGGTCAAAAAATGTCTAAATTTAACTGGTGATTTAGTCTGTCTTTATCTTTGAACCTGTAATCCTCAAATATTTAACACTGGATGCATCTCTCTTAAATAGTAAATGGCGTATACTTGTATAGCGCTTTCACCCATTCACACACACATTCACACACTGGTGGTGGCTCCGCTGCCGAACACTGGCGCCAACCTCCCACCAGGGGCAATTCAGGGTTCAGTGTCTTGCCCAAGGACACTTCGACACATGGGTGGGCAAGGCGGGAGTCGAACCCGCTCACTTCTGATCAGGAGTCGACCGCCATACCGCTGCACCACTGCCGCCCTCTTAAAAACTTATAACCAAATTCTACCTTTGGGTGTCAAACTCATTTCCCATCGTGGCCTGGGTAGATGCCAATTGGGCTGGAGCATTAAAATTATAGTATACTATGGTATAAATAACCAAAATATCATGTCTTTTCCTTGTTTTGCTGTAAAGAAGCACAAAAAAACAACATTAGGAAAATCTTGAAATTTAATGAACAATTCTTTTACAAAAAAATTCATGAAACACCTCATATTTCTTTAGACAAATGTGCAATATACTTTTATCCACGATGTGGTCCATTTTCGAAGGACTTACAGCACAATGCCTCCTGGTGCAAAATACAGTGAAATGTCCAGAAACTATCTCCTCCATTAAGGGCTTGCACTTTCTTTCGGAACTTTGTCACGGCACCTGTTCTAGAAGAATGTCAACAGTTCCATCAATTTTACCAATACTTTAAAAGTAAAAGTTTAACAAATTTTTAAAACTTTTGAAAACATATTTTAGAACAGCTTTAATTAAATTGTAAATAAACGCTAAAGTGTTTTTTTGTCTTGTTTTCCATCCTCTGCCTCAGTGCTCGGTGACATGCGGTGTGGGAAGAGCCACCCGCCATGTGGTCTGTTCTAACTACCACCACCCAGTGGACCAATCTTTCTGCGACAGTGACGACAAGCCTGCTGCGGAACAAGAATGCACTGCTGGACCTTGCCCTTCTGTCTACAACCGTCAGCGCATTTACGAGCAGCCATATGGATACCCTCAGGACCCCGGACATCATCCGGGCCACAGTAGCTGGAACGTCCCGTCAGCAGACAACCAGTGGAGGACCGGACCCTGGGGCGCGGTATGTTCTCGATACGCTTCAAAAAGTAGCAACGTTCAGAAAGATTCAATCGTAAGTCAGTTTGTTTTATATAATTACCACCACCACCTTTTGTATGCGTATGTGCTATGCAGCCTGTACATGCATCATGTGCTTTCCAGAAGGATCACGTACACTTGGAAGGGAACAACATTTACTTTGGAAATACCAGATGTTTTCATTTCTCAACACAGAACCCATATATGGTAATGGATGAGCATTTGCATAGCATACTGAGAGATATATTAGTGAAGACAGCTCACTGTTTATTTGTGAAAACATTTTGTTGACGCAAAGGAAAGTCCACATTTTACCCTGAACTCAGAACAACTGCAAACGGTGAGGTAGTTGGAGCTATTCACTTGCCAAAAAATCTTGTTTTTTAGTAAGATACTAAAATTATGCTTATGATATATTCCTTGTGTTTGTTAAAGCCCCACTCTGATCATCTTTTGATCTATTTTAAAAGCGTGATCTTTTATTTATGATTATATTGTTTTTAGCCAAAATCCAAAACTTGTGTTGTTTTTTTAGGAAATAGTTTCTGCAAAGTGGCAGGAGTTCATTAGACAGTCACCTCTGAGTTTTGGGTGGGGCTGTTCCTCGTCTTCTCCTCCCCATTTCAGGATGGAGGGATGCAGGCAGCTTGTGGGCCTCTCAGCGTATTTCCAATGTGACAACTACAATCTTTTTCGAACTGCCTTTTTTCACTTGCTCCTCAATCATCACAATTTGAATAAAGAGATACACACTTTTAAGCTTAATTTTCTTCATATATGTCCTTTATCATGGGAAAAATCCTACAAGAACATGTTAAAGACACCAAAACGGGCTCATCATTCATCTGAGTGGGTCTTAAAGCATTCATTTTAAAAACCTGTCAAGATTATACATAATTAATTATTTATGAGTGTCCTTCAGCATCTTACTCTTGTTTTCCACCTAAACCCTCGACCGCTAGCTGGCAGCACAGAACACTGATCCTCTTTAATCACCTCTACACCGTGACTGTGTTAAATGTTCAGTCAGCGTTGCTGATTTTTGTTCTTATGATCTACTACTTAGTTTTTACTTGGGATGAGTCCCGAACCGAAACTCTGTGCCACATTGCTGTCAGTATCATGTATTACGTTGCAATGCTTAATGTTGTGATTAGTAAATGAAAAGAATTTATCATTTTATTACAATGAAAGACATATTAATATTCAAGTGAAAAATGGTTCTGGTACAGTCTTGGAATATATTGCGAGACATGTATCGAGATACATATCGTTTCACCAGACTCTTGCTGATACACACCACTACTGCTGTATTAAAATATGAATTTAGGTCACATAAAGTTGATAGTAAAAACATTTACTAAATTAAAAAAAAGAAGAAGAGTGAAGTTTATCAACAGTAAACTGAATTTCTCTTTCAAGAGCACTTATTTCTCACCTTGGGAGGTTTTGTCAAATTGGTGGAAACAACAAAGAGAATCTTTCTCAGGCTGAGTGGAAAAGTGGACACGTCGAGAGTCATTGTGCGTCATCCTCCCACACACCCACAAGCACTGAGAGGCAACTAGTCATGTTATGAGATGCAGAATGTACCATCTGTCTGTGTGCAGGATATGTTGTTCTACATTTATCTGCCTCGATTTTTATTGCATCACTTTTTCCATATCAGCAGATTTTGCCTCTGGTTAGGTTCACTTCAGTTCACAATACATTGCATGTCTAGAAACCTTCTTTGTCCTGTGTTTTCCAAAAGTCCCAAACAGTTTACTTTATCGTCATAAAAAGAAACTTAATGTGTGTTTTAGTCAAGTGAAGCTAAAAATATTAGGTGTGTAGCGAAAAATTGATTTGGCGATATATCGCAATATTTCATTTGGCAATACTTGTATCAATTTAAAATGCTGACAAGACAATGTCTTATTAATTATTTATGATTGTCTTCAGTGTCTGACTCTCGTTTTCCATGTAAACCCCCCAATCTATAGTTGGCAGCATAACATAAAACAATGTTGGAAATGAACAGCACTTTATGTCCTCAATCATACTTTTAGAACCTTTTAGGTTAAGGCACATTCATTCTTTTTTTTCTTAAACTGAATCATTTTGTTGTGGAAATCAGCCAATATTGACTGTTCTCTTTAAGAACAAATGTTTCTGAATTTACCAAAATAAAAGCATTAAGATTTTACGTGGGAAATGCAACATGTAAATGAGTCACAGTTGCAGTGCTTAATCTTGTGATCATTAAATAAAAGGAATTTGATTTTATTTCTATGAAAGGTGTATTTATATTCAGGTTTTTTTCTACGTCATACTCATGAATTGGTGCAGTTTCGTAGTGCGTACTGTATCGTGAGACACGTATTGTGATACGTATCGTATCGCCAGACTCGTTTTTGTCCCACGTTGAGTTGAAAGTGTTTTTAACGCCCTGAGATTGTCCAGTAAATCTGGTTTACGCTGTGTCTTGCAGTGCTCCAGTACCTGTGAGGGGGGCTTTCAGAGGCGAGTGGTGGTCTGTCAGGATGGGGATGGGCGCAGCAACAGCTACTGCGACGAGAGGATTAAACCCGCCGAGTCGAAGAGCTGCGACTCTGGGCCGTGCCCTCTGTGGAACTATGGTGTCTGGGGAGAGGTGAGATTATTTTTATTATTAAATGTACTTTTATTTGACTCAATTTGGCTTAAATTGCATACTTTAATTAAGATTTTTTTTTTTTATTTAAGACCAAAAGCAAAAAATCTAACCTTTTGGCCCTCAGTGCACCCAGACCTGTGGTGGGGGAAGGAGGACTCGCTTGGTGGTTTGTCAAAGACCCAACGGACAGACGCTTATTGACTACAACTGTGACATGCTGGACAAGCCGCCTGACATGGAGCAATGCAATCTGCAGCCCTGCCCGGGCTCCGCCTCCTGGCATCGCCAACCATGGAAGCCGGTACGATAGTACTAACTCATTTTCCTCCCGTACTTGTCAAAAGGGAGCTGTGAAGAAACAGTTGAACAAAACAAGAATTACAATTTAAAACATGCCAGCATCCTTCAGCCAAAGGGCAACATCAAGTTTGCTCTTTCAAAATCAGGTTAAAAACCAGCAAAAACTATCTCAGAAACAGTACTGCTAAACCCACCAGATTTCTATTATCATGGATCCATTCTGGATTAAATAAAAGCCTGTCAATAAGGACAGTTTCGCCCCATAATGCCTTATATTTATGTAGGCATCACTTTGAAAATTATTTATTTTATATACGAGGAGTGAAGTAAACCTGATTTTTGTTATTGCTGTCTTCATTATCTGCAGTACACAAGTGTATATTTGTGTATAAGAGTTAATATTTTGACCTTTATTGAACGGCAACAAAAGCCTGTTAGTGTATGATATACACATGTATCTTTGTACAGTATGATTTTGTCTCCAAGTAGGCAGTGTTTTGTAACAAACTATTTAATATTTTTACCAGCGCTATTTGGTCCGCTCTTTTACATCTTCCTGAACGTTAAAACAGTTTGCACAAAGAGAAATTAAACAACAAGCTTATACAGATTTTTGCTTTTTTTTGGGCTCAGTGACAAAATTTTCATTAAAGATCCACTCTGATAATGTTTTGATTTATTCTAAAATTGTTCCCAGTGGTATTTTAATTATGATTCATTTTGTAGGACGTAGTTTCTGCGGAGCAACAGTAAACTATTTGAAATTTACCTGTTGAGTTGTGGGCGGGTTCATTGGTGCGAAATAACTCCGCCCCTTTTCCTTATCCCGGTTCTGAGAACTCTGTTCATGCGTTCTCCCGCTAGCTTACAACTCCTCACACCCCTAACCTAATATTACAGAAGCACTAGTTCATTAGAAATACAATTCTGGGTTGTGGGCGGGACTGTCGGCTTGGAGCAACCCCGCCCCCTCCCTGCTGCTGAGACCTCTGTCTGCACACTAATGCATGAGTTTATAACCTCAGGATAGCATTAGTGCGCGAAAATAATGGTGAGCAATATTGGATCAATCCAGGCGTACAGTTTTAAGCCAGAGACCAGTTTGGACAAGGAAAATTACTGCATGTAAGCAGGCGGATGAGCAGAGTGGTAAGAGAGATTTTGCCAGTAGTTACATCATTAGCCCCAGGTTTCTCTAGCCTCCAGTTTTCTGATCAATTTGAATTAAGAAATGCAGTATTAATTGTAAATTATTTTTCATAGATCCTCTTTTATGAGAAAAATGCTACAAGAACATGTCAAAAACACCCAAACCACATTATTTTTTATCAAAGTGGATCTTTAAGGAAAAGAATTTCATTTAGAAAAGGGTGAAACTATATTCTTCCATTTAAGTATTGAAAAACTTTTTTTTTTTTATTATTAAGGATTCAAACTGGTGCATTTTGTTTGTCAGAACCAATAAAGTTTAACACATAAGCAGTTTCCAATACCTCTCAACACAGGGCAGTATATGATGTTTTTTTTCATTACAAGCTGTTGGAACAAGGTGCTTTTATTTATGCTGTGTTTGCGTCTGACTGGTCTGTGGTCTAAGTAGCACATAGCAAATGCGAGCCAGTCGGCGTCACGTCAAAACTGTGAATGACTACGAGATCGGTGAACAAACGGCTTTCAAAACTGAAGTGATACCATGAGACTTTTTTGTGTCACTGCTACGGTGCTATCAGTTCTAACAATTCTGTTTGTTTAGGTAGTGTGGTATGATACTTGTTTCAAGCAAAATGTCTCAGTTCATCCCCTACTGTTGTACAAACCGAGGTACTCCTCTTCATCGCCTCACTTCATTTCTCTTCATTTCATCAGGTGCTTCTCTTTTCTGAAGGATTTTATTTCAAATGTAACATATTGATCTGTTTACAGTTGTTTTATTGTTGCAGCTTTATAATTTTTATTTTTTATTTTGTCATTGCAACATCTGACGTAACACTTTTCTTAAAGTATATGTCTTTTTAGATGCTTAATGTGCTTTTTTGTTTGTTTTTTTTAATGATTTTTCTGCAATGAAGCAAATAAAAAAATCCAGATGTGCAACTCAACAACAGAATCTGTAAAAGTCACTTTTAATTTGCAATGATGATAAAAAAAAAACCAAAACAACCATAATTTACATTTTATTCACTTTATTACTAAGCAGTTTTTTAATAGTGCAGAATAAAATGCAATAAAGCTGATCCACCATAAAAGATGAAATTACATTATTTCAGTCCACGTCGTTCTAAAGATTTTTATACCTCTGTGAAGGAGTTTGGGTGAACAGTGCATTAAAATTAATATTTTTTGTCGTTGCTCCACAATCAGCTTTCAAACAGCTGCACATTAGCTACAAAGGAAATGAAATAAAGAAAACAGACCAAATTACAGTGGAAGTCCAACAGTTTCTTAGAACCTTCAGTTTGTGTTTGGGCACTGAAGTAGTTTGTTAAAAAAAAAGACAGGCTCCTGCAAACAATTACCCACCCGCTGCTCCACATCCCATGTGACCGCTCTGAATGACGTCGAGGCCGACATGAAATCACTCCGACGCATATTTCAGGTGAACTGTTGCAGTCAGATCAGTGTTTGTGGTGGTATCCTTCCCAATGAGGATGTCTGCTATCTGCCTTTGTGTTTTTGTTCCCTTCTCCACCTCTTTGTGTGTATATGTGTATGTCAGTCCCACTCCCCAGCTTTTATGTTGTTTTTTTCCTGCCATCAGGATGCAAAGTTGCTCAAAATCAAAGGGGCAAATGTTACTTTTTTTTTTTTACTATTTATTTCATTTACATGGAAAAAGCCTTAAATGTGTCAACGTAGTTTTTATTTCCAGTTGTAAAGACTATTAAAGAAGCATAAATGTGAAAGATGTGTTTGTTTTTCACTGCAGTATTTTTTTTATTGACAAATAAAATGCAAGACTTTGCTCTGAAAAACTTTATTAATTTCTTTGTACTCGAGACCAAACACCACATTGAAAATGTACACAACAAAATAGCACAACAGCCTACTTTGCGATTAGAAAGAAGCCACACACGACTCACCATACACGTTTCACAAACACCCATTTGTGGGTCATTATGGGCGTTTTGCTTCGTGACCCTCAATAGACTGAACTGCTTTGGTTCATAGTAACTCTTTACTGTACACTATCTGTTCACCCAGTTGAAAAACACCAGAGGCGGTTTTATGTGGTTTATTCCGTAATCTCTCCAGAGAAAACAGACACAGTCCAAGGCAAACACTGGCGCTGGGTGGTACATCTGTTCATCATTGCACTAATGGAACTGTGTGTAACGCATGTGGCAGGAGACATTATTATTTATTTACTACAACAACCATAATTAGTAATAATAAGTGTTGGCAAAGGATATTTAACCAAACAAAAGAACAAATTAAGCTGGAACATTGGAAAACCACAGACTTAAAATAAGTAATTTTGCAGATTTTTACTAATAAAAAATAATAAACATATACAAATGATACTCATATTGTAGCCATTTAATACAAAATCACATATATACATATGTTCCTATGAGGGAACATTTAAAACAAACACCTGTGAAGTATTACACAAAGCAGTTCTGCTATGAATCTTATTTTGAAAGGCTCCAACAACAGGAAATGTGCTTATATTTGCACTTGTTCTGCAAAGTGAAGTTTTATTTTGTTGAATTACACAAAAAAACATTATTTTAATAGTTTTTACTTTAAAAAAACAATATCAAGGTTAATTGTCTTTTTAGAACCTTTAATTTACAAAGTAAAAGCCTGTAGCTCTAAATTAGATTGTGTTCACGCTAAAATAGCCTTAAAACTAAGAATCATTTGCTGAACCAAAATCCTGCAAGATTTATTTTTTAGATTGAGCTAAATTTCTACAGATTATAGTAACATGTTAATTATTTTTTAATTCTTCAGTTCTCAGTAAAAAAAACAATTGCATCTACACTTATAAAAAGTGAAGATCTTGTTTTGGTTTTTAATCAGAAATTGAGTTTTTAATTCCTAAAAAGGAATGTTTTCTCTCAATATCTTCAAACTCAAGCTTATCCATTCATTTGTTAGCAAAACTCTTTAAATTGATATTTGCTAAAGTCAGGGACTCTAAAAATGCAAAAAAAGTTCATTTTTTTTTCAATTTAGTGTGTGAGATTTCCTGTTTGTGGCTAGAAATAACGAGAAGACACAACACAATTATTGTCTTTATTGCACAAAGTCAACATTTATAGACACAACGTTGATATTAACTATCTGAAATGACTGAGACTTTTTAAAAGTTCAACCAAGTCGACGTTGCTTGTTTATTGCTAACAACAGCACATTTGTGGGTTTCCTGCTCATGAGGTGCCTTCAAATGGATTCCATATGCACAACTTCTCCACTTTGCCCCCCCAGGGCACGAGGCGGGGACCCACCTCTGCATGTGTCGCCTCAGGGTGGTTCTTTTGTGTCATTGCTGGAGTGTGAGCAATTTAATTAAAGGGTGGAAGATCCCTTTCCATCCAAGTGTTTACCACCATGTTTTTTGTCATGGTTTTAACCAGGAAAATCTGTGTTGGAAGATAATGTTTCAATGTGGCTTTTCAGAAAAAAGAAAAAGAATGGCCTTTAGAAAACCAGATGGTATCTACAGCTTTAAACTATGTGATAGAGATGAGAGAGCTTCTCAGGACATTAATGATGTAGCGGATCATGACGTGTTCTAGCTTGTTGTTTGGGTCTCATCAATAGTTGGTATAAACTGAACGGATGGCTTAGCTTAAGCTGAGTTTATGAAAACACAGTTGCTGCAGTTTGGTGATGGGGAGCAGCTGCAGTGGAAATGAGGGGAGCCAGAGCACTAAAGTCTGGAAGCATTTAGTTTGGGCTATCCCGGCTGAATGACAGGGGCCACGGCCCTACTTTGACTTGGTTAGACAGGCTGGGCTTCACACCGTTCTGTCGGTAATCTATGGAAAAGATTATCAGCTCTCTCTGAGTGTCTCCTGTTTAACCTCCATTTACCACAAGGCTCCCATCTACATCCATCCATCCAAACCGGACCTGGTCCTGTGTGGACCTGTCGACACTAGCAAGCTGACGATTCTTGGGAGGCTTTTTCTCACTGTAGAAGAAAGAAAGAGACAGTGATAGATGGTGTGTTCAACCTCACAGCGTCTAACAGGGAGGTCCTCAAGCTGCTGACATGTAATGTCTTATCTCTACTTGATGATAGCGCGTTCTCCATCCAGGCTTTAACTTCACGTGCTGTACTTTTCCTGTAACTTAAAGAGCCACTCCAATGAACACTGGGTTTTTAACATGTTCTTGTAGCATTTTCCTCATGATGATGGACATATATAAAGAAAATTAAGCTTAAAATGGCATTTGCAAGCATTTCTTTATTCTAATTGTTGTGAATCAGGAGCAGAAGAAACAAATGCCGTTGGAAAAAGATTGTAGCAGGTGCTATACTTGGTTAGCCACAAGCTCCCACTTGTGTCCACTTGTGTACGACTAGATCCGTGTACGTCTATGTTTGCTTTGTCCGAGCTCAAAATTCTACGACAGGATATCTGCAATATTGCTCGCCGTTTTTGTGGCATTGGTAATGTTATGATGCATTCACACCGGCCGTGATTTGTTCATCAGATTTTTGCGCCTGTCACCTCTCTTTTGACACAGGTCATATTTACTACTCAACGTCTTGAGATGGAGCAACCGCTCAAGTTTTTCTGCACTCTATCTGTTGCTACATCATGGAAAACATGGGTGATGTTGAGCGTGTAGCTCGGCCTTACATGTTTTGGAGAGCTCTACAGAGGCGCCGGCAAGCACGTTGCCGTGTCTGGGTTCACCAGATCATTCAGAGTCTCGCCTGGTGCGGTGTACTTCACTCGTGTTGCGATAGCTGCTTGTGACGGCCATTTCAAACGTTACTTCTGTCTGTCTGTGACCCAGTTTGGGCATTAACCTGAGAGAGGGGGAAAATAAAACTGGAGGATCTTTTTATTATTGTCTTGACAAAAATAAGCCCTTGAACCTGGAGTGATCGCGCCCGCTGCGATTGTTTTACGCTACAACAGCACCCAAGGCGGTTCTCCGTCAGACAGGCAGTCCACCGCCGGCTAGCGACCATATTAGCTTTGCCGGACCCGGGGCAGCGGAGTTCGCTAGCAGGTGGTTAGCTGGTGTAGCAGGCTCAATGGCTCCATGGGCTCTGTGACAAGCTGGCAACCTGTCCAGGGTGTAACAGTAACCGGGACAGTCCCCCGGCAACCTTGCACTCCCAGCTGGTTAAGAAAAGGGATGTGAGTTGATGACGAAAATCCTTGCATCAAGCAAATTCTCATTTATACCTTTTAATCGAGTCACTGAAAACGTCACATGCCCAAAGCTGACTCCCTGCGCCGTGCCCAACGCCCAATAGACCCTTTTCACGGTGACCTTAGACAAAATGGCGATATTGCCACCAGTGTGTAAAGTGACTTCCGGTTTACGGGTTTAGACCAGTGTTCTAACGATCTGTCCTACCCCTTGAGATTTTCCTACCCCTAGCACAAACTGATAGATATAACTATCCAAATGTCCTACCTAATCAGACATGACTACCAACTGTATATGAACGAATGTACAGTTTTGATGTTAGGAAATAAAAATACAGTTTGGTAGGACATTCCTAAAATAAATATTGTACAATTTTCCGTTACTTTGTATTATTTTCATAAAATTGCGTTAAACAGCATTCAGCTGTCAGCTTTGCTTGTCTAGACCCCTTAACCACAAGTAAGTTACCATTTTTTCTGATGTCCCGTGAAAAGGGTCGCCCAGCAAGACCTCAGATTGCGTCTGTACATTGACTTGGGTAACATTAGAACTTGACACCCCAATCGCGTCCGGTGTGAATCCAATATTAGGTTATGGTTGTGGTGCGAGAGCATGCAAAGGGATGATGGGAAGTTAGTGAAGGCTTACTTTGCGGCAGCAATCCTGCCCACAACTCAGAGGCAAATTTCTAATAAACTCTGCAGAAGATGTGTCCTAAAAACAACTTTGACGGGGAACATTATTACAATAAACCAAAAAGACGATTGGAGATAGACTTTAGCGACTTGTTCACTGGGACACCAACCCACAGGTCTGAAGGATTTCCAGTGTTGAATACCTCAGTTACTTTATCAAGTCCTAGAAGACACTCAAAAGTTATTTTAGTTTTTTACATCAAAATACAAAATCTTATTGCAGATTTAGTTACCTCTCTTTTGACCCTTCTCTTTTACCGTAGGATTCTCTCTTTTGGTTTCACTCCTCTTTGGTGGTCTTGCTGTGGATGGATGCATTTTCCTCTGTCAGGCCTTGTAAGCGATAAGCTGATAACAGATGAAGAAAACGGTTAGCAGAGTTTCACAAAGGATCTGGAAGGAGATAACGTGTTTTTTTTTCCTTTTTTTTTTCTTTTTTTTTTCTTTTAGTTAACTTTCCCTTCCGTTCACTATCAGTGGGACAAAATATTTACAGCTCTCTGTGTTTTCCTATTCTTCCAGTTTTTTCCTTCTCTAATTCAAGGTCAAGCTCTCCAGCTTTCCCATGTTTCACATTTTAAAAGCCGTCCGACTGCCATGACAGATTAGGAAAGCAGCTGCGAAACGTTGAGGAGAAAGAGGGAGTTCGACAGGTCAAAGGTCACTATGTGATATCCTCAAACTGCTCTGCTATAGCTTTTAAACATCAGCTCCATTCTTGTGTTTTATGCTTGTTTACTTCTCAGTTTTTGCCCGTCGGTTGATGTTGGGTGCAAAACGTTTGCCTGATGGGAGTTTTAGAACAGATGGAGGCTGCTTAGCTGTTTTGTCATTATAATTTAGCTTATGGCTGCCTTGCCTGAGTGGTTTTGACTTAAAAAGGAAGCAGTACTCAAGACAGAGTATACACCTTGTCAACCAGCTGCTTGTTTAACCTTTTAAGGATTCTGGGCTGGCACTTAAGACATGGAGTGCAGAGTGATCTGGTTAGCTTTTACCGTTTGCTTTCTGCAATAACGTTAGCAGAAAAGCCTCATTCTGTCAGCTGGATGCTGAAATGCATGCAGGGAAATCCAATTTGTTGCATATAAAAAACTGTACAGTCTTTTCTAGCTTTAACCCTTTAACACCAGAGCTGCATTGTTTATGTTCTTTGATTTGCTGTAGCTTTTCAACTGTTAACATGATCAAAGTAATACCAGTAGATTTCCTTCTAAATCTATTGGTATTACTTTGATCATGTTATTGGTTGAAAAGTTACAGTATCTCAAAGATTTTGTGTTTAATTGTCATGGCGACATCTTAACTAAAATATGCTACCAAGTAGGAAAAGTAGCACTTTCTTTTATTTGATAAGTGGAAATCCTATGTTTTCTTGGTTGTTTAGTGTTAGAGCTTTGACATCATGAAGCATAATTCTATCCTTTGCTTCTGCAGTCTAGTCCTGCAAGTTTGCTCTTGTTCCAGGTCAGCCCCTTTGAAGACTATGTAAGTGCAGCTGCCATATGCTTGGTATTACCCATCCTTCTGCATGTGCACACGTGCTGCAATGGGATTGGAATTTGACCTGGGCTGTGCATTTTTATGCCTCATCTTACTAAAAATTAGTAAAAAAAAATGCAAATATGCACCATAAGGTGTTAAAAGAAGGTAAAGGTGAAATGGAAAACAGGTGGTTTCATCCAAGTAGTGGAAAAAAATGTGTATCGTGATATAGATTATTTTATATCACAATAATGATATATATCACGATATACCATAACAAAGTGTATTCTTTGGGAAAAAATGTCAATATTTACTTTTACTCTGACTATTTTTTCCAAGTCACTGAATAGTTACAAATGAGAAACTTTTTTTAAAGTACAGTTTCCAGTTTCTTAGTAGGAAAAGACATTTTCAGCAATAAATATATATATATATATATATCACCCAGCACTACATCCAAGCGGTTTCTTTTCATACATTAACTGTGCTCAGACTAAAGAGAACTTCTCTTCTTAATGTTTAGACTATTCGTCTGGGCTTAGATGATGTGATCAGCCTTGTGGGCGGAGTCATCTTCAGTCCTGGACAAAACAGGATTTGCTGAAAAAAAACCTGATATCTTAGAGTTTCTTGGATAAATTATTCTAAAAAAAATTTAGTTAAGAGGTTTGTAATTTCTCTTCAGAAAAAT
>NC_050517.1:13819380-13834826 GCF_002922805.2 Oryzias melastigma
ATTTGCTGAAAAAAATCCTGATATCTTTGTGTTTCTTGGATAAATTATTCTAAAAAAAATTTAGTTAAGAGGTTTGTAATTTCTCTTGAGAAAAATCATGAAGAAAATGTTTTAACGCCCCAAACTTTTTAAATATGTCTGTTTTTTGGTGTAGATGTTTTGCCCCATCATAAAAAAAAAGTTTTTTTTTGTTGTTGTTTATAGAGGTATAAAATCTAAAGCGGCTCAGTCGTTCCATTTAACGTTAATCCCAATCATGCCTGGAGGAAACTCACTGAATTCTAATAGATTTATCCCTCCTAAGAATGTGAAATAAATTCCTTTGACGATGTGGGAGGGAAAATCGCGTCTGAGGAGAGTTTCATTTCCTATGAAAGCTTTAGAATTTGGAGGATTTTGCTCTGTTTTTTGGACTGACTTTTATTGCTTTTTCTTGACCAAATCTTCACAGATTAACACTAATATAACCACAGCTTCTTCAGTGCATATCAGGGTAACAGAACGTTTAGATAAGGTAGAATTTCATCAACAAATCTACTTTTCTTTAAGAGCGGAGGCACCTTTATGTTTCAATTTCAAAAAGAAGAAGCGACAGGCTGAGGGTTAAGTAGAGTCGTCTTACCTGCGGGCGTGCGGGGCGAAGGTCTTGCTCTGGGGGATGAAGCTGTCCTCCGGTCCCACGAGCCGTGCCAGCGCTCTGTGGTCTCCATTACCAGCTCTGATTAGCTAATGGCTGACAGATGAGGTTGGCAGGTTAGCAGGAGGAGCACATCTCCATATGAGCCGTTCTCCCATGGTTAAGCTGCGCACACGGTTCAGATGGGTGTGATTTTCTTTCTTCTTCCCCCTTTTTTCCCTTTTTTTTCTTCCTCCCCTCTCCCTCAAGTTTTTTTCTCCCTCTTTTATAGCGGTGAGGAGGGGCCACGTTTTCCTGTCTCCTCTCTTGGAGGACGCCGAGTTCTGCGATCGTGTATGAATGTGCCACGCTCTGGGGCTATTTGCCCCATCTCTGCCCCCCCCTCACTTTGATGTGCTTCGTCAGCTGAGCCAGCCCTATGTTTAAAGGCTGTAATTACAGTGATGCATATGTGTTGCAGGGTTAACCACTGCCTGCACTGACAAGAAGCAGCAGGATGCAGCTTTGTTTGCACCCATACTTGAACTTTGACCTTTAACTATATAGCCTTTTAATAAAATGAAATATAACAAATGATAGTAAACAATAAGAGTGTAAAGATGTGTTACGCAATATTCTGAGATCATAGCTTGAGCACAAAGCGACTTTATGTTTGGTATCTGGACTGGAAAATATGCTAAACCACCCCCCCTCCAATCCTGTGATCTTCTGCACCCCCTTTATTTGGAGTAGTCCTGGACAAAAGCACTCACTCGACAGGCCGAAATAGGCACCCTAATTGCTGTCTGGCCTCACGGGGACCAAAGTCTCTTGAATAATTTCATCAAGTACCTCGGCCCTTTTTCAAAACTGTCATCGGCACGTCTGGTTTTTATTCATTGTGTTTTCTTTTTTGCCGCCGAGCTCTCCTGAAGTTTTTCTTAGTTTCTTTATCAGTACCAGATGACGGGCTCACCGAGTGTCCGACGTCCGCCCGGCATCCTTTGCTGGGTGAAAAGCTCTTCTGTGTCTGCAGGTTAAACAGTAGGGTTTTGGTCAAACCTGTTCTGCTAAATATGCTGTTATTCAGTGTATATTAGATCTGTTTACATGTTTCCTTATGTTTTAGAAGGTTTTTTTTTACCTTTTGGCATATGCTGTCAAGGGTCGTCACAGCAAATCAGCTTTCACTGATTCACACAGATGGTTTGGCAGAGTTTTACTCCATATACCCTTCCTGACACAACCCTGTATTTTATCAACCCAGACTTGGGTCTCATGTGGCTAAATACCAATGATGGAGCTGTATTTCATCTTTCTGTAACTGAATTTATTGTCAAAAAGTCAAAAGCCGGTGTCAAAGTCAAGGCCCATTCTATCCGGCCCTCCAGATCATTTTATTTTATTGTTATTAATGGCCCGATGTTATGTTGCACTTATTTTCTAACTTATATTTTTATGGAGAGTAGAATATTGAAAGCTGTTTATGGTTTAAGTTGATTTATTCTGGAATAATATTACTGAATTTTAATTATTCATAATTATGTTAAAAAGTTACAGTTTTAACGTTTTAAAAATTGCCATTCTGCTATCTTTTTGGACTATTTTGCCATTTACTAAAAAATGTTTAGCTTTTTCAAGTTCAGCTAATATTTCAGATGCATGCTACCTGTTTTTGCTAATTTAGTCTTTTTCAGTTTTTTAGGCTATTTTGAAATTTAGTGATTTTTTTTTTCAGCTACATGCTAGCTGTTTTGGCTTACTTATTTTTTTTGTTTTTTAGGCTAATTTGGCATTTAGCTAATATTTTAGCTGGCTATCAGCTTGAGCGTTTTTAGCTATCAATTTCAGCATCTTTAGCCGCTAAACTCAGTTTACAGCATTCACACTAGCATTATTGTGGGTAATGCTATATATCTAGTTCATAATTATGTTAAAAAGTTACCATTTTAAAGTTTTAAAATATAGTTTAAGAGTGTTAAATAAATGTTTATTCTGTTCAGCCGGTGACCTAAGGTGTGTTTTGGATTTTGGCCCTTGTGGGATTGAATTTGACACCCCTGGTCTAAAGCAACATTCACACTGGGTATGTAGGGTGGGTTGAAGAATGCACAGGTTCTTGAAGGCGCTTTTAACACTCTAGACTGTTGCTACAGCTGGTAGAAGCTTGATTTTATATGCCATAGCACTGCAAATCTTATTTTATCACACTTCTATTCCAATATATAGTAGACTTTGTGTCACTTAAGTCCCGCGGGAAATTTAATTTTAAATTTAATTTTAAGTCATGTTGTCATCAATGACTATAATAGTACATTGCAAGTTTTCTTCGTATCTTGTAGCCCTAATTATTGTCTTTTGAAATGTTTATTTTTCTTCAGTTGAGTCAATGCAAGTAAAGTTAGTTAAAAGATGATCCAGAATAAAAGGATAGGTATGCTGGCTGTAATGTTTAATGAGTTTTTAATGATGAGTATGATGCATGTGTTGATGTTGTGGATCCATGAACTAGTGAGAGCTGACTCTCTTCTTTCTTCTCTCTCCAGTGCTCGGCAAGCTGTGGGCGGGGCATCAAGCAGCGGGAAATAGCCTGTGTTTATCAGAACCAAACCAAAATAGAGGAGGCTCACTGCAGCCATCTGCAACGGCCGCGCACACAAAAACCCTGTAGGGCTCGAGTTTGCCCTACTTGGAAAACCAGCAGGTGGCGGGAGGTATGTTTGTTCGTCCTCCAGAGCTTTGATAACCAGCCAGGCCTCAGAGAGCGCAGCCTAACGGCAGAGACACCAGTGCAAACACAGCAGAAAGCCTTCCAGAGGTTACAGATGCAGGAGTTTATCCCCCTCCAAGAGTAATGCTCCATTTGCTCAAGTGTAAACTAAACTCTGCAGCCTGGATGCTCTAAACAATTTATACATTTACCTTGGCATTTATTTCCCAGGCTGAAAAGGTTCAGTCAAGCGAGAGACGCACAAAAATCAGCAGATTCATGAAGTACAACCTCCTTTTTTTGTCAGACCACCCATAGACCAAAGACATGCAGCCTGTTATGAAATGTCTGGCGGTGGATTCAGTGAATCAGCAATTGTTTGTATGATCTAGTTTCTCTGACTGACTGCATCCGCTCACCAAAACAATTTAGAGTTCAACCTAAGTATGTCTTAAAAATAAATCAGAAAACACATTTCAAATACATTTGATCTCCCTATCATATATAAGTGCAGAATAATAAAAAAAAGTTGTATTAACATCACACAACTGACTTATTAATGGATTAATTAAAATTACATCTACTCAATCAAATGTAAAACATTAGGAGCAAACAACTTTAAAAGGTAACGCCGTGTTCACACCACACGCGGAAGCTTGGAACGCCGGTCGCTTCCATCCCGCACCCTTGTTAATCTATGGTGTAGTTCACACCAGACGCAAAGCGCCGCCGTCCTCCGTGGACAGTTTGAGCAGTGCAGCCATCGTTTTGGCGTCTGATCTATTTTTTACAAGAGGCGCAAGAAATTTCTGTCAATCCTGGCAGGAAGTTAATGCTAAGACACATGAGAAAATCTGGTCAATTTTCAAAATATAACCAATTTTTCACAATAAAATACCGCTATCGACAAATATATTTGTATCTAAACAGAAATAAAAATACAGTAAACACACACACACAATGCACAACACACAAAAAACAAACAGACACACACACACACACAGTGAGATACACACAGATCAAAGTAGTGGGCCGACTACATAGTGGGGGGGGGTCTAAGAACACAATGAAAGAGAGATAGGCAGAGAACAGTTGGTGACAAGTCAAGATGGACGATGTCAAATTAATTGTACAAGCTGTAAATAACCACAGCTGAGCAGAAGCGCCTGTTGACCATCGCAAAAAAAATACGAGTCTGGTGTGAACTGGAGGCAGGGGTGAAAGTAAGCCGGAGCGGAATTCTTGGAAAAAAAATCTCTCCGGCTGTCGCTGCCTAACACATGACAGAAGCTGCTCCTATGAAAGAAAAGAATAAAAATTCACTCTCAAGCTCAGAGCAGGCAGTCCTTCATTTGGATGTTAGCATGGTTTTTAGTGGCGCATCGGCCAGGATCTCTCTCTCTCCTGGTCGGCGCTCCTTTGCTCTTATGTTTTGTTTTTTATAAATTTTGGTATTTCAATCAACAGAAAGTATAAGGTTTCTCAGGTTATAACAAGGTCACAGTACATCCCTGGAAGCAACAGGTACAGGTTACTTACTTAGCATTTTTTGTCAAAATCTTATGGCTTTAAAGTTTTTGTCAAAATTTTACTTAAAGTTCAGTAATTTTTTTCTGTTTTTCAATGCTGCTGGCTTACAGTACACACTATATGCTGTGTGTTGTTCACCTTTCGGCTTATTCCTGACACAACCCTGCATTTTCAGGCCTCGGGGAGACCCAGACAGATAGGCAGTAGCACTATGGGTCTCGCCACACTGGATTTTTTGGCTCACAAACCCAGGTTTCCTGTGCACCAGTCCTACAACTGAGCCCTCCAGCTGCTTGAAAAGTTTCCACTACCTACAGCATGTCTTCCAATTTAACAGTGGAGTTTCAGCTCCCTGGACAACAACCCACAGTTCACTGGAACTTACAAAGATCTGGACATTGGACACATTTTTCTCTGGATTTTTTATGCTTTTCTGACAAAGCAACACACATGCAGCGTTCTTTTTCCTCGTTAAGGTTAGAAGCTAGATAGAAGGAAAATAGGTCGTACAGAATGCATTGTGTGAATGCATGTGTGCTTTTTGAAGAACTTCAGAGAGGTTTGTTTATCTTGAAAGATCCAAGTGAGATCCCAGATGAATGCAGAGAGCAGAAACACAGAACAAAGCTGGAGATCTTAACTCTGGTTTAAAGGTTGTGAGGGAGTGAAGGAACCTCTCTATTACTGAGGAAGTGTTCACATGAAAACATTTAAGATGTAAAAACTGAAAGACAGCTATCTAACGCTGGATTTTGGTTGGATTTTGAGCCATCAACCAAAGGCTAGTCTGAAGTTTGTCACTTTTCTTTTTTCTTTACCTTTAGAAGTAATGCCGGTGAAATATTAACATAAAAATAAAAAAACATTTATGGAGGGAATAACTGATGGACAGATAGACATAAAAAGTGCCATCGCACGACGACTAAATCTAAGTTTTCCATCAAATGCGGCAGGTGGCCGCAAGTGACATTTCGACATTTGTGTGGTGGCAAACCAGTGACAGGCAGGGAGGACGCCATTATGGAATTGGGCGGCCACAGAGCGAATCACTAGCCGGGAGCAGCTCTGACTGTACAATGTGTAAATGTCTCTAGATGGTGGTTGTCCATACCAAACGCCACCCTCCACCAGCCACTGGTGGAGGGTGGCGCGGCGAATTTGCTGCTTGCCGTCTGTCAAACATGATCCTGAGCTAGTCTGAGAAGTTATGGGTGTCTGCATGACAGCCGCTTCCACTGTTTCTGTGTCCCTGTGACTCAGTTTGAAGGCTGTTCCGCATTGGAGGAAAAATTTGGGACCTTTTTATTATTGTCTCCATGAAAATAATGAAAATTTCTGTGATCTGATACACCGATGGTTTTCAAAAACATTGTGTGGCGGCATAAAATCTCAAAGATTCTGCCAGTGTGGGCACTGAGTGGGGTGGGTCGATACGCTAACCAATGCCGGGTGGACAGCATAGCATGCTAGCGAGCTCCACTGCTCAGGGACCGGCACCTTTAGGCCAATGTGAGCAAACACAGGTGGAGCCACCATGGACACTGTGGACAAATCCAATTGGGGCCCACATTTTATATACCCACTTTTAGGCCAACTTGGCCTTACTGGCTAAATCTGGGCCTGTCTAGAAATAACATTTAAAATAACTAATAATTGTTTAAATGTGAATAAGCGCCAGGAAGCCTTAAAAAGTGAAACGCTTTTAGACAATATTTAAATCTATTTACGTTTGTCATTAATTCCAGAGCCGACTCAATACAGTCATAATAAAAAGGTACAGGCTAAAATTGACTGATACATTTAATGTTTATCCTCACACCTCTGTGTGTTCTCTGTCCTTTGCTAGTGTTCTGTCACCTGTGGGTCTGGGGTTCAAAACCGGGACGTCTACTGCAGACTAAAAGGAACTGGGCGTGTCAGAGAGGATCTGTGTGACGCTCACACTCGCCCAGTTTTTCTCCAACCATGTCAAACCGCCGAATGTACACACTACACCTGGCTTGCTGGAGAATGGGAAAAAGTAAGTCATCTTTTTCTTCCTTTTTTGATTCATTTTCCTGTGTTTCATTGGCTGACATCAAACATCTTTCTACACAACTAGGTAGAACCCTGCAGGTACTTTGAATCTCCTTTGTAGATGATGAGGGCTTTAGAGATAACTGTCAGCTGGCATACCACACACGGTCAAACCTGAAATGGATGGCTGACATCTTTCTTTTTGTCCTGTTGAATGTTACTCTTCTGTGTCACGCATGCAGCCCCTTTCATCCTTCAATGTCCTGCTTTTTGTCTGAGGAAAACAAGGATCTAAAGGGGCACCATGTAGGGACATCATCCCGCTGGAATGTTTGCAGCAGATTCCCGTCTGTGTTGCCTCAAGATCCCACCTCCTCTTTTCTTTTTAAGCTTTCCAACTCTGAAATAAACTTTATGCGTATCAGGGAGCATCACTTTAGGAGAAACAGACAAGAAAAAGCATTTTTTTACTGATTTGAGTCCACTTGGTGTCTAAAAAGACATGATGTTGTTCTAGTGCAATGTATCATGTGGAGACGGCACAAGATCCAGGAAAGTGTGGTGTGCTGGCCCAGATATGACACCCGCCCAGAACGATTACTGTGAGCCGTCGTCCAGACCTCCTTCAGTCCAGTCCTGTACAGAAGCTGCATGTCAGTATGTGTGGGTGGCAGGAGAATGGTCTCAGGTAGGGGTCTGCAGCTTTCTGTTGTCACAAAGTTTCACCAAATCTGACATTGCAGCTGTTGTTGACCTTCTTTGCTTCCAGTGCTCCGCCAGCTGTGGGATCGGCTACCAACAACGCTACATTTCCTGCTCCATGATCCCCTCCTCTCCTGGCTTGCATGCTCAAACCATCATCAGTGCTGGAAAGTGCTCTGAGCCCCACCCTCCAGACACCAGGCCATGTGTGCTTCAGGAGTGTGCAAGCAGTGCCTACTGGAAAGTAGGCCCGTGGAGCAAGGTGAAACCTAAAACGCACCCATCGCATTTGGAGAAATCCTGCTCATTAGATAAAGTCCAGATTGGGGTTTCAGCAGATTCATGGGCTTTGTTTTGTGTCAGTGTTCACAGACCTGCGGGGCTGGACTGATGGAGCGCAGAGTAGAGTGCGTGACCTTCGAAGGCCAAACGTCCAAAGTCTGCCGCCACTCAGAAAGGCCTGCGTCTCAAGCTGCCTGTCAGGACAGACAATGTAGCGTTCAACTTTCCTCACTTTCCAAACTTTCTGCCAAACAGGATGCAGTTTTTGCTTCACTGTAACACATTCTTCTACGCTCACATCGGCTTTGGCAACCCGCGTTCAAGCGACCACTTCCAATGAAATATCAACGTAAACACATCTAAATACAGTTTCAAAACTCTTATATTCTTGCTTCGCTACGCAATTTTTTAAAGGTTAACACAACAGGATAGTTGGAGGTTGACACACTCTAAGCCCAGATTTGTAAAATGCAAAAAAAGGGATGGGACTAGGGCAGGTGGGCTGAGCGGGGAGGTGTGGTTTGAAGTAACGTACTCTGATTTTTCAATATGAGAGTAATAGATACAGAGAAAAGTTATGCCAGTATTTCCACAGAACTTTCTGAAGAGGTTGTGGATTTTCCACCTTCTCCCGAGGCAAGCTCTCATCGTCCAGAACCTCAATGTTTCAAGCCGCTGACTCAGCAATGCCAGACGGCGGGGCTGCTATATGAGTGTTAAGAAACAAATCAATGTTACTGACAGGGAAGACATATCTTGACACAACACCAGGCACAGCTGAGGGTTTAAGGGACCCTTGTCTCAGTGGTAAAGTGCTGCTAGCATCAAAAACTAATAAAGGCTAATATATTAAGCAAACAATCCTTATAGCGGCTGGGTGGCTCAGTGGGCTAGGTGAAGGGCTGGCAACGCAGAAGCCCTGGGTTCGATTCCCACCCAGATTGGGTCCTTAGGCAAGACCCTTGACGCTGCTGCCTAACTGGGTCCCTGTGCCCCTCAAGTACAGGGTTGTGTCAGGAAGGGCATCAGGCGTCAAAACTCTGATACGGTCATTGCAAATCCCATCATCAGTGGAGAATTTGCTGGATTCAAAAACAGTTGCACTAAACCACTGTTGCCTAACTTAAATAGTCCACTAGAAAGATGTGCAAGCCAGTAGATTTTTAACAACTCAAGGCAAATCTCCTACAAGCCATGCTAAAGCTAACACGGTAATTACCGACCGTATCAAAGATGGGCGGGGCTTTTATTCTGAAATGACTTGAGACACCCAAGTTGACCAATTATAAAATTCAACTGTAATACCTCGTTTCAACCTGTAGAGGGCAGCACAAAGATGGTTTTAGACTGAAATTTCAGGAATTAAACAAGTTTGTTTGAAATTGTTAAAAATTTGGCAACGATCAACAGTCAGCACTTTTAAAGCTCCATTTGAACAGATAAAAATTCAATTACTGTTGTGTTACCCTTTAAGTCCATTTTTGGACTCTACATACTATTAAATTTGAAGTGTGACCAATCAGGAATTTCAATATGATAGCTAAGTAAGGGTACTGTTCTTCTTAATTTAGGGAAGTGCAAACCATTTGAAAAGTGATCATGGAGGAGAAATTAATAATTGCAGTTTGTGCCCGGCTGGAATTATATGACACTAAGTATTTTATATATAAGAATAGAGCTGGGAAAGAAAAAGTCCTGAGCCAGATTCTCAAGATTTACAGCACTTTGACATTTCGCACAAAGCCTCTTCCATCTGTAAGTACGTGCGCTAGTATCAGGTAGAGGCACACTGTTACCAGATTATAGCAGTGATCATTTGGGAAAACAATGAAACAAGAATCATCCATTTTTACCCGGTCGGGAAGTGGACGGATCGTTGGAACGTCTCGTGAGTTTGCGGAGGCAGCTCTAATTGTACGGGCCAGTGTTTGCAGGTTGACTCCCCCGCATCTCATATGTTTCCGAACTGGCACGCTGAACCAATCATTCCCCAACTTGCCTTCTGCCAAGTCAGACTCTGGCAAAATTAAAATGATATGCTCGGGTGACGGCCAGTTCTGTGGTCAAGTGTTAGTTTTAATCAGCTAATCAGCGGGATGTGAGCTTTCGAGCATGCTGGGATTACAAAGGTGAAAGCAACTCATTTACTGACAAAGTTTGGCTTGTTTCTTCAATTGTTTTTTGCAGTCTTTCGTAAAAAATAGTACTTAAAGGAATGTTTAGGAAGTTTTGAGAAGTTTCCATGGGAGGCTTGTTCATTTGTTTCCACCTGTTTGTAATTTGTCTCTTAGGTCAGCTTTTCACTTCCTGCCGAGAGGTCCAGATGAGGCAGGGCGTGAGGATGGACGGAGAGTACTATCTTAAAGTCAAGTCTCGCATCCTCCAGGTGTGCCTGCTCTGTCAGAAACCGTCAACTAGAAGTCTCTCAAGATTTGACCTGTTGTCTCAACCTGTTTGCTCCCAGATTTACTGCGCCGAGATGCAGACTGATTTCCCCAAAGAGTATGTGACGTTACGCAGCGGTCAGACGGACAACTACTCCGAGGTGTACGGCTACAGGTGCTCCAGCTTCAGCTTTGTATAAGATGATGTAGAACCTAAAGGTCATAACTTTTTAAAAGTTCAGTCTTTAATCACTAAATCTGCTGGCCCAGGCTTCTGAACCCCTTTGAATGTCCGAACAACGGCAGCCGTCTGCAGGACTGCAGCTGCAGGAACGACTACTCGGCGGCGGGATACACGCTCTTCCACAAAGTTCGCCTGGACCTGAGCTCTCTGAGAATAATGAGTGCGTAATTACTTAGTGAATGCCCCTACACCGACTATTGTAATGAGACCACACACCCAGGTTGCTTAAACTGCGCCTGAGCAAAAGCAGCAGAGGGAACATCTAACGCACAAAAGAAATGTTAGCTTTAGGTGTTAACAGACTAGGCCTCTATATAAACGTTTGAGTGGAATAACAAAGGAATGCAAAGCTGCATGTGTGCTTTTTTAAATTTTTTTTTTTTTACTTGCAAACAAGCATCCAAACTTGCATTCTTTAGGTCCCACAAAGCTCCATCTGCCTTGATATTTCCAAGAATTGTGATTAGAAAATGTGGCTGAATGCGGTGTGTGTTTGTACGCTACGACACGTAAATGGTAAAAGTGAACCAGCCCTGACACAGTCCTGACAGCTAATCTTCCCACCCTGCATGTGTATGGTACTCATTTAGGCTATCAGGTGGTTTTAATAGATCTGAAGGAACATAACCACTTCAAGATGAGAGTGTGTGCGTATATGTGTGTGTTTGGAGGGGGTTTACGGAAAGGTGCAAATTGGGGTGCTTTGCACATCTCTGCAACTTTGCTCTAATACAGACTTAGGAAAGCAGTGGTCATGGGTAAGATGCATCAAATAAATGAAAACTGACAGAGAGGTTGAACAGAGTTCTTACAGAAACCTTGACGTCACAAGGCTGCAGTGGTTTCAGGTGGGAGGCCCTCTGAGCAAACAGCAATGCCCAGTAAATAAAGTAGTGACATGCAGCATTTATATGAATGCACAGACACTAACGAAGTCTGGTTATTCACACTGATTTTTTAGAATTATTGAAGATTCTAAAAGACAATATTGGATAAATAATTTACAATGAGTAATTGATTATTTTACTTTAGTTAATGGTTGAAATTTTAATGAAATTATTTTACTCATCACCTATTTTAAAAAGAAATTCACTACTACTCACTAACAAGATACCCTTGTCCTGTATTTAATTTTATTTTTAAAGAGCAACTCCAAAGAAAAATGTGTTTTTGACACGTTCTTGTGGTATTTACTCATAATAGAGGACACAAATGAAGAAAATTGAGATTTTATAAAAAAAAACATAAATTTTGTCATTATTTTTGCTTCGCACCTGGGTGACAATCCTGCAGTAGATCTTAAAAATCCCCGTAAGTTTTTTGTTGTTGTTTGCTTTGAAGAAAGCCTGAAGTTGCAGAAAGTCATTTAAATCTTTAAAGTCGCCCACTCCAACTACATTTTATCTAATGTAAAATCATTCCTAGTGGTCTCTAATGATTATACAGTTTGTAGACAAACTGAAAAAGTCTGTGTTGCTCTACTTAAGGACATTTCTGCAAGAGTTAATTAGAAGCGTATTGTTCATTTCCCATCATCCATCGGTTTATATGCTCACAACCCACACCCAACATTGGTGGTGCAACAAATATGGCGAGCATTAGTGGAGGTATCCAGGTGTGCAGTTTAGAGCCAACTCAGACAAGGAAAACAAAGACGTTCATGGATCTATTTGTCTGCATCAGAGTTGGAGCATGTGGCCGGTCAATGACAGTTTCTGCATCACAAACCTGAACTTTTTTAAAAGTCTAGTTTTTATCTGCTCTTGACCCATCATGATTTGAATAAAGAAATACTCAGAAACCCAGTTTTAATCTTACATTCTTATGTTGGGAATGAGAAGAATGCTGCAAGAACATGTTAGCTTAACAACCCGATTTTCTTTGATTTTATAGTTTAAGTATCAAGTAGGTTTAAAAATGTATTTTAATCAAGACAATATTACTAAAGAGGATGAGTTTTGACCAAAAAAAAAATGTTTCTACCATCAAATACAACAAAAAATGATCTGACTGGTTTCTTATTTCTCCGACTGTAACATGAGCAAAAGTTTTTGAAATAGTTTTTTTTATCCATGGTTTCATATTTTCCTAGCCTTTGCTTACATCTTAAAGTTTTTATATTTACGGATTTCACATAATTGTTTTACATTTTAACCACTTTAACCACAGCACTCCATCCATTCCCTCTCCATGTCAGTTAATGTCTGCTAATTGGCCCAACCTAAAACTGTATGAAATCCATAGCAACTACAATAAAACTATGAATCTTACGAATATGTAAAATCAAGCTCTAAATCCCCGTTTTTGGTTCATATTTAATCAATGAAGTATTTGCTTGAAGATTCCATCTAAAGTTCCTCAAACATGAGAAAACGTGACCTCATCTCTTTGGATGGTTGCTCTCCTCGAAGCAGACGCCTTTAGAGTGTTTACTTCAGCTGCTGCACAGTGTGACTCCAGATTTGTGTTTGCTGTTTGCCAGTCACAGACCTGCAGTTTTCCCAGACTCTTCTTGGCCGTCCCGTGCCCTTTGCCACAGCAGGAGATTGTTATAGTGCAGCCAAGTGCCCACAGGTGGGTCATGAACAGATCAAACGCATCTGTTTATGTGTCAGCACAGACCGTGCAGATTAAAGACATAACAATCTCGGAAGTGACTTTATCAAATGTGTTTTCAGGGCCAGTTCAGCATCAATCTGACTGGAACAGGACTGAAAGTGTCTCATGCCACCAAATGGACGTCTCAAGGCAACTATGTTTCTGTAAAAGTTCACAGATCTGAGGTAAGGGATATCATGGTTTGGGATCATAGCTACTCTGACCTGTAAGTAGTGGTGCCACAAACGATTGTTTTAGTAGTCGACTAATCACTGATTATATTTCCAATTAGTCGACTAATTGGGTCATGCGCAAAGTAGATGTAAAACACACATCTTAACAATCATTAGCTTTAATCTAACTAAAAAAAAGATATATTCACACTAGCATTATCTGCAAAAATGCTAGTGTGAATGCTGTAAGCCAAATTTGGCACTTGAAGATGCTAGTGACGATAGCTGAAGATGCTAAAATTGATAGCTGAAAGCGCTGAAGCTAATAGCCAGATAAAATATAATAATTAAATGCCATATTAGTTAAAAAAAAGCCTAAGTTAGCCAAAGCAGCTATCATGTTGCTGAATTATTAGCACAACTCCAAATTAGCCTAGAAAAACTGAAAACATCTTAAATTAGCCAGAACAGCTAGCATGTAGCTGAAATATTAGCTAAGCTACAAAATAGCCTAATAAACAAAAAAAGGTCCAATTTAGCCAAAATAGCTACCATGCAGCTGAAATATTTGCTAAACTCCAAACTAGCCTAGAAAAACTGAAAACATCTTAAATTAGCCAAAACAGCTAGCATGTAGCTGAAATATTAGCTAAACTTCAAAATAGCCTAAAAAACTAAATAAAAAAGCTTAAGTTAGCCAAAACAGCTAGCATGTGACTTTAGCTCAACTCCAAAATAGCATAAAAACCTTAATAAATGCCAAAATAGTCCAAAAAGCTAGCAGAATGCCATTATAACTTTCAACTTTACGCCATTTTGACTCCATATAATATAAATTAACGACTAATCGACTATTAAATTAGTCGTCAACTATTTTAATAATCGATTAGTCATCTATTAGTCGACTAATCGTGGAAGCCCTACTAGTAAGTAACACTGTTGTGCTTTTTTGGTCAATCTTTGAAGCCACATCCCAATCTCTGTGTTTTCCTCTGGTGTTGGTGAAAAAGCTGCCCTTTCGCCCACATTCCTCAACCATTTTTCTCTCCGTAGGACGGAACGCGGATCTACGGCCGCTGCGGTGGTTTCTGTGGGAAGTGCATTCCCCAGGCTCACAACGGTCTCCTCCTTCAAGTGCACTGAGAGCCAGGCCAAGACGCCACAAACCCACGTGGAAAAACAGGAAAATCCAAGAGTCATTTGTGGGGTCTGGACATGGACTAGTGTCTGAGTGTGTGTGAGTGTTTGTGTGAGGAGGAGCATCTAAAACCCGACATCACTGGTTCCCAAATGGCAGCTAAACACAGCAATACACTACTTATACATCAAAGGTGCCCGGGAAAACATAAATTGCTGCTGTTAATTATTATTTTGTTGTTGGTTGCAATCAATAGCTTCTTTGAGAAAATGCACAGGGATGATTGTGGAGAACAAAGGATGGTAAAAAGACAAAAAAGTATCCTCTCTTATTATGCTTTAGTGATAATTGGAAATATACTCATCTGCTGTTTGACTGATGAGAGGAAAATTACAACTTTATTATCTTTCATTCTAATTGCAGTCAGTGGACTTATGTGCAGGAGGTTGATGAAACCAAGTTTTCTTTGGCTGCTTTCATAGGAAGGTACTGCCAGGATCCTCATGTTAGAACTTCACACCAACCTCATAACACAAGTCAAAGAATGGATCAAAACCCATAACTGTTGGCCCCTTTTTAACGTATTTATTTGACTCTTTTGCTATTTTTGCTTTCATTAGCTGAAAGAAATTCCTCCTGAACAACAAAAATACAGACTGAAATGTAAAAGAGAACTGGACTGAGTGACCCTTCCTCCCTTGTGTTCCAAACAGGAAGTACCTGCTGGCTCCAAGAAGCCAAAATCCCATTTGGAGAAATAAACAGCTATTACTGAGTCCTTCTGTTTGATAGAATAACCATTCTTGCTCTGATACCTTTTTTTTTACGTGTTATTTCTTATTTAATATGTGGTGCAAGTTATTCAAGTTATTAACTGACCAATCAGAACCCTCAATAAAGCCTAGTTTCCACTGAGCGGTCCAGTACGCTGCAGTGTTTTGAGCATTGTACAATGGACCCATTAAACAGTACTGACCCGTACCTCTTTGGGGTTCCCATTGGTTGTAGGTCCATAGAAAAGTGGAACGGAATGGTTGAGGCGGATCTTCTGTA
>NC_050517.1:13835126-13849252 GCF_002922805.2 Oryzias melastigma
GTATTCATCTTAGCTCCTACAATCTTCTTTCAAACAACATTAAATTCCTGTAATACACGGTTTATCAGAAGTAAAGCAGAAAAAGACAAGCTGCTGGATGTCCTCCATTGTTGTTACTTTTGTAGTTGTCGCACTACAATGACACACTAGCGGTCTACACCACGCATGCGCCGTGAAAACAGTGGAAACGCTAGCCAGAATTGACTGGACTGTATCGTACCGCTCCTTACCGGACCGTACAGGACCGGACTGCTCAGTAGAAACGGACTGCTCAGTGGAAACGAGGCTGAAAAGTATGTGGAGTTGGATTAAAAACAACTCACCTTTGGTTATTTTTACCTGTGGATTTTCCAATGTGTTTCAAGGAGTCGTCAAACAAGCTCACTCCTGATTGGTGAATGGTTGTCATAGAAACATTGACTCATACCTACTCGGACCAATCGCTGTTTACTGACGTCTGGTTCCAAGATTGGTGGCATCCGTATTGTGAAAAAATGGCAACTACATTGACTTCATTTTGTTGGCTCCAGAAGTGAGTCATTTTCTTTGGATGACATCAGGCTCACTCTGTCCAGTTCTCATGTACAGTCTGACATCCAGACTGTCCAGATCATCACTTTTGTTTCCCAGAGTGAAAACAATTTTAGAAGTTTTCCCCTTTTTTGTTTTTAGTTGCACTTTTACCCAAAGTAACCTGGAAACAGAATGCTCAAGACCCCCCAAATATCTGGGGTTCTTACTTCTAATTAGTACTTTAACATCACAGCTCATCATAATAAACTTCTCTTTTGTGCATTTTTGATGGCTACAGGTGGTTCAGTTCTCATTTTTTTACACTGTGACTCAGCATCGGGGGTGATTTTCCACCTCATCCTCCATCAGTCAGGCCTGCTGTACCTGCAACTCCCTACCTCTAACAAGCCTCCATAATACCTGTATTATTTATGTATTGTTCGACTGTATTTATTCTTCAAACTATGTCCTGTTTGCGTGACTACTAGCAGCAACCAACATGTAACTTTCACCACTACTACACTGACAGATAAGAGGCAGTTTGTTTATTCTTTTGATTCAAAGAGTGTCTGAAAGTTATTAATGTCAGTGAGCAGCTAGAAAACATTTGACTATCATGTGTGTTTTATGACGGTCAATTGTAACTTGACTTGTCTGTATCAGAAATTTGACAAATACTTGTTGCACTATGTGCCATTCATTATGTAGAAAAGTAATCCAGCTTTTTTTTTTTCTTTGTAACAACTTTTAAGATTTGTAACTTATGACATATGAGTATTTTTACTACTTGAAGTGTAAACGGTGTGCTAATTAATGAATGGGCACTTAATACGAAAACAATGTGCTTGTTTGCCATGCTCTATCCAAAGATGTTTTTTTTAAGAATGCACATACAGTATGTATTTATGTATGTATTCATGCATGTATGTGTTTATGCAGCCTGTGAGGCATGGTGCTACGGTTACTAATCCCTGTTGTTTTTCTACTAATGCTGTAAAAATACATTAAGAAACAATAAAATTTGTTGTCAATATTTATTGGTAATGATTTGTTTATTTTATTCATCCTTTTTGGACAAATATAGTCATCTTAAAGTTTAATTGCATCCATTTATGATGAATTTTTTGAGTCATGTTGACAGAGACAGTAAGTATGCGCTACAGTGGAATTCTACGAGTGGAATCTCACGTGTTTCTCACAGGTTATGGGGTCAGGCCAGCAGGTCAGTGTCGGCTGGTTATTGTGCAGACTGTGCTTCCATGTGGATTCATTTAGTGATGCAACATGACTTCAGTTTAGTTCCAGCTCCGAGTCGCAGAAACTCAGCAAACACAATTTAACATGCTCTTTTTTTTTGTCTACGTGGATGTGTTCCTGATTAGAAGCAACACAAACTGTGAAGAATCCAGGATGTATCAAACTGATATCAAATCAGAGATAAGATTTTAAAACTAACTCTGTGTGTCAAGATCCTTAAGCAAAAAAAAACATGTTTACTCCCAACCTGCTTTTACTGGGCTCATTGCACAGAAAAAAATCTTGGACATTAAATGAAAACAGATACTGTTTTCATTCAAGAGCTGCTTTGATTTGCTGCCAGCAGCCGCTTTGTGTCTCAAAAACTAATCTCAGGATATGGACAAGTCCTGAAGCACGACTTCCGTCAAAAGTAGTTCTCTTATAAAAAAAAAGACTTTGTGACTAGATCTTTCCTGATGCTTCAGGCTACAGTCAGATTAAAAAAATAAAGTTTTCTTAAGCTGCTTGTTCTGATCAGAAACCAGACCTCCTCAATGACCTGAATGAAAAACAAAAACCTGCAGCCAGGCTCTCATAAAAGACTATAATGATTCATGTGTGCAATGAAGAGGATTCCTGCCATGTGGAAGATGCATTAAGTGTTCTGTGAATGAAATACGGAGGTAACAAATGAACACTAAAGTCAGTGTTCTGACTATGAACACATAAAGGAAAATAGAATTGCTGTGGGGAAACATTGCCCTCTAGTGTCAGAAACAGAAAACTACTTTAAAAATGGTTAATAACTCAAAAAGCAAAAATACTAAGTCTGGAATAGTTCATACTTTTGTGTGTACTTCTTTTTTATTCCATTAAAAGGGATTGATTTGATTTATTGGTTCATTTCAATCATTAGTTGAAGAAGATACAAAAAAAAAAATCACTCAGTTTATTTAAACTCAGAAAAAAAGGAATTCCATGATTTAAAAAGCAAAAACAAAAACACACGTAAATCACATTTAATTCATTAAATATAGCAATTATTGTACACGTTCTGTTTTCTCCGTTTGACATCCGGTCTCTCTTGCTTTTTTCACATCAGGCTGCACTCTAATTGGCTGATTCAGCTGAAGCATCTTTATTTTTTAATGCATTCCCTTGTGTTGCTTTAAAAGACAATTTATTTATTTAAAATCTAGCTAATTTAAAATCAGGCAGAGATCAATAGAGAATAAACATCCAAAAGATTTAATTCTTTGTGAATCCATTATAGATTTGTATTTACAGTCAAAATGAAACAGGAAGTTGTTTTTGGCCTGATTTGTCCTAAATAGTAATTAAAAAAACACTAATGTTTCCAGGTAACCACCATGTAATACAACGTTTGTGTTTCAAGTGGTATTAAATTGAACATTGATCCATCCCTAAAAAAAAACTACATTTTGTTGTTGTGTTACTGTCAAGAAACAAATATTCAGCTTTGGCTCAATGTTTTATTTAAAAAATGTGGCTAGGGTTTCCGTTTATGACCATTAAAGTGGATTTATATTTATTTGTTTACCTTTTTACTTATTTATTTACTTATTCATTCATTTATTTGACATGTTTATATTTTTTTTCATTCATTTGCTTATTTAATGTTTTATTTATTCATTTACTATTTGTTTTCTCATTTACTAATTAATATTTTGATGTATTTATTTACGTATTTATTTATTTACCTATTCATTCACTCATGGCAGGATTTTTTGCTCACTGTCATTCATAATCCGGTTTATAAATCGCTTAGACTTTTTGTTGAAAATTACAATAACTTGATCTTGTTTGGTTTTATTGTGAAAGACACCAGACCATCAACCTCACATTCAGATTTTCCACATGGAGAATCCACCGTTAACTAACGGACTTGTCTAAGCAGGATTCGTGTCTTGTATGTCGAGGTGTCGTTTCACTGGTTGTTCCTTTGTGTTACAGCCAAACAAAACTTGCTGTTCTGCAGGGAACAGACTTTTCAAAGAAGTTTATTCAGATGGAACTCAGCATCCCACTCTCCTTTTATGTACGAGGTATGCAAACAGATCATAGTTGTTCACCTCTATTAGACAAGCAGCATATTTTCTACCTCCTTGCTGGGATTTATCTAAGTGAATTAATTCATGTTATGAAGACTGTAGTGGGAAACTAAATCCAGGAAATGTTGGCGACTATTATGCCTGTTTAAAAAAAAAGAAAATTAAAGTAAAGTAAAAGTAAAAACAAATCCATTTACATGTTTCTACTACACATACTGTTAACTTACATTTTCAAATATTTACATATACAAATACATACCTGTAAATACTTCAGCCCCAAAAGCATGTTCTGATGGATGGATGGATGAATTTGCACTTAGGGACTGGATGGATGTCAAAAATGATACTTCATATGACCAGCAGGGGGCGCCAGAGCATAAGAAACAGCATGAGTTAACCCTAATGACTTTGACTTCTTGGATTTAACCTACAAGAACAATCCTTTTTATTATTTTACGCTATAATATTTTGAAAACAAGCATTTCATTTCCTTATTTGTTGAGTTGAGTTCTTGCACTTCATCTTGTGTTTTTTCCCTTTACTTGCTCCCATAAAATAAAGTCTTCCATTCTTGCAGTTCTACTTGCACAGATTTTCCCTGCAACGTTTTTTCTTGCAGCAGGAAAATGCTGGAGTACTTTGCACTTCTAGCGATGTAGGACTTGTGGAACTAACTGCCTTCAACAGTATCGGTTTCATCTTTTCATCCACCATGCATCAAAAATGCAGAGAAAGCCACACATGGTTTAGCAGTTGTCTTTGTTGCCAGCTGACCTTTCCAGGGTTGGAGGCGGTGGTACTTTTCCTCATCACAAGGCCTCCCCTTTTTCTGTGTGTGTGTGTGGAATGAACGGTGATTTAGGCAGCCGGCCGCTCTTAAGGAAACCATGTCAGTTTTGACTCTAACTGGCTGAGACTGAATGAGGTCATTTTTATGGATTGTGTTACAGTGTCCATTTTGTAACAGCTGCATGCGATGTGTGGGGGACTGCAGCCCACCTATCCGAGACACACTGGCGGGCGGTGTGCTGTCAGGGACGGGCATGGTCCAACTGGAAGTGGTACGGCGGGAGAGTGGGCGGCTGGTGTCAGACCCCTGGAGCCCGCAAATATGCCAATAGGCCATATCCACATGTGGTGTGCTGAAAAATGGACTTAGCGCTGTTTCAGGCATGAATGTGAGACTCTGGTCTCTGATTGGGGCTCATTGAGACTCATTATAGGATAGCTGCTCAGGCATATTCGCTCTTAAAGGGCCTTTTTAATGCCCTAAAATAGTTTTTTTGTTTTAAAACAAAGCCACAGTTCTCACGGTAAAGTGGCCATAAAAACCTGTTGGTGGTAAATTAGAAAACTCATGCATACAATAGCACTATTGAGGGTTCCATTGTGGAAAAAAATTAACGATAACTAAAACATATTTCCAATTGTAAAACTTTATGCATTTGCGCAGCTGGAAAATGTTGCTCCACGTCAGGTAGTTAGAGCAACAGAGGGAACGGCCAGACGCAGATTTCTCTGCAACTATTGGATGTGTGTGCTGTGGTAAACGGGGGGGGGGGGCTAACAGCTTAACACTAAGCTTTGTGGCTCAACAGGACATATTAAAACCTAGAATGTCTCTTTTGTTTCTCCATCAACTAAAGGTCTGCAGAAAACATCATGTGATGGCACACGAAACAAACCATTACGAGCTCATTCTGGCTCGCTGTGGCTCCGGAAAGCTGAAGAAATAAATAAATAAAAAAGAAGAGGGGGGACATCATGCAATAGTTTGGTGGAAATGTCTGCTATGCAAATAAAAAAGATGTTTGTGGTTATGGGAGGATTTTTGTCAAAGGACCTCAGACATATGATGTCCATTTTTCCAAACTCATTTGTTCTCCAGCCAAGTTCTCTTAAAAAAAAAAAATCTAAATAAAGATTAAAAACACAGCAAACTGACAAAATTACAAGCCTTATTACATTAATGCTATATGTTTTTGATGGCTTTTATTTTGAAAATCCTCAAAACAAGCGATCTCATTATCATCTACTTGAGTTTGTTTATTTGACGACTAACCAAACTCCACAGGGACTATTCCATAATGAGCTCATGCCGACTTTGTCATCGTAGAGCAATTGAAGGTGAAAACACCTGACTGAATATTTTTCACATTCATAGGAAGATCAGAGAGAGTTGTTGTGTCAGTCTGATCCGAGACCATTTGGAAACCATTTAGGTCCTGTTTTGCACTGATCCATAACCCTGCATGGACAGGGTTAACCCGCATCAATCACCACGCCAAAGCTCCTCTGCAGGCACAATCTACTTTCTGACTTAAGGAATAGTTTTTTTTTCCTCCAGAGACATGCAGACTAGACCTTCCTTGAAAAAAAGGGAGATACAATCTCAGGACAAAAGTGAAGCTGGACATTTTTAAAAACCTTTAATGTTGTGATCAATTCCATGAGGGTGGTGGTGGGGGGATGCTCAGCCCACATGAAAGCTGTCCTATCATCCAACTAAGACCTGAACAATGTCCTTCACCCCCTCCAAAAAGAACATCTCCACGTGCTTTGACTACCTGCTTTGAGTACAAACACTGACGGTGCATGTCTGTGTGACTCTTTGATTACATGTGCACACTTCAAACACGTTCAAGCAGACCGAATCTGTCTCTGTTTCTCTGTCTGAGGCGTGCACGGCATAATCACAGACACAATCAGCTCCTAAGCATCACCAAAGAGGCACTTGTAGAATTTTGTTGTATGATGAGGCCTCTCACAGCTAACACTTCAGTCGGCTAGTGGCTATCGGGGTCCACTTGGCATGTTGAAAACTAACAGGCTTGATAGCACTCATGTGCATTTATGATTTTAACATGTTTTACTTTATTTTCCATAAAAGGAAACAAATAAAGAACAATTATAAATGAGGATGGGCTCATTTACATTATTTCTGGAAACATTTCCATTAGCAAACTACTATACAAGTCCTCAAATTGGTCTTTATTTTTTGGATGCTCCCTTTGGGGTAAGGGACACAACAAATCATCCACTACATTGACTACATCCATTAACCTCCACTTTAGGGAGGATTCAGACTGAAAAACATGGATTTGTTCCAGACTGAGTAATACCGTTTGGTCTGTGTTCAGACTGGGATCTACGAAAGACTTCTGTTCTGGACCAAAGCTTGTAAACAAAACCATGTGACTAAAGAACTCCTCAGTCAAAACAAAAAAAGAAAGATGGAGATGCGGCACTTTGCAAAAACTTGTCAAGATAGTTTACTTATTCAAACTTTTACTTCATTGGTCAACTTTGAATGTCTGTATGAAGTCCAGGTTCAACACTTTTTACTGCAACTTTTTGTACAGTGGTGGTATACTGCAAGAACGTTACTGGGGACGCTACAAAGTGTTTTTTGGTATATACTGTAGATTGTCATGAAAACAGCAAGAGGCAATGTGTTAAACGTTGTTTTAAGGAACCTTTATCCATCCAACCACATTTTAATGAGCTGCTGTTGCATCACTGCTCTATGTTTGTCCGCTACTGACCGGCTACGGTGGCCTTTTTGGTTCAATTATTTCGCTCACGGAGTGGATTGTATTCAGAGTGAGGAATCTAAAAACGAACCGAAGTTCAGTCCGATTGGAAACAAACTGAGACCACCTCGACTTATGTTTTGGATTATCAGGGAAAGTGGACAAAATGTGTGAATATACCCTTAGTCTTGTTCTAGGCTTTTTTCTTAGCAACTCCACCCTCAATATCCTTGAACCAAACAATCACGGTTTCTCTTTTGAACGTGTCAAAACCATCTCTCTCACTTTCTTGCATTTATCTTCAAATCATCTAACATGAGTTGTCAATCTGTTAATTTTCTAAACCCACTTTGTACCTTTTGGGGTCACCGGGCTGCCAGAGCCTAACCCAGCCACTTGTGGATGAAGGCAGTATACACCACGGATCTTCTTCTACTCATCTGGAACCAGGACGTGGGAGCAGCATTCTAAGCAAAGATGCCCAGACTTCCCTCTCTTGGTCACTTCCTCCAGCTCCTCTGTGGGGACCCTGAGACATTCCCAGGTAAGTAGTCTCTCCAGCATGTCCTGGGTCTTCCCCGGGGCCTCCGCCTAGTGGGACATGCCAGGAGCACCTTCCCATGGATGTGTCGAGGGGGCAAACGGACCAGATCCTCAAGCCACCTCAACTGGCTCCTCTCAATATGGAGGAGCAGCGGATCTACTCCAAGCTCTCTCTGGGTGACCGAGCTTCTCATCCAAGGGAGCGCCCAACCACCCTACAGAAAAAAATAATTTTAACCGCTTGTTGTCAGGAACTCATTCTTTGACTCATACACATTTGCTCTTAATTAACCTATGAAGCATGTTATTGGATGGTGGGAGGAAGTCGGAGTCTATGGAGAAAGCCCACACATGCATGAGGAGAACATGCAAACTCCACACAGAAAGGTCCCACATTGGTGATTCTGTATCAGGTCCCCCAGCCGTAACTTGATCTGGTTACTTCTTGCCGTGAGGCAAGAGCGCTAACCACTGTGCCATCGTGCACATTTCTACACACAACATAAGCTGTTCCTCTGATAAATACTTTCCTGACTCCATCCATCCTGGGGTCTTCACTGTCACTAATGGTTTAAAAAGGGCCCAAATTAAACTTCAACCTCCTGTATTTTTCTCAGAGCTCTAAAAGTCTTCTAGTCTTTTACACCTTTCCTTTCATTCTTGCTGATATTCTTTACACAAATCACATCTGGAACCATCCTCCACCCATTCCAAGCTGCTTCCACATGCTGCTTCCCCTCTTTCCCACAGTCTCCATTTCTCTGGACGTTGGACCAAAGTACTTAAAGTTAGGGTTGTAGGAAAAAATCAATTATTTTGCAATACTTGTATCGATTTAAAATGCTGACATGGCAATATTTAATTAATTATTTATGTGCCTTGCTTTTGTTGTATTGTGTCGCCAGACTGTTGCAAATACACACCACGACTTAAAGTCCTCTGCCTTCTTCATCTCCCTGTATCCTCACTGTCCCACTTGAGTTTCTCTCATTTACACACAAATACTCTTCCAGCATCTGAACTTGATTCATTTCTTTACCAGAACAAACCTCCACCTCTCTAACTCCTCCTCCACCTGCTCCTTGCTCTCACTATAAATCACAGGGTCATCTGCAAACATCTCGATCCACAAAGATTCCTGTCTAACTTCATCTGTCAGCTTGTCCATCACCACAGCAAACAAGAAGGAGCTCAAAGCAGATCCTTGGTGCACTCCCACCTCCACCTTGAACTCCTCTGTCACACCTACAGCACATCTCACCAGTGTCCTTCAGCTCTCATACATGTATGTGTTCTTCTTTAAAAAGGCCACCAGAACGCCTCGATTCCTCAAGGATCCTCTCACTGTCCAAGATCTTGTCGAACAATCCAGCAAGAAACGATTGCCGCCTCACCTAACCCTTCCATACAAGTATGTTGCCAAGACAATTGGCCTTTCCACTCTTCATCCCCTTAAATTGTGTCCTCCCAACATTCATACTGATCTTTGCTACTTCCTTTCAAACAGAAATTATTTTCTGCTCAGAATTTTTTCTTGGCTTATCTTTTACTTCAACTTGTGGAACCTGTTAAAACATTTCTATGCTTGTTCTTGAGTTGTTGCATATCTAAAATTGTTCACCCAACAGTTGTCCTATTTTAGGTCAACATAACCAGCGGAGACCATGAGTAATCCAGTATGAAAAATCCACTCATGACTTGCCTCATAGATTTGGCTTTGCTCTTGTGTCATTTTCCCTTCCTGAATCAACCTGCTGCATTTATCAGGACGCATCTGGACGGACACACAAGAACTCTGGATGGTGAACCTTTGTGGCTGCATTTCCTACAACAGCTTCCACTATAATTTACCCAACTTGTCCTAATGGTTTTTTAATGGAACATGAATCCTGAAGGAATATGCATATCTTTACATTCATTTTTTTTCCTCAGAACAATAGTAAAAATATGTAAATCTACAGTTATTTTGTAACCTATTTTTTTCTTGTTCAAATGTGCACTTCTGCAAATTACCAACATCATCTTCTAAAAAGTGGCAAAAGCTGCACTCAAAATAATGCAGGGTTTCTGTGCTTGAACTTCAAGGAAATATGCTTTCTTGAAAACAACCAAAAATGATCTAAAACTCAATTTAATCAGTGGATGTGACATACAACTGACTGAACCCATGTCAGGATGAGAGAATTTATTATAATTATTAATTAATTTTTAAACATGTATTTGTTAAACAAAGTTTAGCTCTTCCAATTGACAGTAATGAAAAACTGTAAAGTCACATTTGGCCATTTTTTTTAATTATCCTTTTCATCAGTTTCAGAAAGTGTTCAGAAATGATAATGAGCCTTAAAAGGATTCACAAGTTCCTCACATGTCATGGTCACAGTGGGATGACTTCAGTTTTAGCGCTCCATCTGGTGCTGCAGCTCCACCACACACTCTGCCCAGCTGCTTTTGACACATTTATTGGCACGGAGTGATGCATCAGTGACCGGACTGTCTGTCACTTACCACAAGGAGAAGATTTGCCTCCCATTAATTGGACTAGAAGACTTGTTAGACGTGTAGTTGCTGCCTGCCAGCAAGCCTGCCAGTTTTCTGCTTTCATGATTTCTCCTGGAGATCCAAAGTAAATGGACAATCTGTTGTGTTAATTTTCCTCTTAATGCTTTAATATGAATTAGTAAATTAAAAAAATGGAGATTGGACCATTTAAAGTGGGTTTTTTATCTCTACCAAAATGAGAAAAGAAGCCGATGCCACACACAGACAGCACAGCAGTGTTGTGTTGATGACTTGTCTGATACTCGCTGCATAGTCAAAGCAAAACCCCCTAGTTGCCTCTTCTCACCTTTTTCATCTTAAAGCAATTGTTGTGAGATACCTCAGAGACTGGCTCTTATCTATGCATGAATCCACACACATAATAAGGGTAAAGGTTCTCCTTCTGCACAGGTCTGCACGCCAAGAAAAGCTCTTCAAACTATCCGAGTCATGTCTTTCGTAGGTATTACAGCTATCTGTGAGATTCATCTTAAATGCTTCTGCTCTGCGTAGTCAAAGAAATAGGTTTCGTGGTGTAAAATGTTCATCACAGCAATTGAGAAGTTGGATTTTTCTCTTGGGCTGCTAGGCTGTAATTTCATATTGGCACAGACACCCTCTATGTCCAAGAATGCTCCATAAATGTTTGATCTTAGCATGAGCGTGGAGCAAGATGCTTATTAAAGCACAAGGTGGAATTTTTCTCCCATCTGATTTATATCAGGACCATGGGATGGGTAATTTGTCTGATGGAAGCATTTTTATTATAGAGTTCTATCTTTTGTGGAAATGATAGGTCTGATTCTCACCGGTTTTGTCCCGCTTTCCTTTGACTGCAGCTGATTATTCTGGAATGTTTGTTTAGGCTCATCTTCTGCAAGGGAATCTGTTAAAAGCTTGAAGGGAATTCACACTTTCAGGTGAGGGGATTTGGCAAATCCCACAGAAATGCTTTCTGTCCAGCAGAAAGTTGGACAACACATCACGTAGAACCATTATACCACTGACCTTCAAGAGTAATTGGTAGCATTGCTTTCTTAATAAACTGAATCCTTGTGTCTCCAGCTATCTTAATGCAATGTATATTTGGAGTTTCAGACAAAAAAAACTACTAAAGTCTGTCAACAAATACCAAGCCTACTCAAGAATGCTAATGGGTCATAATCATTTCTGCATTTAGACAAATCTGATGAAAAGGCCACTGCACTGCGTGACCTCCGATGCACCGATTTGTTCTTTCCCCAGACTTGGCAGGTCCCACAACAAGAGAACTTTAATAAGAGTGATCTGACATGAGTATAAATACTTTCCATGGATAATTGACCTTTTTCCTGGACACACACTCCAACTTCAAAAGGGTATATTCTCTAGGCTCTGAAGGCCGCTGATTAAACACATTTTAGAAGTATTTCCCTCCCATTTCCAAGACAGATCTGACTCAGGGATATGAGATGTGTTTCATTAAGTTGTAATATGAAATTTTGTCCCACGTGGGTGTGTGCCGTGTGTCTGAGAACAGTATTCCGTATGTGTGTTCCTGTGATTTATTTGTGGTGCGGATGGTTTTTGGAGGGGAAGCGATGCGGCAAGTCGCACCGCAGCGTCTCTCAAGAAACGCTGAAACAAAGCAAAAGAGGCGTTGTTCCAGAAGTAGATTCCAGCTTTATTCCCAAATCCCCGACGACTGCACTGAATATTTCAGCTGTGTAAAGTGAGCAGGAGCTGAGCGGGACCTCACAATAGATGACATTGGCTTGTAAGTTTTGGAGTACGGCGCTCAGGGGGATTCCATTATGTGGCTGTCACAGAGCATTAGACGAGACGGCAAACCCTTTCATGTGTGGATTACCATTTTTACCCATCAGAGATAATAGATTTTGCCTTTGCTAATCCATTTCTCTATTGATTCTTGTCCCTTTAATAACTTCTTACAAGTATAAGCAAATGTGGATGCTAAAATGCTGACATAAGAAGTTCTTATTCTTCTGGAGATGAGAGGTGCTTCCATTTAACAAAATGGTTGTGTAAATTGTTTTTGAAGGATCCAAAAGGCAAACAAATTAATATTTCAAATAGTAAATTATATCTGTAACTAAAGAAATGATCATTATTTGTTTGCTATTTTTATTGGTTATTGTGAGAGGACAGGTTTGAAAACACTGTATCATTTTTTTCAGTTTGTTTCTACAATTCAGATATTAAACTTTTACCTTTTCCTTGCTGGTATCAGTATTTTTCTATAAGGCTACTTGAATTTAATTGCAAGAATTATTCCCAAACAGACTTTCCAACTTTTTAGATTTCAATGTGTTTAAAAATTAAAAGTAATTTATGTGCTATTTCTAAATTCACTCACTGCTCCTTATACTTAAGACTATATAGTAAAGGACTCCTCTAGATTCAATTCGGACATCATGCTCACAACTTTTTTATAATAAACACTAAACATGATGTCATCTATGCATTTGCTGTGTTCTGGTGATAAAAACTTTATTTATTTATGTACCTTTATTTTTCAAAATGACAAATCATTCAAGTGGAATGCATTCTGGTTTAGCGAGCTTCAATGCACACTGTTTTTTATTTATTTATTTATTTTTTGCCGAGACTTCAGGGAAATTTTCAGGGCACTATATTTTTTCATTTTTAACTATGTCCAAATTCCTCCCTACTCCTTAACTGCTAAAAAATATATAGTGTTGGACTATCTAGAGTCCTGGATTTTAAAAGATGCTTAGGTACTATAGTCACTTCATATACATTTTAAAAAGGCAAATATGATGTCACAGATTTCCCAAAGGAAAGACCTAATAAGTTCCAAAGCTTTTCAGAGTATATTTATGAATCCACCGTGTTCTGATGATGAAAACCTGGATGGTTTATAAAAAATAAATTGTACGTACAGTTTTTCTTTTTGATTGTTTTTTTTGTTTCAAACACAAACAAAATGAAAATAAACATAAGATTTTAAAAATACAAATATAAGAATTAAAAAATACAAACATACAAGTTAAGCAACCATTGTGCTTGAAAAGGAGTGAGTAGAAGAGAAATTCTTGTGTGGTCCCACCCCTTTTTACAACACTTTTTGTTACGTTATCTATTTACAGTTTTTTTTTTCTCAAAAACATTTCAAATTACCCTCTGATTGAAACGCATGTACAATGTCATTTGCGCGTGTTTACAATGATCATGTCAGTCCTTGTAAATATTCAGAAGTAACAGCTTGTATGTTTTTTTAAATGGCTGTAAACTTTTGCTTTGTTTTAAACCTTCGTCCAACCCATTCCATAAATCCACTCCACAAAATGATCGGCACATTTTCTTTTTTGTTGTACAAGTACATTGTTTTTTGAAATTCAGCTGTTTTCTTAAATCCTAACCTCCATCTCTGTCCTTGAACATTTGTTGTATGTTTGATGGAAGTAAGTTGTTTCTGGCTTGTTCTGCAGTTTTAAGTTTCACTAGTTCCCATAGTTTTAATAAACCAGACTTTAAAAACAGTGAGTTCGTATGTGTCCCATAATTCACACCATGAACTATTCCAATAGCTTTTTTAAATTTGTTTTAAATTTCCCCAAACTTCAACACTGTCCTGTAAATATGGTAATATTATTGATGAGCATATTAGTAAGCGCGCTTTATAAGTGAGTGTGTGACGTGTTTTTCCCAACACTGCAATGCC
>NC_050517.1:13849289-13849469 GCF_002922805.2 Oryzias melastigma
TCAGGTGAAAAACCTCAAACAAAAAACACACATTACAACATTGAAAAGGCCTGAAAAAGTCTAACTTAAAGTCAAATATTTACCACAATCTGCTATAACTACACCAAAAAGATACATAATACAAAAATATCCCTTCAAACAAAATAACCTTACCGGCTGTCATCAGGGAAGCAGTGTGCT
>NC_050517.1:13849534-13851466 GCF_002922805.2 Oryzias melastigma
TGAGAGTTTATTTGTATCAAACCATTGTTTTAGTTTCCTTAATTCTGTGTTTACAGCTTTTATAACTTCTTTGAGATATTTTCCTGTGCTCACTATACTTGTGTCATCAGCATATAAGATGTATTTAAATTTGCTAGATACAATATGAATGTCATTTATGTATAATATAAAAAGCTTTGGACCTAATATCGATCCTTGAGGAACTCCACAGTTTACACTTAGCAGGGATGATTTAAAATGATCCAGTCGTACGAACTGCTGCCTGTTTTTAATGTAACTGTTTAACCAATTCAATGCCAGCCCTCGTATTCCATGTCTCTCCAACTAATTAAACTAAAATGTTGTGATCGATAGTGTCAAATTTTAAATGAGAAATCGTTCAAATGCAATGCATTGTGGTCTAGTGAGCGTCGATGCACAACGATTTGTGCAAACTTCTGGGAAAGTTCCAGGATACTGGATTTTTGCACTTTTAACTAAGTCTGAATTCCCTCCCTTCTAGTGAAAAACTACAGTCAATTCTGAATTCTTCCCCTACCCCTATGGGTTCTCCCTACCCCTCCAGTTGTGGGGGCAGCTGGAACTGTAAGATTGTCTGAAATAGTTTTTTTAAAGCGTTAATCCTTAAGAAAATGTTAGCAGTGTCCAGGGGCACACTATGCCGCGGAGGAAAAGAACTTTTCTTCACGTGGGTGTGCTCTGAAGCACAGAAGTTTAGATTTAAATGTAGTGACTTTGTTTTAACATGACCTTTTCAAAGTTATAAAACTGATGTTGTTATGTATTTCTGAGCACTAGCAGCTCCACGCTAATGTAGCTGACCACTGACTATTGATGACGTCATCGAGTGGGAGTGACGTTTGAATTTAAAGACACTATTTTACTAAAACTCTCTGTTTGGACGGCTAAATGTAGGGGTAGGGCAAGAATTCCAGATTTATTTATCTAGTAGGTATTTTAAAAGCAACTCAGACATCATACTCACTATACTTTTTTAAACTGCAAATATCACATCACCAATTTCCTAAAGTAAATACCTAATAAATACAAGCATTTCATAAAGACGGTTTATAAATTCACTGCGTTATGAGGACAGAAACGTGGATGATTTATATAAAGATAAATTAAAACACATTTTTTCACATGAAAAATGGTTCTAATGCAATATGGTCTGTATTTGCTAATCTAATTTCTTTTGTCACTGGATTTAATAGCAGATTTGGACAGCTGTACAAAATGTGTGGAGCACTAAAATAATGTAGGGAATTCTGAAAGAAGGGCTGCACGGTGGCGCAGTGGTTAGCGCTCTCGCCTCACAGCGAGAAGGCCCCAGGTTCGAATCCCGGCTGGGACCTTTCTGTGTGGAGTTTGCATGTTCTCCCCGTGCATGCGTGGGTTCTCACCGGGGACTCCGGCTTCCTCCCACCGTCCAAAAACATGCTTCATAGGTTAATTGGTGACTCTAAATTGCCCCTAGGTGTGAATGTGAGAGTGAATGGGTGTGTGATTGAGGCCCTGCGACAGACTGGCGACCTGTCCAGGGTGTACCCCGCCTTCGCCCATCAGTAGCCGGGATAGGCTCCGGCACCCCCGCGACCCCGAAAGGGACAAAGCGGTCAAGAAGATGGATGGAATTCTGAAAGAACCTTAGCTCACCTTTCCAAGAGGACCTGGTAGCAGACAGCGGAAAATCATCAGTCGGAAGCAGAACTTCCACAAAATTTGGGACTTGTTGCCACTTTTAATACATTTTTTTATTGTTCAGGATTAGATTAAAATGTGTCAAAAGAGGATAAACGCTTCTATCTTTAGGCTAATTACAGTCAGTAAGCTAATTAGCTATTTATGCTAATTAGAAAGCTTGTCCAAATGTATTATCGGACTATATTGCTATATTTTATTACTGTTAAGCATATATTTTGGTTGACTTAT
>NC_050517.1:13851549-13864404 GCF_002922805.2 Oryzias melastigma
AAGAACCTTAGCTCACCTTTCCAAGAGGACCTGGTAGCAGACAGCGGAAAATCATCAGTCGGAAGCAGAACTTCCACAAAATTTGGGACTTGTTGCCACTTTTAATAAATTTTTTTATTGTTCAGGATTAGATTAAAATGTGTCAAAAGAGGATTAAGGCTTCTATCTTTAGGCTAATTACACTCAGTAAGCTAATTAGCTATTTATGCTAATTAGAAAGCTTGTCCAAATGTATTATCGGACTATATCGCTATATTTTATTACTGTTAAGCATATATTTTGGTTGACGTATGTGTGTGACAAGATTTCAGGTTCCATGTCTTGGTAATGTTTTTCACTTGAAGGCCTGAACAGTTTATAAAATAAAGACATTTAACATTTTTTTATATCCAACTCATACAAAAATTATGTCCTCACTTCATGTTATAGTGTAAAAAGGTTATATTAAATTTACCAGCTCTCATCAAAAATGTTTTTTTACATGAACAGAAATTGCATTTTTTTCTATGAAGATCAAAGAAACAGCTGGAATTTTATTTAACAGATGATCAAAAACTGTAGTAGATATTTCAAATACAACATAAGTGAATGGAAACTGAGCTTGGTTTGGTTCAGTAAAAAATAAAAAAAAATGTGTGACATTTCCTAATAATTGAATTTGTTTTCTTATTCAATTTAGCCACCAAGATGTGGTTAAGCTGAGAGACAATTGTCTGAAGCTCAAAACAGAGAACGCTTTTGCACAGTTAGAAGGAAAAAGTTTGAGTTTCTACAAGACAAAATAATAAACTGTTGAACATTGTGAATCACATTACTTAAATGCTTCCTGTTTTTAAACCACACAGAACAAGCTGTCCTTGGACTTTGTTATGGCTAAGGGTTCCACATTCTTGTCGCTCTGCTTTGTCACTCCCGAACAAAACTGCTCCCTGATTTTGTCATCTCCTGAAAAAGAGGGAGCATGTCTTCATTTTTGTTGCAGGAAATTCACGACTATTTCTCATAAACTTGTTCGTGAGGAACTTACTGATTCCTTTCGGTTCCCAGACGTCTGCAGGGGAGGTGGGAGCGTTCAGATGTTTGGTTTTACGCCCATCCTTGTCCTTGGCTTAGGCACCGGGGATGCGTCCTGTCCGACCTCAGCAGGTGCAGATAGCTGCTGCGGCGGATTTTCAGTCTGAGCTTTCCGTTTTGACACATTGGCGTACAGTGATCCCCCTGAAACCTGGGGGGTTGGAACCGATGAGTTCTCAATGATGTGCATTTGCTCGTAGTCACAGCTGGTGGGGGAGCCAGGTTCTTGCTTGTTCAGAGAAAGCATCTCTGGTTCACCTTCATCCTCGACTGTCATGTGACTTTTGCTGCGGCAGCTGCATAATGCTGCGACAACAATGATTAAAAGAAAAATCAAACCTGCTCCTCCAGCAAGCACGGCCATGACAATTTTCTTGGGAAAACAAAGCAGCTGAGGAGATTCCTTTTTACACGTCAGATGAACACGGTCGCTACTTTCTTTGCTGACTCTGTTTTCCACGCTGCAAGAAAACCTTCTCTCTTCTTTCGCCTCATTGAAAGAAACGCTCAGAGTTTGAGCCTTTTCATTCGTCAAAATCCTCTCATCGACCGTCCACGAGTAATTCAAGCCACGCGGTTTGGACACGTTGCAGTTAAGTTTGACAGCATTGGACTTAAAGTCACAGATGTAAGTCAGTTGAGGTTTTGGCACTTTCTCCATCACACAGAGGCGCCCATCCCATTCTTTTTCAAAAGTGCCATTAGAATACCAAACAGTGGCTTTGTAATTCCCAGCACTTGTAAACTGTAGATTCTTCAGTGAAAGAGATCCAGTAGAATCGATGTCCTCTGGTTTTCCCACATTCACTTTACTTATCTTTCTGTGGAAAATAACTTTTTCGTTGTGAGTCCATTTCAAGGTATTTTGGCTTTTCAGTTCTTTGTAATCAAATGGTAACACCAAGTTTTGCCCCACTGCTCCATAGAGATCACAGGTGTCCTTCCTTGCATCCAAAAAGGCAGTGAATCCCAAAAGAATGATGGAAACAGCAAGACATGCCATGGTGAGCAGAAATATGTCTCTAGTCGTCCAAAAGAAACTCCGGTTAAAGTGCAGTCCAGTCCAAATGACTTGTTACTTTTGCCACCTGAAATATAAACGTCAACGCTCACAAGGAAGTGAACATCGCCAAGAAGGAAACTATTACACAACTGTTTCATTTCAGTTCTCCAAAAGCTCTCACAGTCATGTGGCAAATGATGATTTCAGCTGATGTGAAAGGCAGCACTCCATGACAAATCTCAAACCTCTGAAACCACAAGGGTTTTTTTTTTTTACTTTTCCTGCTCAACATCTGATCAAACAGATAAGAGCTGAAGACCTTTTGTGTTGGACATATTTTACTGTTAGGGGATTGTGGGTCTTCTGACACACAAGTTGTATATTTGTATTAACCCCTCTTGTAACTTGATTTAATGATTTATATATATTTGTGTCCAACGAAAAAGAATACAAACAAATAAAGCAATATGATGTTGGCAGGAGGATTATTATCATTGCTTTCAGGTGTGGATGCTAGTCTAAAGGGGCGGAGCCTGTCCACACACACTCAAATGTTACAAACACACCTGTTGGCTCAGAAAATCTTCACATGCAGATGTGTCAACATGTAAGCAATACAACTACAGCTCGCACACCCATACTTATGCGTACAAACCGACACATGGAAAGTAATTTTGCTCAGTCATCCCCATACCAAGACCCCCCCTGAAACAGCAGTGGTAGTCAGGCGCCCCCCCAAACCTGAAGGGGATAACAGATAGAAATCTACCTGCCGGGCAGTCCCATCAGCCATCAAGACTTGGGCAAACAGGACCCCCACATATGGGCCCCCAACGCCAGAGAGCAGGGAGGCACCAAAAGTGAAAGCTTCCAGGCACGAGCCAGGGCCCCCCCAAAGGAGACTCACCCACGCAGGCAATCACCTTCCATCTCCACAAGAAGTCCAGGAGAGACCAAGACAACAAGGCATTTAAATATATATATATTGTAGTTAGTCCATAAGTTTTGCATTTGACAGAAAATATCTTCCATTATTTGAAATGAACTGGTTAGTGTCCAATAATTCTATAAGGATTCAGTTCAGTAGGTAAGAAAAATATTGAGATTTCAGATTTTGGCCTTTTCTGTATGTTTTAAAAATCTTGATTAAATTGGTTATTTTTGATCATAAAATCCTAATATTATAATTTATGTACTTTGAATTGCTCAGTTATGGTGCCTGTTCCAAAAATTTGAATATTTTGTTTGTTGCTACAGCTAAAGAGATGCACAGCTAGGATCAGTGGCTGTTCTGTCAAAGTAAAAAAGAGTCTAAATGACATCAAGAAATCTTGGATTTCAACTGGGAATTGTTTGAGAACAGCAGAACAAACTGGATTTTACTGCTATTATTAAATAAGACAATAAAACATATTTGCACTTTGCTTTTCTCAGCAGATTCTTCATAAGTTTACAAGAGGCCCTCCTTTATTTGACTCCGAAAAAGAGCCAACATCTTTTTCATGTTACTAAATAAACTATTTGCTTTAAAAAAAAAAATCCCACTCATCATCTTCATACCATTTTTTTTCCTGAAATCCTCCGCTCTCTTCCAGTAAGCCAGCGTTGTTGTTAGGTGAACATCCAGGAATGCTCACATCTACATTTTAACTGTCTTGGCACAAGCTCTGCACAGATGAATTCATTTTGCGCCCCGCAAGCATCATTTTTTACACAATTAGTAGTGATTCACTCTCGCTCTGCAACTCTGAGCGCCTTCAAAGATATACCCACAGTGTGACGAACACCTGTTTCGCTCCTCTTCACCGTCATTACGCTCTTTCCCTCCCCGAGGGAAGACATTGATTGAAGTGTGAGCCCTTCGAAGGGGGGGCGTCACCGAGCGCTGGATGCAATGAATTCCTAGTTACTAGGGTTGTAAATATTTGGGAAAAATTCCCTGCTGACCCAGCTTTTACATGGAGCATAAGCGTGCACGCATGCGGCTGGGGAGTCGAATGAGGCGCAGATGAGGACAAATGTGTTTTACTGGCAGACATAAAGCAAACAGGATTCCTGCTCCAATCTATAAACTTTTAAATAAGTGTTAGGATGCCAAACATCCAAAATGAAAATGAAGGGAACCATTTAAATTAATACATGCAAAAAAATTAAAGCTTTTGACGACTTTCCTAGTTGAAAAACATGCTAAAATGTTAGAAGTCCTCACTTCAACGCTGAAAGAAAGTCAGCATCCTGACCTCAGAGCATGTGTTTTACTTCAAGACTATAATGTGCTGGGCTACAGCCAACCAAATATAAAACATGATTATCCAAATAGGCTTTCCTGAGTAAAGATAAATCCAGCGTTTTATTTCTTGAAAATCCTCCATCGATGCTAAATCATGTTTTATCTGCTTTCTGTTGAGCTGCAAATATTTTTCCCAGATCTAACAAAACTGTTGAGATGTCGCCCATTAAAAACAAAGAAAAGGATCTTTTAAGTCTTTTTTTAAAGTAAAACTATGAGTTATTCATTTAAAGTTTGTAAGTCTGAAAAATTTGTGAAGCACTTTAGAAATCCTCTTCATCTTGTGGATAAAAATAGACATCCTGCTGTTGCTCAATTTATGCTTCTCTCATTTCCGACCTTCCAGTCTCGTTTTTTTCGAGAAGTGTTCAGTCATGCAAGTTTGAGAATATGAGCAGTGACGGGACAGGAAATGTTTGATGACACAAATACAATGACACAATACAATGTGACATGTAGTCAGCAAAAAAAAAAGCTACTTTATAGATTAGAGAAACAAGAACTTTTTGAAATATTCTCTTGTATCGGCTGTTAACCTACCCAGTTATCCCCCCTCCCCGTATTAATTGTTGACATGCTCTTTTCATTTGCAGCAGGGTAAGGTCTGAACAGAACAGGCTCGGGTTAATTGGCCTCTGTTGTCCCTCCAGCTCAGAGGCACGGAGCCCGTCTGCCCAGCTGATGTTTAATTCAAGGGCCCAGATGGAGGTGTGAGGGTCTGGCTGTGAGTCCCTGGACTCACACTCTCACCAGACGTGGCCGTGGCTCTGGAAGCCCTTCAGGGAGGGGTCTGGTGGGCCCCTCCCGCTGCACAAAGTCAATGTAATCTGTAAGAGTGATGTCATCATGTTTCAAATGTGAACAAAATGAACATTTGGAAAGTTTTGCAGCACTAGACTTGTGTTGCAGTGGTTCATAGTTAATTAAATAATATTAATTAATAACATTAATATTAATAGAGCAAAATTCTCCTTTATAAAGGTTGCTACTTGGATCACAGGTTTGCCCACAAATTCAATTACTGTTACTCACTGTTCAGCATTAAATAAATCTCATCAGACTGCAGCTTGTGCTCGTAAGTCACATTAATCACCTAATCGTATTATTCACAACGCGATCCAAGTCTAATAATCATGTAAGCTTTGCTTGGAGTTTAAAGAACCCTGTATTAAAAACGTTTTCCCGAGATGCTTTTAGCATGAAACGCAGATTCATGGAAACAGATGAAAATATGGTTTATGGTTTCAGCTGATGTTTGTATAATTTGAATTGGTGTGTTTTCCAATTACTGTATTTTTTTGGAGTGTAACTTGTGTTTTTTGGATAGTTTGTCAATCGGTGTGACTTACTCTCAGGAGTGACTCATTTGTGACATAAACATGAATAGTCTCATATAGCCTGCTCTTTCCCACTAATAGCTGGTTGTCCTTGAACTGCTGTTTCAACCACTAGAGGGCACTGTAAGTGTGTGTATCATTATTTGCTACTGACAACAACGCAGAAGAAGAAGCAAAAACAGAGGAGAATCTGATTGTTTTCTTCCTGAACTTGATGATATTTTTCTTATTTGCATCACATTATTATTCTTGTTTAAATGTTTTCCTTCCTTGGACTAAAGTGGGACTGATAGAAGGTAAAGATCGCTGTCTCTAGGTAATTAACACATTTTTATGGAAAGAAAACAGACTCACCTTGATTTATGCGTGAGTAATTCTTGATTTGTAACTGAGGTTTGTGTCCATATGAAGTGATTCGTGAATGATTTTTAAGGATTTAATTTTTTTCAAGCTGTTGTAATTTTAATTTGTGCATGTGTAAATTGTATTTTGTTGAATTTTGTACATTTTGTACTTATGCACATAATGCATTTTATGAGTTACAAATTAAGAAATCCTAATTTAGCCAAAAATCAAGGATAACTTGTGCACAAAATGAGTCTATTTTCTCTCCATACATTTTTGACAAGCATTGAGCATCAAACTTGACGCGTGTCAAAGGAGGCAGCTGATGGGAATCTGATGAGTTTGCTGTGAATTAAATAATACACCAGGCTTGGCAGATTTGTTCAGAAGCATTGCAGATTTTTCCCCAAACTGTGACATATACTCTGGTGTAACATATATGTTTTTTTCTTCTTTGTTGCATTTTTTTTTTTTTTCTCGTGCGACTTATACTTTGGTGCGACTTATACTCCAGTAAGGAGTATAAGTAATGTCAAAGACATTACAGCAGTATAACACTGTCATACATGCTTTCCTAACTTTTTCCGTAGACAGCAGAACTGAAACAGCATGAAAACATTTTCCGGAGTTTCCATCAAGCTGAGAGTCTTTTCCCATTTCCATTATTTTCCCTCACATCCTCCGTGGTGCCGTTATAGCTCTGCTACTGACATTACAGGATGTCTGAATCCTGTCACAGATCACAGTCTCTGTAAGCTGGAGTCGCTCCCACTATGGTTGTAGAGACAAAAACCAGGCCTTTCTCCTCTGACAGAGTTCAGGAGATCACAGTCTATATTTCCTTTAACATTACATGAAGCTTTAAATCGTCTGGTCCGGTGGTGGATGCAGAGGGGAGGGGGCGGGACTGCATTTTAAACACAATACAGGCTGGGGCTTATCATGGCTGACTGCTCTGGAGCCGCCACTGAGGAGGAAGCCGCTTATATCATCTTTGTTTTGCTTGAGCCCAGCTGTTTTTGCTCACTTGGCTGACCGGCTATCTGCTGATGCCGGGGACCTTTGATGTGCCGTGGGAGGTGGTGACCCCAAAACCTGCCTCGTATCTGCCTGCCGGAGTTCAAGTTTAAACAATTAAGAAGAATGGCTTTGGGTCCCCCAGGGCCTCAGTTCCCTGTTCTTTTCCCTCAACAGCCAATGAAAGCTGAGGAGCATCTTTAAGTGGGACGCTTTGTGAATGACAACAAGCTCCAGACGCTCCAACACTTCATAAAGCTTATGCTTTCATGTAATTAGGTCCAATCTGAAACGGTACCAACGAAAAACCACCCGTTGACAATCACTTCTAATGCAACAAAGGTGTTCAACTCCATAAAAGTCAACCCGAGAATCTGATTACAATAGAATTTGTTGGACAGCTGGGAAGGATGAACAACACTTGGTTTCTGAGATTTCACCCCAGATTATGTCATTTGTAATTGCCTGAAGCTTATCCTGTCTGCACTTTGCTTTCAAGACCAACAAACATTTGGTCCTTCGCAGATGTGTTTCCCTCAGATCATTAAAAGAAAAACCCAGCTGTGTAACTTTTCTGTCTCTATTTTCCAGGCAAACACATTGAATAGAAGTTCTGCTGGAAAAGGACTGCAGTGGTTTCTGCTCATGGAGCACCAACGTTTCTGTGAATTTACTCCACTGGTGCACTAAAGCTGAAACGGTGATGTGAGAAAATGAAATGAAAAAAGTAAATATTCCTCCTGGTAGCAACCCATATGAGCAGTGTTTTGTTTATTACTGAAATATATTACAATCAAGAGTTCAGCGTTGATGCCTTACTGGAATCCTGTGGTCATTATGAGGCTGTTACAGTCTGGGAATATATTTTTGGTAGTTTATAATATCAACACACTCTATAATCAGATGTTTCTCCTGTTTTGTTGAAGAGAAAATAAGGAATCAAATTCATTTCAAAAAGATTGTAAAATAAAGAGAAATAGCAAAGTTATTGATCAACTAATTCCCAGAGATCCTAAATGATGGTTCACAGATTATCAAAATAAACCAACTCAGTGGCCTTGTGGTAGAGTGTCCGTCCTGGTATGGGAAGGTCTTAAGTTCAAAACCAGGGCAGAGTCATACCAGAGACCTAAAATGGGACCAAATACCCTTGTTTCCACTGAGCGGTCCGGTCGGGTATTTTGAGCGTTTCCATTGTCAGATGGACCCATTGAACAGTAACCACACTTTTTAGGGCCCCCCATTGGTGGTAGGTCCATTGCTAAAGTGAAATGAAGCGATTTGGGTGGAACGGGTGTAGCCACACATTGATTGGCAGAAAGTGATGATGACATTAGAAAGCGCCAATATCGCGCTCATTTGTGCTATCCAAGGTATGTTGATGTTGGGAGTGGGATCACCTGGACCCCACAACACAGCCCGCTGAACTTATTTTTTTTTCTCAATAAATTTCGATTTTCAATGGTGTCTATGGCAGACATGAAATCCTGTCCGCCTACATTTGTCATGGGAGGAATAACACGTCTGTAAGCGCCATTTATGTGACAAATAATTAACTTATTGCCAACGATTCTACAATTTCAATTTAAAGAACAATTTATGCTTTTATTTTGAAGTCAACAACTTCTGTTTAGAAGCAGGACATGTTTTGTTTCTTTGATGTAATGTTCTGCTTGTGAATTCTGAATAATTGAGTGGAATATTAACGGTTGTTTTACCGTTCGGTAAGTATGACATCGTTGGCACCTCTACTGAGCCATTCTAAGGAGTAAAACAGTTTCTTGTCATCTCAGATTTCATTTTAGTTTAGAGTTAAACTGAAAGAAGCAAGAAAATTAAAAACAGAGGAAATATTAATGAAGAAAACTCTACGTCAATGTAAGGCTGGGGTCATCTGGACCCCGTAAAATAGCACAAGGGTTACGCTAACGTTTCCAATGGTGGTATTCTTCTTAGCCGCCTGCAGTCTTCTTTCAACACAGTAAATTCCTGTTATACACGATGTACCAGCAGTAAAACAATAAAAAGACGAGCTGCTGGATGACCTCCATTGTTGTTGCTTTAAAAATGATGCAATGACAAGCTAGCGGTCTACACCACGCATGTGCTGTGAAAACAAACCGCTCTGTCGGAGTGAGCGGAAACGCTCGCCACAAATAACTGGATCATACAGTACTACTCCTGGACCGGTAGAAACAAGGCTAATACCTCCTAATTGACACTCAGCATTACGGGGTTGTATTTCATGGTTAAACCACCAAATCGCTCCAGAGTGCAGCTGTGTCTGCAGCACCCCCCAGGTATTGGTCAAATGCAAAGAGCAAATTTCACACAGCTAAGTGTGTGACTGCTACTGGGGCTTACACTTTAAAATGCCTGGAAATGTTCAAATACTCTGAAACTGGCTTTGTCAAATTGGATTTGCAGGTTAGAAGAATTATTTTAGGTCCAGAATCTGATTTCATTTCATTTTTGAAGCATAAAAATGGGGCTATGGGTTTACGGTTTCCTCCCACAATCCTCTTAGCAGTGACAATAATTTGGTGATTTACACTGAGATTGGATAATCTCCAACAAACCAGACGTGCTCATCATCATGTTCACATCTTTTCACCTGCTTTTCTTCCCGTTAAAGGATTTGGAAAATCTTCAGAGGTCCAAAATGAAATGTTTCCATTTGCAGGAAAAGAGATGATTAACTTCAAGGAAATGCACATGTGATTTTCATAAATGGTTTGGATTTATATTAATGTCAGCTGACAGCACTGATCACGGACGTTCACCTCAGCTCTGCCCGGAACCAACTATTTCTGCAACATTTGTGCAAAAGAGGTGCTACAGCCAACGGGGTTTACAGGAACTGCAGGTCTGGTGTTACAAACGGCTGTGCATCAAGGTACACTAAGCTTTTATTCATTTCTCTTTTCATCCACCTGGCTTGAGTTAGCTGACACGAAGACAGAATGCCGTTTTCTCCATTTTCCTTGGAGAGCTTAAAGCCTTTTGATGTGGCTTCAAATGTGAGAAAAGATCAAGAGATCAAAACCAGGCTCACATCCGTGCGATAAAGCTGTCTGTCAAGTCTGTCAGTTGAATCCGATCGAGCTGCAAGAAGACTACATTATCGGCTTTGATGCAGGGATTTCAGTAAGTGAGTCATATTTTGCTTCGGCACGTCTTGGACAGGATCCTAAATAATCAAATTCAGGAACACAATGCCTTATTGAGTGATGGGGGGATAAGCTTGAAGGAAGCAGCATTACAGATTACTTTCTTCCTGGTTGTTCAAAGTGCATCAGCAGTTCAGTCAATGTGGCATGCAGAAAACAAAGGAGACTCTTCAGGGAGGAGCCAAAATTAAACAATTTTGCTTTGTGCTAAAAGTCATGTAATCATCTCTGGTTTATAATGAAAAAATGATATTTTAAAAGCATTTTTTCGCAAAAGAAACATGGTTACTGAAAATAAGTACTTTTTGAGAACATTATTTTTTTTCCAAAAGAAAACATTTCAAATGCAGAGTGGAAATGTTTGGAGCCTCTAAAGGACCATCGAAGTAAGTCCAAAAAATTCTGTTTAGCACCAGATACTATCTGGCTTTTTTCTTGATTTTTTTTTTCTGGTTACTATCTGTTGAGCCCCAGTTACTATCTGTTGAATACCAGATACCATCTGATGAGTACCAATTACTATCCTTTTTTTTTTCTAGTTAGTATCTGGTGCGCAACGGATACTTTCTGTGTTTTTTTTCTTCTAGTTACTATCTGCTTTCAAAAAATTTTTTTTCTAGTCACTATCGGGTGCTATCTGGTGTGCACTGGATTTTACCTGGTGAGCACCAGATACTATCAGGTGAGCAAAAGTTGCAATCTATTGCGCTGTCTGTTTTTTTTCTAAAACAAATGTTTTTTCTGGGTACTATCTGGTGAGCACTAGTTACTTTTTTTTTTCTTAAAAAAATGTTATTCTCTGGTTACTATCTGGTGAGCACCAGTTACTATATGCTTTTTTTTTCTTTCAAAATGTTTCTTTTCTGGTTACTATCTGGTGCGCAAAGGTTACTATCTATTGCGCACCAGATACTATCTATTTTTTTCTGGTTATTATCTAGTGAGCACGAGATACTAACAGTTTTTTTTCTTAAAAAATGTTTTTCTCTGGTTACTATCTGGTGCGCACCATATACTATCTGGTGTGCACCATATACTATCTGGTGCGCACCATATACTATCTGGTGTGCAAAAGTTATTATCTATTGTGCACCAGATTCTATCTGTTTTTTTCTGGTTACTATCTGGTGCTAACCAGATACTATCTGATTGGCACCAGATAGTATCTATTTTTTTCTGGTTACTATCTGGTGAGCACCAGATACTAACTGTTTTTTTCCTAAAAAAAATGTTCTTTTCTGGTTACATCTGGTGAGCACCACTTACTTTTTGTTTTGTTACTATCTGGTGAGCACCAGTTACTATCTGCTTTTTTTTTCCAAAATTGTTTTTTTCTGGTTACTATCTGGTGCGCACCAGGTACTATCTGGTGTGCAAAGGTTACTATCTATTGCACACCAGATACTATCTGTTTTTTTCTGGTTATTATCTGGTGAGCACCAGTTACTATCTGTTTCATACCGGTCACTATCTGGTGAGCACTTGAAAGTAACCAGAAAATAATAATTTTTTTTAGAAAAATAGCTTTTTTTTTAACTTCAATTATTTTTTTTATGTTTTTGTTTTACTTTGTTGTCCTTTCAAGGGTTCTGCACAAATTAAACATTCTCACAATTATTTGTCATTATTGACTAAAAAGGAGATTCCAACATTTTTTTCCCACAAAGAATATTTTTTTTCATCACTGTGACACTTTCATGCAGGTCAAACAGCTTACAGCTTTGCCCTCACAGCATGTCCCACTGCAGACACAGAAAGAGGAGAAACACAAATGTGTGTATGTGTGTGTGGGGGCGGTTGATTAAAAACAGGAAGACAACCATTTTGTCAGTTCCTCGTAGACCCCATTCTCCTCAACTCATGGTCTATAATCATACTGCAGCATCAAGCTACGAGGCTTTCTTTAAGAAAGAGGTCTGTGTTTCAGCAGGAAGAGGCAGAAAACACTTTAAAGATGTTTCGTTTAAAAAAAAAAAAACATCAGCAGGGTCTTTATTTAAATGTATTACTAAAACCGTCTTATTAATTTTAGGGGTCCTGTGAGTTCTAACCTCTTTCTTCCTCCTAAAACAAAAATATTAATTTAATTCACTTAATTGTTTTTCACTTGGATACCAACTGTTTAAACACAGAACATCGCCTCCCTCAAACTGGAGGATTGTTGGGGACACGTGCACCCCAAGTTCACGTCAGACATCTGCAGGCAATGTGGGATTTGATCTCTTTATCAAGGATTGTTTTAATTTTCGTAAGTTCCACTCTCAGACTCAGGAGATGACCACCCTGTCAACAAGAGAAAACAGTGACCCGAACAAAAACCTCAAACTGCTTTGTCAGCAGGGAAACAAAACACAAAGTCTGAGAAAATGAGAACAGAAAGCTGCAAAGTCTGGATTAAAAAAAGAAGAGTGGCACAAAAAAGAAATGCTAATTGATTGGCTTTCGTTTGACTTTATTTGTAGTAGAAAATTGACAACATATCATTTGTTTTCCAGAAAAATTTGTAAAAATTGAAGTGTTGCCCAAATATTCAAAATTGTTTGTTGCAACACATGTGGTGTTTTTATTATTGTAGAGTTGTGTTTTAAAAATTGAGGGAATTGTTGCCAGACACCACTT